>NC_045139.1:2917369-3241536 GCF_008831285.2 Nymphaea colorata
CCTATCTTTTTATTGTAAAGGTGCTCGTTCTATTTGGTCCTGCATCTATGGTAAGTTTGGCAGGACTGCACCATGACATAGGAACCCTTCAAATGGCATAGGAACCCTTCAAACATCATGCAAGCACTCAGTCAGTGGCATAAGAAAAGCTTCAAAGATAAAGATAAAACTCTCGACAAATGCTAGAAAGATAACTTCCACGAATTCGTAACCAATTCAAGCATAAAGGAGACATTCCCTTAAGCAACTTGGCCAAACAATTTTGGTCGAACTGTTGCGAGCATTGGTGGATTTATCAGTGGACTGAATCGCAACAGGTGAAAACGGATCCTATGAAGTGATGGAGTTCACAAGATGATAAGTGGGTGGAAATCAACATCCTTTCTTGGTTTAAGGTGGAAATCATAATCATTTCTTGGTTTAAGGCTCGCAGAAAAGGGGTAGCAAGCCTCATTAGAGACGTTGCAGGACGGTTTCGATATGGTCTGGCATCGTCTGGCGGGAGACTGAGGTTCTGACGGTTTCGATATGGTCTGGCATCGTCTGGCGGGAGACTGAGGTTCTGATGGAATGCATCCTCAATTTGACTAACTTGAAAGATAATCAAGGGTGCATCTACATACTGGCAAACGATGGCGACTGGAAGAAGCACCTACGCAGTCTTATTGAATGCAGGTTGGACACTGCGCCTAACTCACCATTGATATATAGACTTTTCATTACACTGCGCCTAACTCACCATTGATATATAGACTTTTCATTTGCATATAGACTTTTCATTTGCAAGAGATGGCCTCTGGCCTCTTGCTGAAGAGGCTAATCTTTTGTTGCTTATTCTGAATAATGGATTATTCTGAATAATCTTTTGTTATAATGGATTATTCTGAATAATCTTTTGTTGCTTATTCTGAATAATGGATTATTCTGAATAATAGATTGTATACTAAATGAAATCTCATTGTGGGATCCATTAACACTTTGAAAGAAAAATACTTTGAAGGATGGATGGATCCATTGAAAGAAAATACTTGAAGGTCGTTGCAGGCCCATTTTATTTTTTATTTTTTGCTGTCACCGTTTTCTGCAATAAAAGGATGCAATAAGATGATGTTTTTTATTTATTAGGATGGGGCCTACCCCCAAGCTGTCTGGAAAATAAAACTATTCACAAACTTGCCTACTACAATGTTATAAATACGAGGGTAGTATTTTGTTGCAATAAGAGGATTGGGGCCTACCGGGCTACCCCAAATTGTTTGAAAAATTACAATGTTAAAGATATGGAAAATAAGACTACTACAATGTTAAAGATATGGAAAATAAGACTATTCACAAACTTGCCTACTAGAAATGTTAAGACAGTGGACAATCCCAAGTTTAAGGTGTTCATGGTTCGTTTATTTCGACATTAAGCAAGCTTGGATGTTCTACTGACCTACATAATGAGCAAGCTTTTAGCTGAAGTGAATGCAAACCAAACTTGAGTCCATTACTAACTATTATTAATCAACTAGTGAAAAAGATTGGATTTCTTACCAGTCGACCATGGAACTTGCATGGTTTTATTAGTTTCAAGTTGGGTTTTTTGAACTTTTCCTCCTCAAATCAACCTTCAAACACACACACACACACAGATTTCACACACACACACACACACAGAACCACCATTGTTAAAGAGCTCGCTGACACAGAGAAAGAAAACGCAGGAGGTATTGAAATTTCATCTCAACAAAGAACCATCGTCTTATTCACAAGCGAAAGAACAGAAAGCAGTCGCTCATTTCTCTCAACTACACGCACGTACTGCACATCTTCCACCAACTAAAGTAAATCCCTCTACACATACACTGACACCCTTGCAAAACCCTTCAACTTCCTTATTCATTCCCTCCCGCCGCCGGCCCTCTGTTGCGCCGCCTGCCCGACCTCCCTAGCCCGTTGCCCGACCTGACCGGCCGTCTCCTGCGCCCGGCGCTTGACGTGCTCTATCTGCTCCATCACCGGCCCGCCCTTCCCGGAGACCTGCTTGTAAAGCCAGGAGAAGGACGAGATCGCCGTAAGGCTGAAGGCGCCGGAGGCGAGGAAGCCGGCGACGGAGAGGGCGATGAGGATGGCGGCGGGCACTATCACGGGGCTGAAGAGGAGGAAGAGAGGGGTGAGGAGGGCGAGGCCGATGAGCGTGCCGGTGAGGGTCACACCGGAGAGGGTCAGCAGCGTGCCGCCGACGGGAAAGAGGGCCAGCACCGCCACCACCTGCGAGGCCGAAGGGGACTTCTCCTGGATCTTTTCCATTACTCCATGATACTGCTGCTGTTCCGCCATTTGTACAGTATCAGAAGGGCAATCACAGAACGGTGGACGTCTTCCCTGCAGGGTCGGAGCTCGACGGATTCCGGGCGGTGGAGGTGGTGGAGTGGAGGAGGCGAAAGGGTTTATAAGAGAGGAGGGTGGCGGAGGAAGGTGGTGGAGAGTCGGCACGTGTCAGATGACACGTAGGGAGGGCTGCTTACACGTGGTGAGATTGAAACTCTGCATGGAGAACAAGTATGGCCGTCCGAGTTCATGGCTTTGGCTGCTTCTGAGTTGTAGGGATGCAGATGGAAGGTGTTTGGCCAGGCTCTTTTTTTAATAATAAATCAATTCATCGTAATTTTCGTTCATAATATATTCCAGCCAAAATCTCATCTTGTCACCGCGTTGGGAAGCAATCACAAGTTTTTGAAACATTCTGATTAAAAATTTATAGAAGTTGGCGTTCTTTTCAAGTTATGGAAGATGAGAGGCTGATGAACTGGTTCAATATTTTGATCATGTTTGCCAAAAAGTAATTGGTGTTAAAGGGTTAGGTCAGAGTTAACTTTCACTTCGTTGTCTTAAAAGTTTAGAGTTGTATTTGGTAGCCGGATTTTTTCATAGTTATTCTACTTTTTTTTAAAAAAAAAATTATGATTACGTTTGAATGACACCTTAAAAATTGGTTTTCTGAAGAACTTGATTTTGTGAAAATCAATTATTTTAATGAGTTTTGAAAATTTGGTTTATGTGTTTGGATAATTTGTCAAAAACCCGAGTTTTTACTTTTTAAAATTTGGTTTATGTTTGGGCAACAAAAATGAGTTTTAGGTCGTAGTATTATTTACTAATAAGGTTGTTGAAATATTTAATGAACAGTGTCTTTTTCCCTAGAACATCATTTTGCTCTGTTTTGAAAAAATGGGTTTTCAGAAATCCAGTTTTAAGGTGGTCCAAACACCCTCAAAGCACGATTTGAAAAGCAAAACATAATTTTGCTTCTCAAACATTGCTTTGAACGTGCATCCAAATACACCCTAAAATTTAAGTTTGAGGTTCTTATTCGAAGTTCCTGGCAAGTAGCAAGCTTATATATTATATGCGATGGTCTATCCGAGGTGAAGCCACGCTTTTTCTCTTACGTCTAGCTTCAGAGTTGTTTCAAGCCTTAATGATCTTATGTTTATCCTTTTAGCTTATCATATTCAAATCAAATATATCATTAATCATATCTTCACATCCTTGGATTTGAATTCAGATTCAAATTAGAATAAAGAAAAGTCATCTAAATCTGAATCTGAAATCTGATTTTACAATCTGAATCTGATCTAAATCGGATCTAAAACCGATTTTCATATATTTATATGAATCCGAATATGAATTTTGAACGAGATTTTGCCAATTCTTAAAATTTAATAGCATTAGATACAATACATTTGTTTAAAAATGAATCCGACCCGAACCTAGAATCCGATCACATATTTATATATATCGAAATCCAAATATGATCGGATGCCACTTATTAAATCCGAATTTTGATCAGATATGATTTTTTTTTCATATCCATTTTTTTTTGTTCAGTTGGATATCCGATTCAAAATTGATATATTGACATCCCTAGGTAGAGTTAGGAATTTCCAGAGGCCGAACTATAATTCCAAAATATTAACATGTCACGATACATAATTTTCAATTTTTTTTGGATAGGTTAAATTAAAAATTTTAAAATTAATATATATATATATATATATATATATATAATCTGAGAGGAGGCTACAGCCCCTTGCACAAAGGGTCTAAAATGTTTAGGTGGCATTAAATTGGGTTCATCAAAATCCTGATTTTAACAAAATTTACTTTTTCAACATGTCTGAAAGACCTACAGGGCGTTTGGATGTCGCCTTCTAAAACTTGATTTTCACAAAACTTGATTTTTTAATTTGTTTTTGAAAACATAGTTTGCGTGTGAATGACCAAATAAAAACCAAGTTTTCACTGTTTAAAACCAGAATTTTGATCCAAGTTTCTCGTTTTCACGTGAAAACAAGATTTTCTTGTCATCCAAACACTTTTAAAAAGTGGTTTTAGAGGCAAAACGAAAACCTTTAAAACCAGGATTTTCAAGTGGCATCCGAACACAAACACCTCTCTAAATCTTTCAGCTCAAAAAAGCAAGCAAAAGAATTTTATCTTTACCCTGAAGTTTTCGTCTTGTCACCACAACATACAACCTAGATTTTCAAAACTTGTTTTAAAAAATCACTTCTGACAAAACCTGGAAACGCTACTAATGAATTCATTCGTGTGCCAAAACTACAAAGCTGCCTTCTTCTGTTGCGATATCTGAAAGAATGTCGTATGAACTAATTTTAGTGATTTTTATATTGCAAGAGAAATATGTCATTAATGAGGGTGGTTAGATATATAATTAATCGTAAAAATATAATCTAAGTCGATGCCATAATTCAGGGGTGGAGGGTGATTAGATATATAATTAATGGAGGTGAAGCCACGCTACTAATGAATTCAACTAATTGGAAAAAAATTATAAAAAAAATAAAAATTTGTAGTTGCCTAATATTTTTTTGAATTCGGATTTAGATTGGTTCTACTCGAATAAGTTCGGTGAATCGTTCCTGAAAAAAATCTATAATTACACTAAACCCAATGTCATTATAATCGACCGACTTGAATTCAATGTCGATTTAATCATATAGATTCAAGAGTGCCACCTGCCAACTTCTACCTACTTCTAAAATAATTTAAGATTTTTTATTTTTCAAATTATTTCAATGCATTTTTTATATTTTTTTTAAAAAATAATTTGCTATATTTGTTTGCTCGTTCATGATCGCTACTCCATTGAATGGACCAATTCATCAAATATGCAACCCTGTTAACTTTACAAACAATTTTACAGCACTGTTTTCAGTTATAACTATTTGAGGAACACACTTTCTTAGTAGTTTTATTTTTCAAGTGTTTTAATCATCTAATTGCCATGAAATACAGAAAAATTAGTTTCTAAAAAGTTGCTCTGATTTGTAAAGGCCATTTCAACTTTCAAGGCTATTCCAAAGTTCAGTTTTTGACTTTCTTATTTTCGTAAATTTTTAAGCTGCTTTAAAACTACAAAATGATTGTAACTTTTGAAATTGCATTAATTAAAAAGTATGTTTTGGAAGATCTTTAGTATAGATAAATTAAGAATCGCCAAGTTACATATAAAAAAACTGTAAATTAAAGGTAAGATGAAGGGTTCCACCTTAAATCTACAAACCTAAGATCCTAATGCTTTTATATTACCGTGGATCACAGATCAATGGTGAAACAATATATATATATATATATATATATATATATATATATATATATATATATATATATATATATATATATATATATAAGATACCCCTAAGTAAAAGAAAAAAAATGTGCTTTTTCCTCAGTGACTCTTTTTTCACCGTGTACGGTATTATTAATACGACAAATTTGTATTTTTTAGGAATAAAATAGAAAAATTTCGGTAAATTTTTAAAAAATTTAAGACATTTAATAAATCCTAAAAATTATAAAAAATCATAAAAAATACGAAACAGACGGCATGTTTGTTCATGTTTTTTTTTGACGTTTTTTTAAAAAACATATTTTTGTCAATTTTAATACGACCAACTCTATTTTAAAGTATTATAAGCGTTTTTTTCCAATAAAACAAACTTTTATTGTGACGGTAGTGTAACCACAACGATTGTAAAGAATAAAGTAAGAAAAATGACATATAGCAGAGAAACTGAGTTAAAAACAAAAATAAAAGCAAAAAAAAAACGAGAAACAGTTTTCTGGTAATGATTAAGTCCATAGGTAACCATTAAAATCTCACTATTCTCTTTTTCTATTTTCATTTTTTCTTCTTCTTCGCATCGTTTAAGCTGTTATAATATTTTCTGTAACATTTATTCCTTTGCATCTGCTGCCTGTGCTGCCTTTCACGTACTTTATAATTTACCTTCCTTCGCATGGAAACAGGAGGGCCAAACCGAATTCTCGCTCTCGTTCCGGATTCCCAAATTCGGGAATTGGGAATTCCTGCGGTCCTGCGGCTCCTGCCCATTGAAATTAACCGTTACCTTTTGACAAGTGCGGTGTTTTTGTCCGATAAAATCATCACCTTTTGCCCGTACTGAACGCCCTTTTGCCTGCAGCTTCCTGTTTGCTGGATTTCCCATTAAATTGTGAGTCCCTGAACTCTTTTCCTTTCCTGTTATTCGTCTTAGTCTCTTTTTGCAAATTGTGGTTTTCCTGATGGATCTACAAAAAATTACTCTTTGTTTCTTCCTTTCCCCCCCTCGAATGTACTGTTTAAGAAGAATAATGAAGTCTAGCCCGTTATTAGGAAGTTGGTAGCAATCTTACCCGTGAATTTCGAGATATGGATTGAATTTGATCACCGAAGCTATGAGTTGTTTGTGGAAAATTAGTTTGCTTCTGTTTCATTTCATGAAGTCACGAAACTCTGACTTGTACACAACTGGATTTCGTTTCTGTAAAGTTTCCCCTTCTATGGATGCGGAACTGCAACTCCTCTACCGAGAGTGGGAAATTCACTTAAAGGGAAAACTAATTTTCGACTAGCTTCGCTATTGGGACAATTCTATATTAGTTGTATGTCCCTAACTGAAACTTCTGCTTTATGAATTTTTCTTTTCCAACCAACCAAAGATAAAATCCATCGTACAAGACATCAAAATAGAGAAATTGTGTTCGTGGATGACAGTGGCTGAAGACTGGTAGTTGCAGACGAACAGCGTTTATATGACATGAAGAAACCCCACCTGGATCATGGTACAGTAATAGCTCAACGTAAAGTGCTTCACATATTCGGCTGATGAGATTACATTCAAAATTCTCGAAGGATAAGGTAGTTACTTCTAGTATCCATGTATTTCACACTTCGCCATGAACGAGCTCCAAAGTTCCAAGCTTGCTTACTAGTTTATCGATGTTCACCTCCCTTTTTTTCCAATGTTGATGTCTGAAGCACAAACTCATGGACTTTGAGAAGATTGCCAATTATGGAAAATAAGACTGTCTATTCGAAATCATTATCACTTTTTTTGTCTTTTAGTGCCCTTCTATTGAAAGGATTAGATTCTCTTCTCATTTCCTTTCTCCTGCAGGAAGGTTGTACTAGTTTCATGTGGAACTCGTTTGAAGTTGAAGAACTTTATGCTGTTCATTGCCACCTAGGAGAAAAAAGCAAGCATCATCTCTATGGCTGGCTTGGAGGAGCTCAAAAAGAAGTTAGGGCCACTTTTTGATGCTGATAAAGGCTTCCCATCTGGGTTGGGATTGAGCCCATGTGATTCATACATGGTAGTTAACCTACACATATCTTGAAGCCACTGTTAGCATTGCCATTGTTAGCTTTCCAATTTTTTCAGAGCAAAGTTCTTTGTTTGATATGCTCGGTTACAATCAGTTATTCTGGTGGTCTGCTGTTAGAAATATACGTGTACACACACATGGTGTCACATGGATGCGATGGATTTGAGCAATTTGACATATATGTGGGGATGAAATATGGAAGCCAAAAATGGAGAATGTGTGTGATTTAGGCTCGGGTACATGATGCATGCAGTTCTGCTTATGGGTTCTTTTGTTTCATTCTCTCTCATTTGCATGCAGTCATATGTTAATGCTGAGAGTCTTTTTGTTTGGAGGCATTATCTACAGTTCAAATTGAAGGTTGATTTTATAAACAAGCTCATCAGGCAGCTTCTTTCGTCTTGTATTTCTTGACATTTCAAATGTGGTAGGCTGCAAAACTTCCATGTATAGCTTGGAAACATTGGATTTCCTTCTGCAGTACTAGAGATGCCATGTTTCTCAATCATTATCATTAGTTCAATACCAAAGGAAAATTTCTGAAATATTTTCTGGTTCTATGGTGAAATGTAGATTCTTGGCCTTAACGCCTGCCTTTTCACATTTGTGTAAGCAGTACAACTGATCCATTGAATGGTTGAAACAAAATTGCTGCTGTGCTAGTGCTATCCATTTCACACATTGCTTTTAATAGTTTTTTTTTATCTTTGCTGATGAAGATTGGCTTACTTGTTGTAGGTATCTGATGGTGGGACAGTTAATCTGCTAAGTAGGTCATGTGGGGTGTACAACATAAATGAGCTTGGGTTACAAAAGAGAACATCAGGTCTAGTACATGATGAGGATTCCAATGAAAAGACATATCGATGTGCTTCGCATGAAATGCGGATATTTGGAGCCATTGGATGTGGTGCAAGCAGCATTGTTCAAAGGGCTATTCATATACCAGTTCATCGTATATTAGCATTGAAGAAGATTAATGTCTTTGAGAAGGTTCATTTCTTAGCTTCATTAAAGCATTTGTGTCCATCTTCTAACCTGTTTACCAACTCATTTACCCAATCATGCATCAAAAAAGCTCTTTATTCATAATTATTTCTATTGGGAGGGTTCATTTCTTAGCTTCATTAAAGCATTTGTGTCCATCTCCTAACCTGTTTACCAACTCATTTGCCCAATCATTTAGAACAAAAGCTCTTTATTCATAATTATTTGCATAGTAGCAAACTCTGTTTGGGCTGTTTGGGAATGTGTGAGTTTTTGCCCCAGCCAGTCTGATCTTTCTAAGAACCTTCAATAAAAACATCGTCCTTCTTTTCTGTTCTATTTAGAACTTCATGCATAGGATGTAAAACCAGAATCTGCTTAGTGCATAACGGCCTTCATCCATTTGGCATGGTATCTGGTTCAGATAGTGAGCAACTTTTGGTTTCATTTTGTAAGCCATTTTGCATATCTTAGTTTCTCATACAGCTCCAATTTTGAAGGAAAAAAGACAGCAGCTACTTAATGAGATAAGGACCTTGTGTGAGGCACCTTCTGCTCAAGGTTTAGTGGAATTTCATGGAGCATTTTATACTCCAGACTCAGGGCAAATCAGCATTGCATTAGAGTACATGAATGGAGGATCCCTTGCAGATGTTTTACGAGTTCAAAAATTTATTCCAGAGCCAGTTCTTGCATCTATGGTCCAGAAGCTTTTGCTCGTAAGCTATTCTATTTCCAACATTCTATTCATTATGGTGGTCAAATTTAGCTGGAAACTGTCTCGTCATTATCCCATGTATTTATATATTTTTGAAGTCTTATCGGTTGACTTCCTAACATAGGGGCTGAGTTACCTACATGGAGTTCGTCATCTTGTTCATAGAGACATAAAACCTGCAAATCTGCTTATTAATCTGAAGGGGGAACCCAAGATCACTGACTTTGGCATTAGCGCTGGTTTGGAGAATTCAGTTGCCATGGTATATACTTTTGTGAGCATACCATATTTGCAATGTTAAGTTTTTGCAGACCTGAATTGTAACCGATCTGCTAATTGTAAACCAAAGTGTATCTGTTGTTAAATGCAGCAATAGAGGAGCATCTCTAACATGAATCTTGGATGTCATTTCATCAGTGTGCTACTTTTGTTGGGACTGTTACATACATGTCACCTGAGAGAATCCGGAATGAGAGCTACTCCTACCCAGCAGATATTTGGAGCCTTGGATTGGCTATATTTGAGTGTGGAACTGGGGAGTTTCCATATACGGCAACTGAGGGTCCTGTCAATCTCATGCTACAGGTGAGTATTGCTTTTCTTTCTTAGACTGTTTCTGTGCCTTTCTATGACTGTTTGTGTGCATGAAAACTTACTGTAAGATCAATTTTCATATTTGTAGATATTAGATGACCCTTCCCCTTCACCCTCCAAAGAGTCCTTTTCTCCAGAATTTTGCTCGTTTATTGATGCTTGCTTACAGAAGGATCCAGAGGCTAGGCCAACAGCTGAGCAGGTTATAAATGTGTATGTGTGTGTGTGTGCATCTATTTATGTGTGTAATTGCTGCACACTTTTTCATCTATACACTGTCAATCAGTTGCATTTGTATTAAAACCAAATATCTGATTTTGCATGGTCAGGAAGCACAGATACTTTGCGAGATCCATTCTTTTGTTAGGTTGTGATGAGTTGACAGATACTTGTTTTAGCATTACTTACTAGTTACTATCAAGCATGTTATGGATAAATCTAGGTTCAACCAATTAAATATGAATTTATCTCCAAACTGGTAATTGTGGGGCTAAAAAGTAAAGACTCCTATTTACGCTTTACATAATGGTGGATTAGCTAAGATAAGGATTTTGTCTGCTGCTTGTGTTATATCATTCATTAAGATGCTTTCAAACCAAGTTTCCACAGATATCTTCTGCCAGACATTTTCCTGTAGTCCTAGCACATAACTCCTTTGTTTAAACTTTAGAATCGACATAGACATGTTTTTCCAAGGGATTGGGAACAGTAGGTAGTGCTTTGGCTGCCATGAAAGCAGTTGGGAGTTCCAAAACCATGGGAGCCTCTCCTTGCACAACTTAAAATGTGCATAGCCCCTAAGGTTGTGGTTGCTTGCCTCAGGGTTTCATGTTGCTGGGTGTGCAACTAGGTTTTCATTACATGATGCAGTTTCCTTGTGTATATGTTCTGTTTTGGACCTTTTGGTTTATCAAGCAAACAAGCACACAAAGAGGTGTCCAATAAAATTGAGAGTAATTTGTTGGAACAAAGTTGGGAAATTCCAGTAAGAATAACTTAAATTTGGAAAAAATAGTTCATGTAATAATGCTAAGTGTGCTGATAAAATGTATGTTCTTATTGGTCTTATTTTTATCGAATGGAACATTGATGCACACATGCTAGGAAAAATAGTAATTAGGTGCCATCAGGTATTATTTGTGGCGACTGTTTGCATTTATATGATGCATGGACTAAGATAATCATGGTAGTCCACTCAGGACCCTGGTTAGAGGGTACAATGGCCATCTTCGCACAGCTTCCTCCAAACTGAAATGAGAAGGATTATTAACAGCCAGCTATTACAACGTTATGTAGAAGACATAATTGCCAATTCACACCAGAGTGGGAGCTCACAAAACCATAGGTAGAAGGTCTTCACTAGCAAGGTTTGTTACTGCAGGGAAATTGGCCACTTGAACACCAAATTTCATGAAGAAAGTAAGCAAAGAGATTTTTGGGAAGGATGGAATGCCTCCATAGTATGAATGAGTTAACTGAAGGCCGTGCATTCCACATCACATACTAAATTCACAGCTAGACAAACTAAGATTGCTATGTGAAGCATTGACTAGTACTTGAAGATCCTGTCTCTACATTGTCGAGGGGCAGGTTCATTTGACTGGTTAATTTGGATCAACAGTTCGAAACTTTGTAATAACAGTTGATCATAAGTTTCACTTTCTTATAGTAACAAGGACAAATCTTGTCCTCTGTTGTCCTATATTTGATTACAAGTTGCAATGGTGGTTGACTGTTCAATTAACATAATCTAATGCAGCTCCTAGCACATTCATTTATTATGAAGCATGAGAGTTCAAAGGTAGACCTAGCAGCATACGCTCGAAGTGTGTTTGACCCTACACAGAGACTGAGGGATTTAGCCGACGTGAGTTCCTCTATGATTTTCTTCATGTTCTTCCTCCATCTTTCCAGTGTTATTTTTATAGCTAACCATTAGCACAATGAACTTTATAGATGCTCACAATCCACTACTACTTACTGTTTGATGGATCTGATGATTTTTGGCACCATGCAAAGGTTCTCTATGGTGAAGCTTCAACTTTCAGGTATACCTCCAATTTGTTTTTTTCATGTCATTTTCATGTCAGTTCTTTCTCGTCAGTTTTTCCAAGTGATGTACTGCAGTTAATGTTTCTTTACCTGCTAAAGTAAAAATAGAAAAGCAGAAATCCCTCTGGAGTTGGTGTTTACATGTTTTAATGAATTCACAGACTCCAGATTTGGTTAAGAAATCTCTGCTTAAAAGCAATATGATATGTTTGGGACATGCAATTGACATAGTTCAGTCTCTGCTGCATAGAAAGTCTGGTGCAAATGATTTTCCAGGTATCTTGATTAAATGCTGACTGGACCAACTAAAATGGTAATTGCCATGCTCAATACACCCACATAGTCATATTGGAACTTTTAATTTATGCCAAAAAAGTTGTGTACGGATAGTATTGTGTCTCATTACTGTAGAGAGAGAGATAGAGAGAGAGAGAGAGAGATTCTTAATTCATTTTTCTTTTTAATTGCTAGTTTCTTGGATGAGGTATATGTGGGCGCAACTGATATTTTCACAAAGTTGTCAAGCATAAGAAAGACATTGGTTGGTGATGGGTTCCAGGAGAGGTTGGTACATGTTGTTGAAAGTCTTCAGTGTTGTGCTCATGGAAATGATGGGCTTGCCATCCGCGTCTCTGGCTCATTTATAATTGGGAACCACTTTCTTATATGCGGGAATGGTGTACAAGTAGAGGGAATGCCGAGATTTGATGACTTCACTCGTGAGAGCATTATGCAGCAAAAGATGGGCACCTTTCATGAACAGTTCATAATGGAGCCTGGTAGTGTCGTGGGATGCTTCTTGATATCCAAGCAAGAACTGTATATCTTGCAATAGGAGGAGCTATTTTAGTTAGTGCGATATGCCACAAGTAACATATACATTGCTGCATTTAGTCCGATGGATGAATAGATAGTGTTGTGACATCTTAACAAGGTGTTTTTTGCTTCAGACTTGACGTCAGTGTATGCATTGAAAGCAAAGTGAACTAGTGATAGTGAAGATCATCCACTAATAAGTTCCCCTTAAGATAATTCCACTACCTCTGGTGAAGCTCTTATTAGCACTGATCTACAATTTTATAGAATCGAAAACTTTGTCCTCGTTCTGATTGTGCTTGCTAACCTTGGATTTCCAATGACGGCATTCCATCTGTCAAATCCAAGCATTTATTGGGTGACTCTCTCTCTTACTCGGTGGATTCGTCCTCTTGACTTGGATTCGATTTCTTCTTCTACTTTCCTCATCCTCAATCTCTGGTTGAACATGGGTGCATCGACGTCCTGCTGTTTGTTGAATGATGTTATCATGTCCCCCTTCCTCCCTCTCTCTGCTCATGCTTGCTTATGAACGTACGTTCAAACAACTGGTTGGTCTGAAATTCTATGGCATTATGAACCAGTTTTATGCAATCAATTTTTTGGCCATTGATTTTTCCCTGCTAGAGAAAATCAAAATTTGTCACACTTTCGCCGATAAGAGTTCTATCACCTAGGTGGATGTTTGGTTTAAAAACCTTCAAGAACAGTTAAATGCGCCAGGTTTGTTGTATTTCTTTTCACAATATGGGGCCGCTTTGCATAACCCCAGCTTGCCAATCAGAAAGGAAAAAGGGAAAAGAGGATCAGATTATTGTAGACCATGAGTGCGCTTGGGGGAGTTATTTTACTGAAATAATTCTTATAGTTTTCAAAATATGGAACTATATAAATAAGCGTGAAACTTCATGAAAGGAACATTGGAAAGCTTATTATTTAACATCATAACATGCCTTATGTGCCTGTCTCAACTAGGGCTGCACACGAGCAGAGCAGAGCTCGAGTTGGAGCCAACTCGAGCTTGACTTGGATCAGAAAACTACAGCTCGAACTTGAGTCGATCTTGATAGAACAAGCTCAAGTTGGACTCGATGATACAACATTGAGCTTGAACTCGACTCCTTTAATTCATTCATGTTAGATGTGTTTTGTTTTAACTCGTTTAACTTGATTAACTTGTTTAGTTGCTATGTTTTTAACTAATTTCTTATTATAATTCAACATTCATTATGTAGTCAATCTAAGTTGAGTTTAAACGAGTTCTTACAATCGAACATGACTCATTTAACATTTCGAGCATACATTTGAACTTGAGTTTAACTGATTTATAAACGAGTGAAGTTATGATGAGCGAGTTTAAGCCGATCTCAAGCTGACTGGACTCGTTGTTGCAGCCCTAATCTCAACCTCTAATCTCGACCTCCAGTTGAACAGATCAAGCAAAGCTCGAATTGACGTCACATGAAACCTATTGGTCGAAAACTCAGTGGACAGTGACAAAAGCCCGCCGACTGCTAGTAATCGCAGAGCAGGGTGGGCTGGATAAAAAATATTTCCAGGCTGGCTGAAAGACGATCAGCAAAAATGAAATACTTGGCTGGAATGACCTGAAGCTGGAATTTACGTGACTCGATTCAGCCATTGCAGTTCCCTTTGATGGTCACCAGAACTAGTGTACATCCATTAACGTAGATCTAAGCACGTTTTCCAAGATTGGGCAGCGGCAAAAGCTGCACACAGGCAAGGGGAGGGAGGGAAAAAAATTGACATGCCATTGGGTTGGGCACAGAGTTTTCATTGCTTTATTTCCCAACTGTTCCCTTCCCCAGGGAATCACATAATTGTGCCTCCATTTGTCTGCCTAACACAGTAGGGCTGCATGGAAAACGACCTTTCCACTTTTTCACCTCTCTCTTCTTTCAGGCATGGGAAAAATTTTCCTTGGAAGTATCAACAACAACAACCAATGAAATTTGATAAGCGCTTCTGTCTCTCTGGGTGGTGGGATGGTTTAAATGCAATTTTCAGGACCTTCCTCCTGAGGTGGTGGGGATTGAATGTCTCGGGACACTTTGCCCCTTATTTGGGAAATTTTTTTTCCCACATAGTGTCTTTATTGAAAGCTGCCTGCAGTAAAACGAAAGAGCTTCGAACATGACTGTGTTTTTAAATCTTGCAGTTGATTATGATTGATTCTGAAGCCGATCTTGGGATGGTTTGAAATAAAATGAGGTTCTCAGATCCTCCACTTGCTCCAAATTGAACCAAACATGAAGTGTAGCTGCCCCTGTCCTCGCATCAGAGACGCTGACATCCCCAACCTTTTCAACGCCAGTTCGGAGGTTCAGTCCTGAGAATTAAAAGATGATGATCATCATGAATACAACATTTTCCACAAATTTTTTGGTGATCCACCAGTAACACGAAAGGCCAGAAAGAAAGAAACCCAATTGATGATACAGAGGTTCTAGTGCAATGATGCATGGCAGTTCGGGCCCTGACCTAGTTTAGAAGTTCAACCTCGCTCTACTACTCGGGAGAAGGCCTCTTCCTCATTTATGAAGTTTCAAATAAGTAATCGTCAATTTATTATATGTAAAGCATATGCTGACTGTATTTGGTTCTTTAAAAGAAAATTATTTAACATTAGTGGAAATTTATATTGCCTAGCTTAAGGTTGCTAAATCATCAATGGGTTGTAGTTAAATGTTGTTATTACCATGCTTTAGCCACCGTTAAAGATATATATATTATTATAGAAAATATATTTCAGCAATACATTGGTACTTGTGGTGGCACAAATATTACAAAAAAAAAATGTAAATAATTATCTATGCTGTTAACACGTACTATATATGACTGCACAATTATGAGAGGAATGAAACATCTTTAAAAATTAGTATCTTGCTAATCTTGTTTCCACAGAAAGTATAATCAAATTTATAAATTATTCAATTTCGTTGTAGACATGTAGATTTCCAAATATTGCGCATGCTGCCACAAGAAATACTGAGTTAATTGCATTGTATTATTGAAAATGCAATTAGTCAAAATATTATGTATGCTTTTTCACTCATTATTAGTGCCTCGTCTACTTTAAATTTCTCACTCGGCCACTTTCAGTAGCATATTATTATAAGAATAAATATTTAAATGATGTAGTGAAGACAAATAATTAAAAGAGAACACTATGCATCCAATACCTTATTCCATGCGTTGTTTTTTCAAGTATATACGGCAGTTGAAGCTTTTCACATAAATGAGAAATCACCGCCAAAAAGTGTCAAATGCTTCCCTCACCAAAGCTTAAAAATTAGTACTTACCTTAGAGAACTTGGAAGTAAAAATGATTCACAAAGCTAGGGGCCGCATTTAATGGCTGAAACGGAAAAGCTAGGAGTTAGAAGAACTTGGTCGGACCTGACCTTGGAAAATATCAACAGAAAAATTCAAGTGTATCCTTACTTACCCAAACCATGCTTTTAGTTCAACTCTGGACAGCTTTGACACATAGGTCGATACGAGTATTCTTCCAGAACCTTTCCTTAAATACTCTAGTATCTCTTCACCATCTCTTCCTATATAATAAGAAAAGCTTTTGGAGCCTTCATCATCATTATCAAAATCATCTTCTGCGAGCCTCGTCTCAAAGAGGACATGGTCGTCTTCCATGACCACCGCCATGTCTACTGGTGAAGAGATCACGCCATCTAAAATCAGTTCTAGTGACCAGCACTTTTCCATATAGTTAAATCTCACGTCTGGAAACAAGAAAGACATGCTTTGCTGATCGCTATGAGGCCCAGCAATGAGATTCCATCCCATCTTGAATCTCATTAAATTTTGAAAGAGTGCTCGCTGCAACAACCACGAAAGCTGCCTCTCATTATTCCTTAGGAATAAGAAGTAAAAGAGGAAAAAAAAAACAAAAATGAAGGAAGACGACTTAATTATTTATTGTATATTCATACTCCTTAACGCAATAAAATAGTGTGTTCAACCTCGACCACTTAAAACTTAAAAGAAAGGATATATGGGGCCATATATAATATATATACACGTACGTACCATGAACACTTTGTTCTTGAAATCATTGCTAAGGTTGCTGCACTGTATCCCACCACTTGGCCCTGGCAATTCCAGATCCCAAAAATTTTCTGCAATGGTTTCAAAGCCAGGAATGCATTCGAGCGAGTTGCAGCCTCCAAGAAACAAATCTCTTAGAGATTGCAAATTTGAAAAGTCTGGTAAGCATCTCAAATTGGTGCAGTTGGAAGCGTCAAGCTTCTCTAGAACAGAGGAGGAAAGGTGAGGGATAGTGTGAAGCTGCTTGCATCCGGATACATTAAGCATTTCAAGTCTAGAGAAGCTGCTTATACATGAGGGAAGGCTCTTGAAATTGCTCCCTGACAAGTCCAACTCTTCCAATGATGTCAAGTGCGACAGCCCAGAGAGAAGAACATCGTTTTGAGTAATATTGCTCAATTTCAGGTGCGCCAGATTTGTGAAACGCCCAAGCCATGGAGGAAGTTCCTCAATTCCAGTTTCCGATAGGTCCAAGCTGCACCTGATGTTCTTGAATCTGCTAAGCGATAACTCCCGAAGTCCTCCCAATGACGCATCACGATCTGGCAAAGTTTCGAGGCTCGAACATCCCAACTCTATGGACTTCACATTTCTTAGTTCTTCGATGGAGGAAGTCGCTGGCTCCAACTGAAGGCATCTAAACCTTAACCAGATCTCAATGTGTTCCCATGAGCACATCTCATCAATGAATGGGGGAATATTGTTGCAGTACAATGCAAAGGTGTGGAGTTGCTTCAATTGTCCAATCCACTTAGGCAGGGCTTTGAGGGACTGACATTTCAATTCCAAGAACTCAAGCTTTTGCATTTCTGCTATACAATCTGGCAACACTTCAATTTGGTCATCCATGATGACAAGTCTTTCCATTGAATGTAAAAGAGAAGACGATAAAGCAGTTACCAACTCGGAACATGAGCCTGAGAATTCCAAAGTAGACACTTTGAGCACATTCCCGTCGAAGTAGCCCCGCCGGGACAGGACTTTTGTAAATTTAGATTGCGCAGTTGAGTTAGCTTCTCTATTGAAGTCAGTATGCTCTTAATTCCGGTCTCACGAAGACCAAGGTTTCCCGGTGAAAAGAAGAGGTCCAAATGCTGACTAAGCTCAAGTCTTTCGAGCAAAGTTAAATGACATATGGTGTGGGGAAGTCCCTCCAATGCGTTGCATCCTGTTATCAGTAGAACCATCAAGTTCTCCAGAGTCCCAACCGAGTCATGAACTTCAGTCAGCATCTCACAATTTCTTAGAGTCAACTCTTCCAAGTAAGGGGCAAAAGAGAAATCTGGCGTAACAGTTATTTGCTTGGCACAAAGATCAAGCCTCTTTAATTTCTTCATCGCCTGCACAATACTCCTATATTAGTTTTTCCTTTTTTTAAATTTTCTTCAACTATAAATATATATGGAAATAAGCGGGGCGAAATAAATCTCTGTTTATCTTTCTTTTCCTTTTTGTTCTGCAAATAGCTCGAAAACTCGTCATATATAAAAATTCCCAATTGTATATTTGCCACAATTTTATAAAAAAGAACTCGCTCTCTCATTTAAATCCCCAGAACACAAGGGAACTTAAAAGATCAATCAAGTGAATCGAATGGCAATCATATTTTTTTTAAAAAAAATGAAATATAAAGTAAAGCAACACTCAAATGCAATATAATTATCTTAATCTTATTTAAGCAACTTAAAACTTTTTCGTGAATATTGAAAATTATTCATAGGTATGTTCGTAACAAGCAATTATTCAATTAGCTAGTGAATAATTACCACCACACACTAAATAATTTGTCTTTGAAAATGTACCTATTTTTCTGAATACACAGTCCTCAATCAAACTTTCTAGCATCAATAATAAAACGAAATATAAAATTAATGATATTATTTGGTATAAACAGTGACCATGAGATCTATTAGATGTTTCAGCAATTTTGACTCATCAACTCAACTGAACTTAATGATGACCAGAGTTTAATTGAAAAAAGGTTTTTCTTTTACTACTCAAAACTTATGTGTGTCCTCAACAGCCTTTCGAGGCTACTTTTGTTTTTTTTTTTGGCTACTAATGAAACTCTTGTATGTTTTCTAAAATTTTGCTACTTCTTTTAGTTGTGCCACTGAAAATGTAAAGGGTTGTAAATGTTTCGAGATAACACATATGTCATACTCCATTTGGCAATTTTTGCAAAGTTGGAATTATAGATATTGAAAAAATATGAGGCCTTTTTGGGGATTACGGTAGAAAGGCAAATTAAAAAAAAAAAAAAACAAAAGTTGAAACACGTTTCAGTTCAATGCTTACAGTAATCTTGTTGCTCTGATCTTGAGAGAAGCTTTGCAATTGTCCAGTGAAAGGAGGCACTTTTTTGAAATTATTGCAGCTACCCGCTGTTGAAGTCTCAAGCGTTGTAGACGAGGAAGGTAGAGGTTCAAACTCAACACATTCTACCTTCAGGCTTTTGAGGCTCTCCAACAAATATATCATGTCAAATAATCTGAGAGCGTAACATTTTAGTGTCAAATCCTTTAGGTTTTTCAGTTGCCCAATGGAATCGGGTAGAGCTTTCAACATCTTGCATCTTAGTGTCAAAGACTTAAGATGCCGAACATCCAATAGAATCTGTCAACATCTCAATTCTCTCATTCGTGAAACAGAGCTTACGTATTGATTCACAAGAAGATATGGGCAATGCATCCATGAACTCCCAAGATGTTGATGCCCTCAAAGATAAAAGGTTTACGCATCCCATGAGATCAAGACTTTTAAGGGAACGTAATTCACGTATGTTGTCTGGTAGTCTCTCCAACATGATGCATCCTATTATCTTTAGAAATTGCAACTTTTTAAGGCTCCCAATTGACTCCTTAACTTCCATTAGCTCCTTGCAATTCATGAGCATCAACTTCTCCAAGCAAGGGAGATCAGAGAAGCTAGGGGTGACGTTCATTGGGCCACCATCAAGACTGAGGATCTTCAAATTCTCAAACACCTAAAAAGAGAAAATTCTTTATTACCATGAATTGTTTTCAAGATTCTTAAACAAAAAAAAAAAAAAGCATAGATGCACATGCTTAAGAAAACAAGGAGGTCTTGATTAGTAACTTACAAATGGAATTCTCGAAGCGTTAACGTGATCAGCAGGAAGCTTTGACAACATAACTTTGCAGCCTCTTAGTTCTAAAGTCTCAAGCTTGCTCCCCGATCCAATCTAATCTGGTAGGACTTCCATTTTCTTGGACTTTAAAGTTAGGTGCTTTAGATTTTGTGTCTTTTGATTGAAGGAAGAAACATATTCAAGGACAGCACATTTTAATACCAATTTTTCAATATTTGCCAATGGTAGAGCATCATCAACTAATAATATGTGGCTGTCGGTATACACCTCGAGAACCTTCAGTTTCAGAAGTTGCCCAACCCCAGCAGGCAGAGATTTGAGGGACTTACAATTCAATATTAATGACTCGAGGTTTTCCCACCTTATGAAGGTCTCTGTCAACTCTTCAACTGTGTCGCCAATCAACTCGAGTTGAGTTTTCCTTGGGCAACATGGATCAGGCAACACATCAAGAATGCAGGCAGAGCAACATATCAGCTTGCTTGCTGCCACTAGGTCTTTTGAACCAAATCCTCTTTATTTTTAAAATGTAAGAGCATTGGATATAAAATATTTGCTTAAAGCTAAATCTGATCTGAATCGGATTGGATATTTAAGATGGCTTTGGATAGTTCCACCAGCTGGCTACACCTCCATCCTTCCTCTCCATCTTCAACAATTGTTCTTCCCATATCTCTTGAGCATGGATTTCAAAACGCCTCCAAACTTTTCTCTCTAAATAATAATGTTCCCATCGACCTCAGGGCGGAAACCACTTTCTTGCTAAAGCTGCTTAGCGTCATCCACCACCACGCACCAGCAGGCTTTACTGGCCAACCATCCATATTCATACACTCACCGGTGAAACAACAATTAAAATATAGAAACGTCCGCTTTCTTTTATTGGTAAGGTTATCATAATATCTAGAAACATACATAGTCACAAATAATGTCTCGGAGTTTTAAACAGCGAGGTTTTTCTCAGTCATAATACAGCGAGCTTGAATAAAAAAAAATATAGTAAAATTTTAAAATTAAAAAAAACTAAAAATAAAGAGAAAATAAAATAAGTGACACAAAAAAATGTGTTATTAAAAAATACAAAATAGAAATGAAAAAAAAACTGATTGACATTAAAAAAACTGGAAAAAAATGAAAAAAGTGAAAGAGACAAAAAAATGTGTTTTTTTTTGTTTTTAACATTTTATTCAAAAAAACACGTTTTTTTAAGTTTTAAATGGTCATTTAATTTATCGCATTTTTTTCACTTTTTTTTTCAAAAATAAAAAAACGCGTTTTCTTTAACTATGATTTCAGCTTCTCAAAATTTCTTTTATCTGGAACTCTCCTTTAACAGTTTCAAGAAAAGAAACTTGGCATACTCCTCACTTGGTGGACATGTAAAAGAGGAAACTGAAAAAATCATCTGAAATTGATGTGCTTGCTTGTTAATACATTGGATGTTCAAAATATAGTCACCAATAAGGTTTGAGAGTTTTAAACAGCAAGCTTTTTTTTCAGGTATAATGTGGCGGACTTGAAAAACAGAAGGAAAAAGAGAAAAAATGGTATTTAAAAAAATAAAAACTAAAAATAGTGAAAAATAAAATAAATGAAAAATAATAATACAAACATCAAAAGTAGATTTGCAACAAATAAAAAAAAACTATTTGACATTAAAAAAATAAAAAATTGAAAATAACATCATTTTTATGCTTTTTTCTAAAAAACACATTTTTTAACGTTTTAAACAACATATCGTTTTCTCACGTATTTTGTAACTATGGACTTCAAACTAACGATGTATTGCACAGTAGCAGGCCATTTTCATATATATATATATATATATATATATATACGATTGCGTCCCTTCGCCCCTGCTTGGTTTGCCAAAAAAAAAAATTACATATCCCCAATATGGACTATCCAACGAGGGATTCAAATGAACTTTCGTCAATGTTAGAAACTGTAAAACGTAATTTAGTGATACATAGTAATATTAGAAAAAATTGCAGCTAACAAACTTTTTTTCTTGATTTAATAGAAGTGGAGTTCACACGCTTATTTATTTGTGAGAAGTGTAGACTTTATCACAAAATCACAAAAACCCGTTTTTTTTTAATTATAAGCTAAGTTAAAACGACAGTCGAAATTTCCTTACTTTTTACCCAAAAGAAATTTGTAATATTATTTTATTTATATTCACAAATTCACAATCAGCATATTTAGCAAACAAAACCGACGCCACCAAAATAAACGCGGGTCAGGTTCCGTTCGGGTCAGGTTCCATCTGTACCCGGTCCGACGCCACGAAAATGAACGGGGCTGGTATTTTAAATGCATTTTCATTTTATCGTTAATTTAGCGCTTTATTAATCCGTTATTCACACGGTAAACCGGACTTTCACAGTCTGCTTTCCGGCATTTTGCCGAGCTTGTCTCCTTGAACACGTTAGGTTTCTTCTCTGTCGCTCCTCTCTCTCTCTCTCTCTCCCTCCCTCGCGGATCAATGGCGCCCGAGCCTAATCAGAGCGTGAACGGCGAACAGGCGACAGTTAAGGTTCCGTCCAAGGATCCCAAGAAGAAGAAGGATGAGAAGAAAGAGGAAGATTTGGTAAGTCGAGAAAAGAAACTGAAGGGAGCAAATTGCTGCTTGACTAAAAACCTTGTCTTTTTTTCCTCTTTGTTTCGATAGCGTACGGTTTATTTCGGCGTGTTTGATCTTTTGTTGTTGCTGATTTTGTTGCTTTTGGTGTTCGATCTACAGTCGGATGAGGATTTGGCTCTGAAGCAGCAGCTCGAGCTCTATGTCGAAAGGGTTCAGGATGCCGACCCCGGCGTCCAGAAGCTTGCCTTAGAGAGCATGAGGTACGTAATGGTTCTTGGGGGAGACTCTTTTCCGTCTTTCTCGTTTCTAGGGTTTGAAGCTTTGAGTTGTATATTCGATGGTTTGGCGGCTGAGTTCATTTTTGTGGGTTGGTCTTGGTTAGTGGTTGTGAGAATGACTCATGATTTTAAATTTTGGTGGTTGCCGTCGCGAGGAAAATGACCACAATTTGTTAAAACCTATCGCTGTGTATCGTTCAGAGAATAAGGGATTGTGCCCGAATGGTGATTGAGTTTTGTGGTCATGTGAGGAGAGTTTCGAATCCATTTTTCTGTTTTTGTATTGTATGCAACACATGATTTTGTTCCCCTGTGTCAGCGCATACAGTATAATGTATATCAGAAGCTTGTAAATAGAAACATGTTTGTGTTTGTTGTTTTTCTTTTTATTATTATTGTGATCAAATATCTTCTGGATATCCTTAGGAGCACCTGTTGTCCCATGTCCAGTGCCATTTTCAAGCTTGTCCTAGTTCGTGTACATCCAATGTTTAAGTTATAGTTTGTCATGGGCGATCTATTTTGCCCCATTCCACTATGCTTTTCAGGATTCACTACTTCAAAGTCTTTTTCCTGTAGTAGTGATAATAACTGAATGACTTCCTCGAAAGGACGTCATAACTGATATTCTTTTGATTGGAATTGTTCGTGTCTTCCTGCTAGATTTATTTTGTAATTTCACTGTTCAAGACTTCAATCTATAATGTGCTCCTGAGGAAGCCACTGTTGAGTGTGACTATGTCGTTTTTAATCTAGAGAAATACATGTTCCTTGTTCATCCCTTTGAATAGATTCTCTGCCGACTACATACACGAGATGAGAATGTAGATTGGTTGGTGACTGCACCTTGTGTGGGAGAGCTGTTTCTCTGTGTTTGCCTGTAGACCTACCGTGTTATACCGGTTCTGTTGATGCCGTGCCTGAAAACCCGTCTGTATTTGTGTGAAATGCATAAAATTTGAGGGTTTGCCTTTTCTGCCACATGGTATTCCTTTCAAATGTGGGAGCACTCTCTACTGTAGAGGTGAAATAGTAGAAATAGTTGCTCCAATAAGGAGGTCATCTTTCACTAATTGAAGATTTTTGAGGTTGATGGCAGTGTGTTGGTGTCTATTTGGTTATGACTATTGTTAAATCACTTTTTTGCATGAACTCATGACTGCTAGATTTGTGTTCTCTTATCTGTTCTCCTTTGAACAGATGTTGTTGATGTCTTATTTATTCTGCTGCTTGCAGGCAAGAAATCCGTACATCAACAAGTTCCATGACTTCAGTTCCTAAACCTCTAAAATTCCTTCGTCCTCACTATGGGACATTGAAAGCTTTCTATGAGACCATGGCAGATACAGATCTTAAGGTGGACCTCATCCATTTTTATCGTACCAAGTTGCAGACTTATAGTTAAATAGCACAGAACTGAACTTTCTTGTATTGCATTGCAGAAATATCTAGCAGATATACTTTCTGTTTTGGCCTTGACCATGTCTGCTGAAGGAGAAAGGGTATGTGCTGTCGTTTATGTCTATCACTAGGATGAGTTATCTCATGTACCATCCCTTGTATTTTGTGCAGTTACTAGAGGACCTAATATTATTGTTACTACCTTTTTTATGTTTATGGCCATCCTCTTCCTCATCCTGTTACACTAAAGAGTGGAGGCTTCTTGGCCATAACACTTTGTGATGGCAAGGGATATACTCTAGAGGAGCATAGATTCTGTTTGAAAGTTCTTGGTTCTTGCTGTTGGTTAAAAGGTCCATATACCTATGTTGTTAAGGCACCACCTAGGTGACGTCTATGCGTGGTCTAGGCGCCAGTTCACACCCGTCGCCTAAGTCCATCACTTAGGTGATGGGTGTGGTGCTGGTGCCTAGGCTGGCGCATAGGTGCACCTAGGCTGGAGTAGGCGCCAGCATGCCTAGTCCATGGGAAGGTATATGCCTGTAGTTTTATTGTATATACTATGCACAGTCTGTTATAATGTATAATATATGTACAATCTGAAATAATGTATATTTACACGTGTTGTATATTCATGTGTTATATATGTATATTAGTACAATCTGAAGCAATTTTTAAAGTGGTTCCATCTGCAGTTGATCTATTACAATGTATATTATATGTACTGATTTGTACAATCTGTTGTCATGTATATTATATGTCATATGTAGAATGATACAATCTGTCGTAAGCTTGTAATGTATATTATGTGTACTGAATTGATACAACTGTTGTTTGAAATGATTCAAATGAAATAGTCTATAAGGTCTATAACTGAAATAGTCTATAAGAAATGCAAGCATTGTGTCCTGTACGTAAACAAGAATGACGTGCCTTCTTTTTTGTGTGTCGAACTAAGGCATCAGCTAGAATAGAACAACACAGTTTTCCAGTATGTAACTGGAAGTGTTAGTCTGTCATGTAACAAGAACATAACAGTTTTTTCGTGGCTTACTTTTTGGCTTTACTTTTAAACTGTAATCATTCAATTAGAACAGAACTGAACAGTTTTTCAAGTTTGACTTGGAATAGAAGCTTAAAGTTCGGTCGGTAAGTACATAATTTTATTATGTAATGGTTACAGTTGACATAACTAAAAAAAAGAAAAAGAAAAATCGGTCTCCTTTGTTGCCTAGGCGTGCCTAGTCCCGCCTAGGCACTACGTGCTGCCTGGTCACCTTGACAAAATATCCATATACTGGTAGTTTTGGTAGAAGAAATAGGTAGAGAAATGATGGTTAGAAAGGAGAAAAATAAGGGATCAGGTGACCCGTGGGAGGTAATTTGGGTTCCGTGTGAAGTGTTTATTTTATTCATACTCTCAATAGTGTCAAACTATGTTGAGCCAGCTTTTTGGCTCATGGTCAAAACTTAAACGGTTAAACCTAATTTGAAGAAAGCAAATAATATTGCGGTATATTGCAATAGGCCTTTATATCTTTACTGTTTTAGTTGTTTATGTTGCTGGCCTGTCGTCATTCTTTGCTGCTATGTTGATGTATTGTTTTAGTTTGTGCTAGTTATTGTCATTTTATTCTATTTTTGGATCATATCATGCCATTTGTGGTTTTTCAGGAGAGTTTAAAATATAGGCTGTTGGGGTCTGAGGGTGACATTGGTTCTTGGGGTCATGAATATGTAAGGTATGCATCTCAGTATACACTTTTGAAGCAGTAACTACTCAAAATTTTGCATCGCTAGTTAACTGTGCCGGAGACCCTTTTTTTATCTAGAAATTGAAGTGTTCTTTCATGTGGCATTATTTTTTAGGAATCTAGCTGGAGAAATTTCTCAGGAGTTCACAAAGCGACAGGTGTGTTTATTTCTCTAAAAACTCTTTCCCAAAGGATGGGCCATGGGTTTGACTCAATTTGCTGATAGAAGATATTCTAAACCTGTCTTAGTTATCAATCATATAATATATGTGAGCATGTGATGTGAAGAAATTGTTGATTGTTTCTTTCTTGCATCTGCATTAACACTCTATTGGTGAGAGACTTTATGAATCTTGTGAAAAAACTGTAGGTAGTTTAACCTAGATACCTGGTTTAATCTACTGGAGCTTAATGGAACTGGGGAGTTTATGCATGAAATAATATTGATGTGCCTGTGTAATTTATATGACTTGATGCTTATGTGACAAAAATAATTTGTTCATGATGTAAGCCTTGCCTCTGTCATTTGCCTGATTGGGCGCTTGCATGAAAAATGGTGCCTGGGTCTTTGGCATGCTAAATATGGTTCAAGCTCGATATACGACCACTTTGACTCTATTTGAAAAAAGTTTACTCTATGGCCTTTTTGAAGTGACTGTTGTCTTTGTTGGGTGTAATTTAGTTTTATATTCTGTGTTGCATAATGAACTATGTGCCAGCACAGTTACATGCATCTATTTTTCTAGGTTCTAGGCCCTAAGTGGTGAAGAGTTTGATGTGCTTTCCATCTTATGAAGTTGAATCTAATTTATTGTGCAAGTTTTTTGTTAGCAAGATTATGACTTGTGATGGCCAAAGGGTTCACCAGTACTGTTGTTCTCTTGACAGGTTGATGAAGCTTCAATAGATGATCTGATGGAACTGGTTCAACAAATTGTGGCTTTTCATGTGAAGGTATTTTTTCCATAAGAATTGGTGTTGCAGTGCATTATGCAAGGGATTTATCTGTTTCTTTGTGTGGTGTGTGATTTTTTATGTAATTATGTGTACATGCCTCATCTGAAAGTTAAATTTCGACATGAGCAGTATTTTCTTTTCAATATAATTGATGTTGAATGGATGTGGTCATGTGTACATGTCAATAGAGCTTCTCATCTGCATAATGCTAACATTGTAACTTCTTTTGGACATGACGCAGCACAATGCTGAACCGGAAGCCGTTGATCTTTTAATGGAGGTATTTCTTTCAGATATTTTATGTTCATTTTCCTGGTTCAGCACTTGAAGAATTACTGACATAGTACACTGCAGGTTGAAGACCTGGATTTGTTGGTTGAGCATATTGATTCCACAAACTACAAAAGGACATGCTTGTACCTTACTAGCTTTGCTAGGTATGTGGTTGTTTCCCTGTTATGAGGAAGGTTATCTTCCTTTGTTTAGTTTTAAAAAAAGCTTTTTTTTTGAAAAAGATGTGTATAAAACGTGAAAAACAAGTCAGCCATATAAAACGTGTAAAAAACACGTTTTTTTTAAAAACACCAAAAGATAAAAAATGGGTACAATACGGGTATAATATGCCAAAAAATAAAAAACGGGTATAATATGCGTTTTTTCGTATTTTTATCAATTTTTATATTTGGATTTATTAATTTTTTTTTAAATTTTTTAAAAATTCGCCAAGATTTTTTCGAGATATACAACTTTGCTGTATTATACCCAAAAAATGCTTCGCCGTGTAATACCCGTACACGTTTTTTGGGACAATGGTTTTATTTATAGTATTGCATCAACACACATAGTGATGTTTTTTCAGTTGTTACCTGCTTTTGTTTGGTGATAATGCAAGGATAAGTTAGTTGCGTTTCATTTGTATGTACACATTTTCAGTTCTAAATTGTTTCATATGTTTATCATTCTTGGATAAACTTGGTCCTGTTGTGCCTTTGATCCACTGGAGGACTGCATTCATAAGGGCCCTCTTCCTTACGTAATCCAACTCTAATTTGAAGATGCACTTGTATAATATGATATAAATATGTTGGCTAAGAGGTGGTGGGTACTG
Organism: Nymphaea colorata; assembly: GCF_008831285.2. Classification (NCBI taxonomy): domain Eukaryota; kingdom Viridiplantae; phylum Streptophyta; class Magnoliopsida; order Nymphaeales; family Nymphaeaceae; genus Nymphaea; species Nymphaea colorata. Next base: position 2,945,497 of record NC_045139.1, read on the forward strand.
CTTGGAGGTCCTTGTTATTTTAAGCATATAAATGTTGTAAAGTGTTAATTGCATATTGGTCAACCAATTGTTTGCCGTATCCTAAGAAATTATAAATTTATTTTTGAAGGTTAAAGTTCAAAAAATAGAAAAAATAGAGAAAAATAGGAGAAATAAAGAAACATATTTTCTATGAAAAACATATCATCCATAAATATAGGTGTATAAGTTATAACCATGAAACATTCATTAATTTAGTCATGAATATAGGCAGGAGGCAGAGTGTATATGTATATATATATGTATTATACAATAATCACAAGTTCATGCTTGTCCTGCCTCCTGCCTCCTATTTCTTTATCTCTTCTTATATTTCTTATCCTGGTAGATGTCACATATAGAAATGGTTAGCTGGTGTCTCATGATCTGTTGCTTCACCTAGGTGTTTGTATAAGAAACTTGCCAGTTAGAACGACCAATAAGCATTACTGTACTCCATTATAACTTCTTCTCCTGTAACATAACATAATATAGGCCCTTGTTTTGGGTGTACATCCATGTTTTTGCTTTGTGTAGGACTTTCAGTCAATGTTATAAAAGGCGTAGCATATCGCGTATCGGTTGGGCCGACCTATACGCTGTATCGTAACGTATCGCAAACGTAGCGTAGCGTATCGTAAAATTTAATTTTTTAATTTTAAAAAATATTTAAAAATCATAAAAAATAGAGAAAAATCTGAAAAAGTCTGAAAAAATGAACAAAAAATCAGAAATTAAGAAAAATGTATTCAAATATAAAAAGATCATCATACATAAGGAACATTCATGTGTATCAACAACACATTCAAAAATAAGAAATCAAATCTTCAAGAATAACATATAAGCATCCATCACGATTTTAAACTTGAAAATTTTATAGAATCTTAAGACTTAGAGTCTTAGGACTTGGAGTTTTAGGACTTAGATTACATCACAATTTTATAAGTTGAAAGCATATAGTTATCATCTTTCCTGATTCAACGATAATATCTCCCAAATTGATGAATCCTTGGTTATTTTTGATGAAAATGAGCAAAATCTCTCCCTCCTACGTCTATTGGAGTCCTTAAATACAAGAAGAGAGAGGGGAAGGAGTGTTTAAACTTTTAAAAAATAAAGAAATATGTGTTCTCTCCCGTATCGCACGATATGGGGGTGTATCGCCCGTATCGTACGATACGGCCCCCGTATCGCACGATACGGGCGATACGCGTACGATACGGACGCGTATCGTGTTTCAAACATGTATCGTATAGGTTTTCTTAACCTATACGATACGGATAACATTGCTTTCAGTGATATTTTTAGTATGTTTGTGATGAGTACTCGTTTGTCTTCTTTACAATTTGGTTAGGGATGAACATGGTAGTAATGTGCTGTAATAATGTTTGGTACATAATTATCTGTTTCTCATTAGGCTTATATGTCTGCATCATGTTGTTCCAGTCTATCAGCATCATTCCTTGGGCATAACTTGCTCATGGATATCTTAGCGTCTTGACTCTTGTATACTGAAGATCGATCATGTTTAGCTTATGACCGTCAGTTCTCATGTCATTCTTGCAGTTACCTGCCGGGGCCAGATGATACTGTAGTGCTTGACATAGCCTATTCGATTTATATGAAATTTGAGGAGTACACAAATGCACTCCGTGTTGCACTTTGTATGGATAATTCTCAGGTTTGCTTGGTCCTCGTACTAAATATTTGATTGGATTTGCTTTTTGTGGACAATTCTCAGGTTTACTTTGTGGTCAGGCTAATTGCTTGATTACGTTTCTTCATAGTCTACATATAGTAAGTACTTGATTTTACTTTGGCCAGTATGTTAAGCAAACATTCACTGCTTGCGAGGACATTCTACAGAAGAAGCAACTTTGTTATATCTTGGCTCGCCAGGTAATGATGGTGTTTTATATTTTCTATATCATATTTCCTTTGAAGGTTTTGCTCATGCTATCTCAAATTATCTAATTTTTTTTGGAGTACTTGAACTGCTTTTGTCTTATCCTAGAAGCCCTTAATGCAATTATGATGCATTCCAGGCACTTAGATTCAGCACCTCAGGGTCATAATTTTCCTGTAATAACATTTTGAATGTCTAACTGATTGTCCATTTTAAGGAAGTTTACATGATTATTCTTTCTTGAATGTCGGCATATTTGTGTTTGTGAAGTTGTTTAGTTTGCTTGGAATAAGAAACATTTTGTTAATAAAAGTTGCAAGTGGCCAGTAAAATAGCTGAACGGACATAAGAGTATCTTGTCCTTCCTTTCATGACATTATGAGCTATCTTTTTTACATATAAAATGGCACCTGTAAAATTACATGAACTATTGTGATGTTAAATATAGTGTGTTGAGGATCATTGGACGACTCCAGAAATCATGCCTGTTCTCTGTTGTTTTATTGAAGTTACTTTATGGGTTCTTAGTATTACATAGTTTGCTGTTTTTACCATTGTTTAAAAATGCTATGATTACTTCTGGCCTCTCATTGAATGTGTCTCTTTTAAGTCTTTCTTAACTATTCCTTTTCTGCGACAGCCAAAGATATTCTTATTTCTTCCTACTGTGGTTGAGAAGGCCTCTCAGTTGTTATGATTCACCTGATGGTTATAGTTTTCCACACTTGATTCCCAACCCTGATTATTGTGTACCTTCTGGAAACAAAAGGGATCCTTTTTCAGGTTCTAACCTAAACAGTTGTGGTAGATCCTATTCTAAGCTAATCATTGCTTTGTTAAATAATTGAAAAGAAATACTGAAAAAACTGAAAATGTGCTCCTGCGAGAAGCTTCCTAAGGATTGCAATCTTAGTTACGTCTTCTATTCTTCAGGCACACTTGCTGTATTTTTCCAATTTTGTCATCCACAGAAAACTTCATCAGTTCTCTTATTGCAGCTATTCATGTGTTTCGTTTTTCTTTTCATCTGTCCTCCTTTCTTCTTTTATCTCCACACATGACTGCAAACATTTTACTCTTTTTTTGGTTTAATTGGGAAGATAATACATTAAACAGTATGACTATGTTTCAGGGTGTCATGTTGGAGCTTGATGATGAAATGTTGTCTGGACATGAAGACCAGAGGGACTCGATGCAGGAAATTATATATAATGCTAAGTTAAGTGAAGGATATCTTGCACTTGCTCGTGATATTGAGGTCATGGAACCTAAATCTCCTGAAGACATCTACAAGGTACTCGATGCTTTTGTGCACTATTTTGATCAAGGTATTGCACAGAATTCCTCCACAGAAGCAGTAGGACTGGAATGTTTGCCATGTGATAAAATTGAGTGTATAATGGTTATTTTAAATGTTTTAGTACATCAATACACTGTGACTATTATTTCATAATTTTGCAGCACATTACTAGGCAATTATTCCCACCAGTAGTTTAGATGAAGATCTGATGCGCCAATGTCTCTTCCTGAATAACAAAGTTTTTCTATTTTTGGTGGAGAAACAAAAGATATGGCTTGTCCATTGAACATTTATGCTTGATATTGTTCATTATATATCTCCTTAGAATATTGCCAAGGATCTGATTTTGTTTTTTTTGGAAAAGCAAAAGATATAGCCTTTTTCATAGAAAAGTTGAGCTCTCATATGTTTGATAGCCTTCATTGTCATATCTACTTATGAAGAAATTGGCACTTTATGGTTTTTCCCTGCATTTGATATTTTCTTGTTAGTGGCATCTGTGAATTTGGCCATATGCACTGGAAGACTTTGTTGTCAACTGCAACACTCATTGATTATTGGCGCTTTTGTATTAAACTGTCAAAGATTTGTTTTTGGTGTTTTCTCATTTTGTTGAAAATTTTGCTTCTTTTATAAACATGAATAACTAACAGGCTAACACATAAAGCATAAGTAATATTTATACCAGGAAAATATATTCATTTACTTGTCTGAACTCTGAGATGTATGGAGACTATCCTGTTATTGTTAAGAAATTTAATGCTTCATCTGGTAATGGTGCTAACTCTTGCATTCTATTGGTTTTGGCAGGCTCATTTGATTGATGGCCGAGCTAGCGCAGGAGCTAGTGTTGATTCTGCCAGACAAAATTTGGCAGCTACATTTGTTAATGCCTTTGTTAATGCAGGATTTGGTCAAGTATGATCTGCGATTTTATTTGGACATTTTTTTGTCGGTTGTCTGTAACATAATTTATATTTTACAATTCTCAATACAGGATAAGCTGATAACTGTACCTTCTGAATCTTCAAGTGGTGGGTCTTCTGGAAGTTGGCTTTTCAAAAACAAGGAACATGGAAAAGCCAGTGCTGCGGCAAGTTTGGTATGTATTTCCTGTCTTCATGCTTGATAAGGGGAACTTGTGGAGTTGCTGATAGATTGGTTTTTGTTTCAGGGGCTAATACTCTTGTGGGATGTTGATAATGGACTTGCTCAAATTGACAAATATTTCCATAGCAATGATAATCATGTTATTGCGGGAGCCCTTTTAGCTGTTGGAATTGTCAACTGTGGTGTTCGAAATGAATGTGATCCTGTAAGTTAACATATGCAGTCTATGTATTGCTGGTGTGGGTGCAGCTCCAACTGGCAGCCAGCCGCACCCTATGTTATTCTCTTTAAAAAAATTCTCTTTGTTTTCCCTTCTCTTTATTTACAGTAATAAAAGTAAAAAAAAGGACAAATTAAGCTAAGAAACAACAATATCATTATATATATATATATATATATATATATATATATATATATATATATATATATATATATATATATACCCTCCCCGCACGCACTGGCACTGGCATCAACACCCTGCACCGTGTGACACAGTATGCAGTTCTTCTCATCTTGGTAATATATGCATTTCTTTTCAGCTTTGCCATTGCAGATTTGTCTAGGGACCTGAACAGGTTGAGCTTGGATCAGTCAGGTCTCTTCAACTGACCTGACCAGATGATCACTAAAGAGGTCTGAGCCAATGTTTTAAAACCCAGTGACTGGGGACACGATTCAGTTGTTCTCGGCTTGTGACTTGGTGACTTGAACTGGGTTATGTTAACTTTTTTTTTTTAGAAAAAACAATATATAACTGGTCTTTAAACATAAAAAGTAACAAGCACAGATCCTGTTATCTTCGAGGTGTCAATCAGATCAGGCTGCATCCTGCAAAAGGATGTGGGCCTTGCCAAACTAATTGGATTGGTTAACAAGGTTCTGGAGCCTCGTTAAGGGTCATACACAGAAGGTCATTCCAGGGGATTTGTTCTTCAACAATGTTGAATGTGGATTACATTTTTCCAACATAAAAAGTAACAAGCACCTACTGAAGCAGTCAGGGTGCTTGATAAAAATGTAATCTGTACCCACATTTTTATTGTCAGAGTACTTGTATCTTTAATAAAGTAACAAACAAACTTATATTTAATATGTATCAACTATAAACAACAATAAAATACTGAAGCATGAAGTAAGACGAGTCACCTTACTGAGTTGACTCGTTAGGGGGACAAGCCGAGCTCCTCTCGGCAAGTTTTTAAACGTTGTTCTAGGCATTGCTCAACCCTCACTTAAATTTGAATAAGCAAATAAATAATTCTAATATGAGTCTTCCTGTGTGGTCAGAATTTTATTAGGCTGATATCTGAGCTATACTGCTATATGCATATTTCTTACTATACCATTGTATTCAAGATACTTATTGCTAGTATATCTCTATGCAATTGTCTCTTCTTGCTAAGTATGCATCTGAAAGTCGTTAAACCTTTTCCTTGTATCCTTCTACTAGTGGCATTTCACCCGGTGCTCATGGTAATTTTATAATGTTTTATATGTGATAAAGAGCCAGTTTCTTGCATGGTAGAGATTTGGTGAGTTAGATGTTCAGGCTATACCCATGGATTTTTCCTGGATAATGAGAACATCTTCTTCTTGTTACTGTTTTCTGCAGGCATATGCACTGTTAGCAGAGTATGTCATGAAAGAAGATTCAACAGTCCGTATTGGTGCAATTATGGGTCTTGGTCTGGCTTATGCAGGATCTCAGAAGGATGAGGTGAATCTGTTGGAAACATCATTGCTTTCTGTTCTGCTTATTGTCATTTAAACAATGAATTGGTCAATTCTCCACATTGATATTTATATTTCTTAAAAGAATATTTTCTTGAAATCTGCAGATTCTTCGGCTTTTGTCACCAATCTTAACTGATTCTAAAGTGCCAATCGATGTCATAGCATTTAGTGCAATTTCCCTTGGATTAATCTATGTGGGTTCGTGTAATGATGAGGTTGCTCAGTCAATAATTCTTGCTTTAATGGAGCGAGAGACTGAACTTGGTGAACCTTTGGCTCGGTTTTTATCTCTGGGTCTGGGCCTTCTCTACCTAGGGAAGCAGGTAAAGGACTTTGACATATTGTATTTTCTTTGTCAAAATAGTCAAATTTTTTCATCCTTGTGCTTTGTGATTTCAACAGGTGTGTCCTTTCAAAATGTCTGCTTTAATGATTTTTGTGGTTGATTGCACTTTGTGTTAATCTTAAGATTCGGTTGAGGGCATCCATGAATTTGTCTGGAACAGGATAATGTTGATGCTACACTTGAAGTTGCGAAGACCCTGAATGAAAGAATATCCAGATATTGTCAAGTGACCCTCATGTCTTGTGCCTTTGCTGGGACAGGGAATGTTCTGAAGGTCTTCCTTCATGCTTAATTCTACTGTGAACCATATAATACTTCATAAACAGAAATAACTTTTGTCTTCATGCAGGTGCAAAGTCTTCTTGGACTATGTTCAGAGCATCTTGAAAAGGGTGAAATTCATCAGGGACCTGCTGTTCTTGGAATTGCCATGGTTGCAATGGCTGAGGAATTGGGACTTGAGATGGCAATTCGCTCGTTGGAACATCTACTACAATATGGTGAACAGAACATTCGTAGGGCTGTGCCTTTGGCTCTTGGTTTGCTCTGCATGTCCAATCCTAAGGTGATCTATTTTCTGCCAATTTGTGCATCTAATAGCTTTTCGAGTCCAAGTAGCAAAACATATGATTTATTTTGTTGGATGTTGCTAGGTTAATGTTATGGATACACTAAGCAGACTAAGCCATGACACAGACACAGAAGTAGCCATGGTAAGTTCTTTTGTTCTGGGTCATCACAGGAGCTATGTACCATTTGCATCTCTGTCCAATTCTCTCTGGAAAGAATATTATCAACTGATAATGATATTTACTGTGCAACTACCTCATTCCCATGTAAACATATGCTTCGTAGTTGCAAAATGCAAATTTATCCATACAAATGTTATTTCAGGCAGTGCCAAAGAGTTAGATTCCGAGTCCTATACTGAGAAGCTTAGGCCATGATCCTGTTAGTTGTGTCACTACCTGATAGCTTGCTCTGCAACTATCCAACTTCTCGTCATCTTTCTTTGATTAAGATTGTATGCTACCTTTAACATGTGTACTACAAAGTTTCATGCAGTCTAAGTACCTATTTTCTTTCAAAACTGCCACCCTTCTTAACTATTCTGTTCATGTTGCAGGCTGCAATCATATCTTTAGGTTTAATAGGTGCAGGAACTAACAATGCTCGTATAGCTGGGATGCTACGTAATCTTTCAAGTTATTACTATAAAGAGGCCAGCCTTCTATTTTGTGTATGCTTCTCATCTTTCTGTCAACTTGCTCTTGCAAGAGATTTTCAAAATGTCGTGCTATTGTTATTTCACTTTTTATGATAATTTTCATATTTTATTTTTACACAATGTGTAGGTACGCATTGCTCAAGGACTTGTACACCTCGGAAAGGGTTTATTGACACTTGCTCCTTATCATTCTGATCGATTTTTACTTTCTCAGTAAGCATGTTTCTTTACTCGAACTCAAGTGGCCTGCTAAAATCAGTTGCTGAGCCATCGTTGGTGCCCAGTTCCATCGATGTCTTGAAATTCTTTGACTATATCATTTCTGTACAAATGAATTTTCTCTTCTATTGGTTAAGGTCTTGTTTTTTCTTTTTCATTTGAATCCATGACTTGTCCCCGAGTTTTTTCTTTGCTTTTGAAGTTCATTGTTCTATGGGCATTCTTATTCTGCAAAAAGTAAGGTTTTTTCATGCAAAGGAAAAAATTAACAGAGTTGCTTATAATTGGGAAAAAAATTAATATAGTTGCTTATAATTGGGAAAAATTAATTATTTTGAATGTTTCTCACTTGAATGGTTGTATTTTTTACAGCTCTGCAATCGCTGGAATAATAACCCTTCTCCATGCTTGTCTGGATATGAAATCCATTGTGCTGGGGAAATACCATTACGTTCTCTATTATCTTGTTCTGGCGATGCAGGTTCTGACTGTGACATAATGAACGCTTCTTTTGCTGTGCTGGTATACGTTTTGAGGTTTGATAAACTGCTTGTCTCTTTTGCAGCCACGGATGTTGATGGCAGTTGATGAACACCTGAAGCCCCTCTCAGTGCCGGTCCGAGTTGGTCAGGCTGTTGATGTAGTTGGTCAGGCTGGTCGGCCAAAGACAATCACAGGATTCCAGACACATTCAACTCCAGTCCTGCTAGCTGCGGGTGATAGAGCAGAATTGGCAACAGAAAAGTAAGGATATTAAACATTTTTATCTTTTCAGATTGTTCAACAGTTGCCCTATTGTCTTATGTTTGTGTGAATGTCTTGGATAGTTAATTATCCACCAGTGGTTCACATACTCCCACCAACTATTCTCTGAGGTTTATTTATTCATGAAGAGCAAAAGCTACTATTTGTATTGGTATTCAACTCCTATTGAGCGATCAATAGACACAATTTTTATTGACGCTCTGGTATGGCATGCATGGACGGGACCTGATTGGTGACACTGCAAATTGGCTTTTGTTTTTTCACTGCTTGACGATTATCTTCTTTGGTGGTAATTGTTTTGCAGGTATCTTCCGCTTTCATCTGTTCTGGAGGGTTTCGTGATCTTAAAAGAGAACCCTGAATACTCTGGCCAATAAAACTTGTGAGAGGAACAGCACGATTTTTCTGGTGAGAGGCTGCATCCAGGGACATTTCCAAGAAGGCAGCTTGTTTCAAACTGATGCAATGGCGTCTGCAGAATCCAATCATTCTATCACCACAAGCTAATCGCCACGGTTTCATTGCTTCTCGAGTATTGCGTTGTTTTCCTGGCTTTGCAGATACCAAATGATCGAGTTCTGGCAGTGCTACCTGCCATGTTAGCTATTGCATCCGCACCACCACCAGTCGGCTGTTATGTCTTTTTAAGAATGAGAGTTGCCTGATCAGAACAAGTTGCAATTTCTGCCTGCTCAGAACAAATTACGTGTTCGTGACCGGTCATGCCAAGTCTTGGATAATGAATGTTGTGTATAAGATATGTTCCATTTTGCTCGAGTTCCTCTTGTTTTCCTTTCCCAGTATAGATTTTCAGTTTATTTCGGACCATTGCTATAAGAGCTTCATAGACCTACTTTGCGGATTGGCTTGATGTAGGGGTACAAAATGGATCGGATCGGGATCGATTACATGGGCATCGGGTTGGATACGCTGTTGGTATACAAAACGGAACCTCAAGTCTGAAACAAAAACTGCCTTCAAGTTGGTGCTCTGGACTTCAGGTGTATCTCTCCGTTTGCTATGAAACCAAAGAATGCGGACAAACAAGGCTCGTAATCGTGCAACTCTTGGGTTTTATTTGGCCAACATAAACATGGTCAGATACCCTCGTCGTTGAGCAAAATCCTTGCCCCAGGCCATAAGGCAAATGGTATTGTTTAGGGCAAATCGACTGGGTTTTCCATCTCAGGCCCCAGTAGTAACCTTCGTGTCTGGACGGTCATTGCTAAACGATGGCGCCGAGGGCATGAAGGGTTCATGTATGGTGTTTCTAGGGTTGGAAGCGGATGATTCACCGCTTGTAACCGTTTTTACTACAAAGAACAAGACAGGGGCATCTTTGTGCATATCTTACAAATCAAAAGTGTTGGTGTCAGCTATTTTTTGCTAAACACTCTATCCGGTGGGAACCTGCTTGGGGTTCGGTCCCATTGTTCACAAAAAATGAGGCTGTACCTATGTCACCTATTGCGGGTGCCAGTGCCAGAACGGGAGAACGGGACATTAAAAAAAAAGCAGGTGTGACGAGGGTATTTTATTATTGTTATTATTTTTAATTTATTATATATATAACATAATTACAATTTAGTTATTAATGTATATAACATACCAATAATTGTATTGCATAGGAAAATATCAAAACAATATATATTATTTAAGTAATTTAGTAATATGACATTTTAATTGGGCTCGGGTGTGAGTCGGAGTCGCACTCATGTCTGGTGTGCACCCGACTCAATGCGAACTCCGGTGCGGCCGGTGCGGCAGTAAAATAGAAAAGTCCAGTGACTTAGCAATGTACAAATCCATAGCTGTTCTTGCCTGTAGCATTGGACGGTTTCTCCTCAATGAAAAGATACGGGTGAGATGATTCTGGGTATTTCGGTTCTGAATTGATCTCTTCCGGCCTTTCAAAATGCCTCTAGAACGCATTCGTCGGACCTTATAAATTCATTATTGTGGACCCAACAAAAGGTTAGTGTATTCCTATGATATAACAGATCCATATATTTGGGCCCACTGCAAAAATATTCAGGTGAAAACTAAGATCTCAGCAATGGCGCAACCCCTACCTGATCTTCCGGACGTCTCCATCCTTTTCTGTTTCCCATGCTGACTGATACCAAAAGAAGGGAGGAAAGGTTGAAAATTAGCAAAACATAATAAGACGTAATGAATACGAACTCTGGCTAATACCCACTTGCGTGGCTGTTCAGAACAAGTCTATCGAGGAAAAGTCATCATATCCTTCGCCTTGGACTTTCGAGCAACAAACAGCAAGCAAATTCATGTACGTTGTTGATGGATGAACACGGTTCATGTGTTTGAATGTAAACATGCAAGCGTGTGGTGCCATATTCAAACATTTTGTTTTATCTTGCACAAAGAGAGAGAGAGAGAGAGAGAGAGAGAGAGAGAGAGAGTATTGAAACTGTATTTAGGTGAGCATAATCGGACTTGTTAAGGATGACAATCAGCGTTGACGGATGAACATGGTTCATGTGTTTGAATGTGTTTATGCAAGTGTGTGGTGCCATTTTCAAACATTTCGTTTTATAATGAGAGAGAGAGAGAGTATTGTATCATTTGTGATTAAGTCATCCATGTAAGCTTAATATATTGCATTAAATTCATTTTTGACTTGTATAAACTAGTGCAAATCACTTCAGCTAATGTTTCTGCTTCACAAACTAGTTGTTGCAGTATAGCAGCATAAAAAATGCCATCAAGACACTGACAAGGCTGTTAGGACTTGATACAAACCATCATTAAGATTTAAACATAAAGTCTGTCCACATTGCTGGATATGTGAAACAATGAAATAGCCTAGTCTCAATCGAGCACAAATGGTAAATGAGCCATTTTCTTGTCCGTTAAATGGTCTACTTTTTCTTTAGTAGTTCGAGTTCCGAGGAAACCATACTCGGGGCGGGAGACTCTGTCGCTAGATCAGCAGTATAGAACCCTAAGTAGTCTCTTTTCCTCAAGAGCATATGCATGCTTTGGCCTAAGGAGTTATACTCATGAGAACTGAACAAATGAATGTCCTTATACCAGCTGCTACCTCAACTGATATGCCAAATTTCTTCAGAGGCAAATGGCTCATTGTCTTTGCAAGCATCCAATCAATGCCAATCACTCTGTTTGTGACTCATTTGTCACCATGAATAAAGTACCGTGCACCCAAATAGAGATGCTAACAGCATCAGTTGCGTAGAGCATCCGTTGGATCAAGTTATTTTACAAAAGATCATGGTATTTTTACTGCCAAAATTTTGATGTTACTAGGACTGTGAATCGATAGCTGTGAAAGCACATCTACACCTAAGAAATGATTGACTTAATATATGCTTCGCTAATAATCACTCTTTCAGATTATGTTTGAAAGATTAGCTTTGAATCAAGTTGTTTTTAAGAAAAATGATGATTATTCTATCATCAAAATTTTGTCGTTATGAGAGAGCCATTCATTTTTTCTTATAAAAACACTATTAAAACCTAAAATACACGTTTTGCATCAACTAATTCTTACTACCATATTGGTAAGGTAAGATTTTAAAAACGAACACTTTAAATATCATATTAAAAAGGTCTAGTTTTTGTCTCTGACCTATTTGGTTTCTATCAATCACTTATATGCATACACACACACACACAAACCATTTTTTAGGTTTTAATAGTGTTTTTATAATAAACACAAATGAATGGCTCTCATAATCTTTGACTATAATCAATAAAGGCCTAACATTCCTGCAGGTTTGCATAAGAATGGCTCTTATAACATCAACATTTAGATAATAAAAAAGTCAACATTTTTTATAAAAACAGCTTGATTCAAAGCATGTTATATATCAAAATAATTTTTATAAATATATTGAGATGTTTACATTTTATTTAAAATAAATTTTTAGCAAAAAATTAGAGGGTCTAATTTTCATATACATGACCTAAGTGTCCAATGAGTAGGATCCAGACATTAGATTAAGAACAAAAATTAGATAATTTAAATATGTTTTTTTTTTAATCTAACGTTACCGATATGATCTTAATAATCTATAGTTTGATGCAAAACAAATACTAAGTTGATCACTTTTTTTGGATTGTAATAAGCATTCTTGTAATAAAAAAAATGAATGGTTCCCACAAAACAGTGGCAGAGCAAGAAATTTTTTTTGGAGGGGCATTGTTCACATATTTTCATGTCTGAAGCAAATATTTATAGATATTCATTTAAAAATAAAGAAACTTTCAAACTCTGGTGTGGGCAATATGTTCTCCCACCTCTGCCCCAATATCAACATTTTGATAATATAAAATTTTATATTTTCTTAAAAGTTCAAATCAAATAATTTTTATATCAAATTAGTTTTCATAATAGCATGTTCACATTTTATTTAAAATAATTTTAGTGACGAATTAAAGGGTCTGGCTTTGTTCTTGATGTAACGATTTGGTTTCTACCAATCTCTCTTTTTTATATACATATAATAGAAACTGACATTTTTCTACCAGTCATTTATTATACATCCAACTCTATGTGTAACAGGTCCAAGCCTTTAAACAGCCAAAAGACACACACACACACAAAAAGACACACACAGACACACACATATACATATACATATACATATATATATATATATATATATATATATATATATATATAAAAAGAGAACATAGCAGATCTGATATGAGAATCGCCATTACCGTCATTTCAAAGAAATCACATTAAGGAGATTCTCCTTTAAGTTACAAATGTAAAAACCAACTTCTTTTTTTCAGAAGTAAATAGTTAAAGAAAACTTTGCATCTTCTTTTAAGAGCATTGTACCTCTATGTTGACATTTTATTTCATTTTTCATTCGATCTTAGAATCAATCAAATTCTTATTCAATTCCTTGTTAGACATATAAAACCCACATCATCCACCGAATGTTATCCAATTAAAACAGTCAACTTTGTTCATATTTTCAAACTGAATTTGGACATTTATACTTCTTGTGCACCCACATGACATCTGTAACTCTCACGCTGCAGCTATCGCCATTTTTCTTTTTTCGGCAAACAATTATTGAATATTGAATGATGCTTGAAAGGCTCCAAAGCGGCAACTGCTTCGTCAAAATGCTATAAGCGGTCATTGGGTTCTCGTCCAGGAGTTCATAATGCCATGAATGAAGATGGCAGCTGCAGTGCGTGCGTGAGAGAGAGAGAGAGAGAGAGAGAGAGAGAGAGAGAGAGAGAGAGAGAGAGAGGGAAAAGAGACAGTGAGAGAGAGAGAGATGGGCAAAGAAGCAACTGTCATGGTTGGTGGGCATGGCCAGAACAGCTACATGCACAATTCCATTCACCAAGTACGTAATCAGATTCTCAGAAACCTTTCATTCTGGTGTAATCCATTCTGTTTTTTTCTCTTGTCCATTTTCTTGTTTGATTAATAGGTTAGAGATATCTTAGTGTCAAATTCTTAGACCAAACAGTGAATAGAGAGCAGTTGTTGGCTAGCTTGACGATCGAGTTCGGCCTAGGAAATTTTCCTTCTTGATGTCCCACAACATCGGAAAAATTTTCGTTCGTGGTGGTATAAATCCAAACATTTTCCCACTTGGTAATTCGTTTATGGGGCGTTTGATTAGTGTCGAAAAGAATTCGGGAGTCATGTTTTTTGCGGTGAATTCCAACTACAAGCGCACCACCCTACAACTGTCACGGTTTAAACGCAGAAGAAAAATTTAGGACAGCCTTAGATAAATCCAACCTAATTACCACACACCTTCATCAAAGGTCATCCATAAAATAATTTCTCATGCTATAAAAAAAAAAACTTTCTTTTTCATGAAAAGTATATACATGACCGAGTTTGTTATTTACCTGCGTTAAAGATATATAAATTCTCTTTTAATTGTTTTCTGTTTAATTTCATATCTTCATGGTTTTTCCTGTTTGGGATGACCATATTTTCCACAGTAAAGAAATAATCACTGTTGGAGATGAGAGTAGCAGATTATCCGAGAGAAGTTGGGATTAAAAGGTTCATCTGATGAATGAACGGTGAAAATTTAATCCGTGACGAACGTGGATTCTCTCCGAAGAGTCCTTCTTCCTTTTCTTTTTGACAATTCAAGCAAAAGGTCACCTGTGCATATTTTCTTCTGCGAAAGTTCATCTGTTACCGGCCTAAAGGACGAGTCGGACAAGAGCTCCATCCGTCCATTTGGCAATAATCCTTTAAGTAGAAGGGGGTCATGACTACTTTCAATCTTTGAGAAGTATTTCTTGGTATAAACTGGCAGAGATCTGCTTACCTGCAGTTTGGTTATGTGAAAAAGAGTTCTTACCATTCATCCGTTACTGGCCTAAAGGACGAGTAGGGCAAAAGCTTCATCCGTCCATTTGGCATTAATCCTTTAAGTAGAAGGGGGCCATGATTACTTTCAATCTTTGAGATGTATTTCTTGGTATAAACTGGCAGAGATCTGCTTACCTGCAGTTTGGTTATGTGAAAAAGAGTTCTTACCATTCATCCGTTACTGGCCTAAAGGACGAGTAGGGCAAAAGCTTCATCCGTCCATTTGGCATTAATCCTTTAAGTAGAAGGAGGTCATGACTACTTTCATTCTTTGAGAAGTATCTTTTGCTGTAAACTGGCAGAGATCTGCTTACCCGCAGTTTGGTTATATGAAAAAGTGTTCCAACCATGAATTCAAAAACACATATACTTGTCTTGCTATCAAAGATGCTTTCCATATTTCTAGAATCAAAAAGCTCTTGCTGCAAAAGGGATCTTTGCCAATGAATACACTTGAAGTACTATCTATCTGTAAAGCAATTACTGAAAAATTTTCCAGACGTCCGTGATGAGTTTGACCGTAAGTGGCAACCTGAAGGATCATCGTGATGAAAGTATGTATAAATGATCCCACATATAAGTTGAAACAGAATTGTTTATGACACCATCCTTGGTTCTTTAATGGCTTCTAATTTCCTAAGCAAGCATCCAAAAAATATCAAATTGATCGAATTCAAACTGACAGCAAAAAAACGTATGCGTATAGTTCTCAGCTGATTAATCAGTTCTACATGTGCTTTTGGTCCATGAATGGGCATGCCAACAAATATTTGGCTTAATCTATAATGTAATATATGCAGCAAACCTGCTAAATGATAGGGCGCTAACTTGATTAGTATTTCTAGGCTCCATGAATAAAGTTAAAAAAGAAAGAAGTTTATGTAAAGCTACGCGTGATCAGATTTTCCGTTTTTCCTTCTGCTTTTTTCTGAGCACTTTTCCTCCTAGCGCAAAAAGAAGAAAAGAAGGAAGAAAGAAAATGGTGTAAACAATACACCAATTCTCTCTCTTTTCTGTTTTTAAGTTCTTTCGTCGAAACACTATAATTCAGCTGCAACTAATGAATCAACTGCTCCTAAAATTCTTGCAGAGGACCAGGTACGACACTGTAGTGAACATGGTGGAAGAGGTGATCCATGAAAGGCTTCATATCCCAACTAAAGGAGGCACCATTCGAGTTGCTGATTTGGGCTGTTCAGTAGGACCCAACACCCTTCACTCAATGCAGACTGTTCTAGACGCCATTGGTGCCAAGATCAAGAGATCATCTTTCTCTCAAGATCATGGCCGAAATTACGAATTCCAAGTCTCTTTCAATGATCGAATAGGAAACGATTTCAACACCCTCTTTGAGTTCCTCCCACCAAATCGCCAATACTTTGTAGCAGCGGTGCCTGGTTCGTTCTACTCACGCCTGTTTCCTCAGAACTCGATTCACTATTTCAATTCTTCCCTGGCGCTACACTGGCTGTCCAGGGCGCCGAGTGGATTGCTCAACAAGGGAAGGGTGCATTTACACGGTGGGGGCGCTGAAGCAGTGGCGGCCTATGAAGGCCAGTTCAGGGCAGACATGGCTGCCTTCTTAGAGGCCAGGGCGGTGGAGCTGGTGCCGGGAGGACTCCTTGTGATGCTGTTTGTCTGTCGCCATGACTGGATGGATGCTGATGCACCACGCCATGACATGTGGTTCCCTCACATAGAGTCCATCCTTCGAGAATTGGTGGCTGAGGTAAGAACAACTTTTGGGCTCATAATCAAATGTTTTTGTACATATATTTTGCTAAGATTATTTGTATACAATTATAGTTGGGATTTTCTTTGTCTTAAAATACTAGCCTTAATATCTTATGTATGCATGTTGCCTCTATTCTTGAGAGAACCTTGTGGACACACACTCAGAAAATGTTTCCCAAACTGGATGATATATACTTCTGCGGATTGAAAGACTAGATTGTGTTATAGTAAACTCTGTGGAGCTAAGTGAACCAGCTTTTTCTTCGTTCTTTTTTTTCTGATCAGAAATACTCTTGCATGGAGTATCGTATGGTATTTTCCCTTTCTTTTGTGACCTGTTTTTTGAGCCTATGTATCAACTTTCTGTAGTCTGGTTTACTGTCTACTAAATATTCCTGTCAAAAACAAATTTTCACATTTATATGAAGGGAAATTTTCCTTTAGGGACCAACTTTTGGCCGACAACCCAAAATAGAACATTGCATTTTAGACAAATACGGGCTAATGTTTATTAACAATTGCAAAAGAAAGTTCTTAACAAGGTGGAGGCAGATGTGGGCAACATGTGAGCACTTGCTTACATGGAGTCACAAAAAATACTTACTTTTATGTTAACACCATAGGATAATTTTTTTTCATTACATGTTTCATGTTCCTTTAAAGTTTAAAAGTTATTACTAATACCCATTAACCAAAAGCTTTTACCTCTGTTACGTTAGAACTCAGACCCATCTAGTTTTGTCTTTTTTTTTTTCCTTTCAAATATGCATTTTCCAGTTAAAAAGAAAGAAGAAAAAAAAATACAAATTTCACATGCTTCAAAGTGCAAATCAGCCTTCAACTTAATTCATACCGCCATTTGAAAGTTGTCCGGAAATGGGAGGCCTGTATGAAGAAATTAGAAATTAATGCTGGCCTTTTTAAGATTAAAACTACGGCCTATAGAAGCACAGAAATTTTGTAGTTTCTCTTTGAAAACGTAGTTTATAATTCAATTATAAATTCCGAGGAAGGTCTGCTGGGAGAAAAGTCTCCTACCATTATTGCAATTCAATTATAAATTAATACATACGTCTTATCGTAGAAATATAACTACAAGATTTTGACGCCGCTTCTTTGGTTTTGAAGGGAAAGGTTAAGGAAGAGGACCTGGACTCCTTTCAATTGCCAGTCTATTCCCCAACAGTTGGAGAATTCAAAGCGATGGTGGAGATGAACGGTTCTTTCTCTATCCACGTAGCAAAAATAGTCGATCAAGGGTGGAGAGCAAAAGTAGGCCAAGGAGTCGAAGATCACAAAACTGATGATCTCCATGAGAAGGCAAGAGAGTTAAGCCTTGCAGCAAGGGCTGTGTTTCAGGAGATGGTGGGGAACCACTTTGGTGGGGATGTTGCAGAAGATCTCTTTCAGAGGTTCCCAGACACAGCGTATCAGTTCTTTGTGAATCAACCAACCGTACCTACTCTGCCACCCACTGCATTCTTCATACTGCAGAAGAATGCCTAACTCTCTCTCTCTCTCTCTCTCTCTCTCTCTCTCTCTCTATATATATATATATATATATATATATATATATATATATAATCATTCACTTGGTTGATTTAAAGCAAACCAAATAGAAAAAGTGTTAACTAATACTAGATTGGTGGAAAATATCTATCACCAATTTTTTTTGTTTTTTTTCTTAATTGTTGTTGTATTGAATCAGAGAGCTTTGGTTAGATGGTTGAGTGACTTGAAAACTAAAATCACCATCCTTTATATTATGGTATGCACTATAAGAAACAAGGTTTGAAAAGCTACTCATTCAAAGTCTAATCATGCAGATTGTTTGGCATACCTCTTTATTGGACATCAGTTTAGGGCAGTTTTAAACTAAGTAAACTCATTGTTTATCTTTTTTCTGGTATATGCTGCACCAATATCTTGTTAGGAATGAAAGCTCTCTCTGTAGTTCCCCTGTCCGTCTCCTTATTATCATGATCAAGAAGTGCAGTCCAGGTAAAGATTGATATCTGGTACTCCTGAAAGGCAGTTCAGATCAACTGCTACAATCAAATTATAATCTCTTTCATTTAGTTGCCAAGTCTAAAATGTATATACCTTTATAAAAAAAATTTCTGAAGTACCTCATCGTCCTTTTTTTGTTATCAGTGCATATTTGTTGCATGTAAAGGTGTGCATGCAACTTGATCTAGTTTTAGACTGTTAGTAATCCGCCCGTCAGAGGCTTTATGCCATAGAATTGAATATCTTTAACGCACCCTCAAATTGAGAGAGAGAATGGCTGCAGCAGATTCAACTTGTCTTCTAGCTAGAATTGAAAAGGGAAGAAAATGGACATGGTGTCATTAGAACTGGCTTACTTCAACCAACGGACTGAATAGATTTGGTGGTAGATTCAAGAGTGCCATGTGCCGTCTGTTTATACTATTAATTTTTAAAAAACTTTTGTTTTAATTAATCTTATGTTTTTCCTTTTTATTTTTTCAAGAAATAACTTTTCAAATATGTTCTACGGACACACAACCGAGTCAGCCGAATCTGTTAATCGGCCAATTCGCGGAAGCCTCACTAATTTGGCTTAAGAATCAATTTTGAATCTTTGATTTGACAATACTAAAATAAGAATACCCAGTGAATGTCATATGAATAAATGTTATATATAACATGAATTTGAGACAAATTCATAAAACACTAAGTTATAGTATTTTTATAGATTTGTTTTAATTTTTTAAACCAAATTCATGAAACACTGACACTTCATTCTTATGTCCAAATATCCCCTTCGCTGACGAACTGGTTGAAGATGCTCCAAACTTAAAAGTTTTGAACTCATAATTAAGAGCCTACTTGTACATCCACATATCATGATTTACCAGTTTGTTCAACCTATTACAACAGCTGGGACTCGGATCATGGGGATCGCCGGATTCTAGATCTTTTATCAAAGAAACTCCAACGGCTGGGAGGTTAGTTCTGACATGAGCTGAGCCGAACTGGACTCATGAAACCTTGAAGTTAGAGTCGAGCTTGACTCGATGGAGTGAGGCTTTACCAGATTTGATGGGTATCTTATTAAAGAAACTCATTCAAACAATCAGCTCTAGCGATATTAAAGAAAATTATCTAGACCTTGCAACGTCAAATTCAAAAGGAAACAACTATGATGATATTGAAAGCAATCATTCAAATGTTGCAACGTCGCACAGCTATGGCAATATTAAAGAAAATCATTCAACCTACAGCTATGGTGATATTAAAGGAAAGCATTCAAACTTTGCTGCAACGCCAGATTCAAGAGGAACCAGTTATGGCGTCGACAGCCGTAAGGAAAGAGCAACGTCTCACTTAAATGCAAACAGCAAAAGGAAAATGCAACGTCCCACTCAGCTTCCTCCAGCGCAACGTCATTCAATTATGGCATCAACAACAGCAAATGGAAAGTGTAAATCCAACAATCAAATAAATCCTGGTCTGGACTGAAGCGTTAGGAGGAGAAGAGAAAAAGAAAGATCATAATAATTCTGATCTGGAACGTTATAAAGAAAAGATTTGATAGAATCAGTTTCACGATGACTCCTGTTGCCTTATATATTGTATTGATAGAGAAACAATAATAAGAAAAAAAAAACGGCAAGAAAGCGTTTCCTGTGTTGACGTACGTTCCTTTGAACTGAATGAACCATGTAAAACCATGTCTTCTTTTTTCTTGCCTCTCTCTCTTGTTTATTTTTTCTCTTTACGGTAGCAAAGTTTGAATGCTGTCCTTTAATATTGCCATAGCTGTGGGTTGAACGATTTTTTTTAATATATGATTTTCTTTAATATTGCCATGGCTGTGAGACGTTGCAACATTTGAAGGATTGCTTTCAATATCATCATAGCCTTTTTCTTTTGAATTTGACGTTGCAAGGTCCGGATAATTTCCTTTAATATCGCTAGAGCTGCTCTTGAATTTGGCGTTGCAACTGTTGAATGAGTTTCTTTAATATATATATCTCTCTCTCGGGCAGGGCAACCCCTTTTTCTAGTTTATTTCATCAGGCTCTTGCAGTCAAAGTGTTCGACCTAATGTCCCAAAGAGACTAGTACTCATGCGATGCCATGATCAAAGGAGACGCCTGCGCTAGCATGTTGGCCGAAGCACGTCCACTGTTCGAACAATTACTTACTACTTAGCCGTCGTTGATTTCTAAACACACCCTCAACGGGTGTGAGGACTTTTAGGCGCTTGAACCGCAGTTGAAAGGATTGAAGCCCAACGGGTAGGCCTTTGGTAGCGTCTTGCGTCTCATCGGCATGCACCGTCTCTCGTGCGGCCGAGAGGTTCACGGTTATGTTCTTGAAACTGGTGCAGAGCACGGTGAAGATGAGCTAAGCGAAAAAAGCGCGGTGAGGAGTAAAGTGCACAATGCATTAGTTGTAATATTTTTTTCTCCCACGACTTGTTATTTTAACTTCTAAATTGACAGGTAGAGTTTCTTATAAGGGCAGAGCCAGAAATTTTTGATGAGAATTATAATTTCAAAACTTTGACAGGAGCAGAAATATAATTTGTTAAAATTTTATATAAAAAAATGATATTTTTTAAAATTTACATATAAATTAATTTTTTTTTAAGGGGGCCAGGCCCCAGGCGGACGCTACCCCCTTGTCTCCTCCCCTGCTTTCTTACATGTTTTGGTAAAAATACTAAAGAGGAGGAACTTGAATGAGAAGGACGGTGCATTTTTCCATATTAGCAAACCCAAAAAGTGAAGAAATGTGTTATTGACCTTTAGGCTCTGTTTGATTAGAAAAATTTAACGTGGTAAATTTACAACGGTAAATTTTTTTAGAAAAAAATAATGAAATTTTATCCTCTTTCGATCTGAGGCCTTGTTTGATTGCAGGGTCAATTTAATTGAATTTAACTGTGTTTGAAGCCCCAACTAAAGGCATTTAGTTCTGAATTTAGTGTTAATATCAAGCTTTATGTGTAACGTGCTTGATGAAGAAGTCATACAATATCCACTTCAGTTATATTACATGCAATATTGAAGCGCAAAATCATCAAAAACAAGATCAGCAAATTCCAGAGGACCTCCCAACCCCATAAGATGAATACTCTGTGCTGGCACAGGAGCGACAAGCAATGTACAGCCTGTTAAAGATCTGCAAAGTCTGAAATTAAAGGCACACATTTTTGTTGAAAACTGAGCTAAATCCAACCAGATTCTGCCAAGAGATGCAGTCCTACCAAGTCTCTATCTCAATTTGAAGGGCATACCTGAGTAAAGCAACAGCCAAGAGGGATAAACCAAAATTTGCTGTTGAAGATGGTGCCTAAGTCCAGCGTGTGAAAAGAGAGAGGTGGGTTATTGTTCTGAGGTGGGTTATTGACAGAACGTGCGTGTGAGAGAGCGACAGAGAGACGCATAGGACTCACCTGGGGCTGCAAGTGGGCGACATTGGGAAAGGAGGGAGTGACGTTTGGGAAAGAGGAGAGGAAGGAGGGAGCGAGAGAGCAGTAACAAAGGAAGGAGGGAGCGAGAGAGGAGAGGAGCGACAAAGCAGCGAGAGAGGAGAGGAAGGAGGGAGCGAGAGAGGAGAGGAGCGACAGAGCAGCGAGAGAGGAGAGGAAGCGACAGAGCAGCGAGAGAGGAGAGGAAGGAGAGACTGAGAGAGCAGCTCGAAAGAGCGAGAGAGAACCAAAAATTGGCACTTCAACGGAGGGGAAAGCGGACAGAAAAGGAGGAGAACGAGAGAGCCCTAATGGCTCCTAAGAAAGTCTGCGGGAAAAAATCCGCCCTCTTGAGGTCGGATTTTTTTGCGGGTATCATTTTGCCGTTTCACTAATGGTGTTTGATGCACCAACCACTGATCAAGTGAAAGTTCCCTTCACCTTACATATTTCACTCACTCCTCAAGTTTTACCCCCGCAATCGAACGAGGCCTCAAATTTATAGAAAAAATTGAGGGGGCGGGGCCGTCAGGGGCCCTGCCCCCTCAATTTTTTCTATAAATTTATATATAAATTAAAAAAATTATCTACCTTATATGAAAATTTTAAAAACTTATAATTGGACTCTCGTCAAAATTTTAAATTATATTTCGACCCCTCATAAAAATTTTCCGACTCCACACCTGTTGCTGCAAATAATGCTGTTATTGTGTTTCTCCGAATAAGAGTATCTTTCCTTGGAGAACGATGCAGATGGTGTGCCAGTAGATGATGGAAAAAAAAATTGAAATATTTGAAGCAGGACTGATTAGGCTAGAAGATGCATCTTTCTCAATATATCCGAAGGTTGGTTTCTTGCTTTTCTAGAGTTGAGATTCTATCAAATGATATAAGATGGAAGAGTCTCCTTCATAAAACCTTTCAAATCAAGTTGAGTGACTTGTAACCTTAATGTCCATTATGCGGCGTGTCCATGCTCATGTACCATATCTCGCCATTTGGTATTGACTCAGCCCTGGACCTTAAAAAAAAGAAAGGAAACTTAAAGGAAAGAGTTTCAGCTCTTGTTTGGATGGTGGGATAACCTCCCTCTCACTCAAATCGAGTTGGCATTTAGAAACATGTAAGGAATCATCTAAATCTTACCCAAAATCAAAGCAATTTTTGAGATCAATAGAGAAAACAACGAATTATGTAGTGTCTCTGGTCGACCAGAGGTGAGGTATATGGAACTGAAATTGACTTGCTTCAATTTGAATCAATCCAAATTATACGTTCATCTAGACTTGTAATTGGACAATGTTCCAGCCCCACCCTGATTTCAAATTCTACATTGTAAGGTTCAGTGTAGACATGCATCTAAATTGAATTCTAGTGGATTGCATTGTACATGAGTGCTTGGTGCCCCTCGTCAATGGTCATAATTCATTTTCTTTTCTTATGAAACAGCCGATGAGGTAAACTGTACATCCAACTGGTCGATTTTAATCTTTTAAGAAAAATACGAACAAGGTTAGACACTTAGGCTATGATTGTTTGCCTCGGATGTCATATTTAAAGATATGACATCAGTAATTCATATCTCATGTGTTGCACATGGAGACCTTTTAAGGCCAGACATCGAGTCGAACTGTCGCGAACTGTCACCTGGTTCGACTTGAGCTCGGACTTGAATGGAGCCGATAAGCTAGATTCGAGCTTGAAAAGTTATTTTTTAGATTTTGTGTTAATATATATATATATTTATGTATACATATTTATAATATTTTATTATAATTAATAATATTTATATATTATCTTATATTAAAAAATATATTTTAAAATTTAATAGGGCAAGCTTGAGCTCAAGTGTTTCATATCTTTTGGTAATTATTTAAAAAATATTTTTTTAATCTTTTCACTTTTTTGGATTTTTATATTTTTTTCTCGTTAATGAAAAGGTATTTTTATCATTATGATATACGAAAAAATTGTACGCGACCTACATAACCCAACCCAGCTTTAATAGGTATGAAGTCAATATTTGGTTTCAACATTAAATTTCATGAGAAAAAATTGCAGAACAACATCCTTGAGTACTGGCCAAAACACATCCACATACTCTTCCAAAAAAATTGTCTTCTAACCTCCCACTTTGTAATTTGTACCTGATTTTGAAAGATCAAACTTTTTCATTTTCTAAAAAATAATGCGTCATTTGCATTAATGGACAATAAAGTTGGAGGTACATGCTCACGAATCATGACATGACAGGACGGCCTGCGCCAGCCAGTGGGCATCCTAAAGCATTTTAACCAATGCTGGTTAATGGAATGTTTCCAATTCATGTGCCCGCAGCTGATCTCCCTTTCTACCTTAGAAAAATTACTGACATCATGAATCCAAAATGGCTATAAAAGATGATTGGCAGAAGTTACTCACACACTCCTCCTGCACACACAGAAAGGGAGAGAGAGAGAGATGGGGAAAGCAGCAGTTGTAATGGCTGGTGGGCATGGTCACAACAGCTACAAGCACAACTCCAAGTACCAAGTATGTAAGGAGAACCTCTTACTTGAGTTCCGCAAAGAAGATTACTTCTTTGATGTTATTTAAGATCATGATCTTCTCTTCATTCATATAAAGCTCGACTTCTCCTGTGCGTTTGAGCTTTGCAGGATGAGCTCACAGTTTTGAGAATGTCACTTTTCTGTTTGTTCCAGTTTTCCCTTCCGTCAATTCTATTCTAACAAACAGAAACTCTCTTCAATTTTCAAGAGGTCAACCCAACCATGACTTACAGAAAAGATAGTGCTCATGAGAAAAGAATCTTGACTGAGCTACCCATTTCACCGCAGAGCAGCCAAGCCCCATCCAACTGCAGTAACCTTTTCTTTGTCCCTTGTTCTGTTCTATGCAACTTCTGCTAAGAAGGCAGTACTCTGCTTCTTTCTTCATTGTTTTTTCTTAGTTGATGATATTGTTCTTAAAATGAAGAAATATACAATTGCATAACTGTCGCTGTTGTTTCTTTACTTGATAATATTGTCCTTAAATGAAGAAATGTACAATTGCATTACTGTTGCAGAACATGTGATAGTTGATAAAGCAAGAATAAGAATACTAGTAAGCAAAGACAACACGATTTGAGGATGAGGATCATGAAGACAAACTAATACGCTTATTATGGAAACGGAGAACTCAAAGAACCCGGATGCATGGCTGAATATGTTAATACTTTTCAAAAGAAATTAAATTTCTTATAAACGATGAAGCTTTTAGAAACAACCTCAGAACATAAGTTTGCTCTGTTTCATCAACTTCAAACCGACACGTATTTTACCAAGAACAGTATCTACCTTTTACCGACTGTACCCAGATGTTTCCTGCTCCTGCAGAGAAACATCATAAACGGATAAAATTATTTCTTTCATTATTTTTTCAATTTTGAAAAATATAAAATATTAATAAACCAATAAGGGCCGATCCATGAAGCATTGAAGATAACAAAACGGCGTAAAAATCCATGTTCTTTCCAGTCTTTATTCCCTTCGAAAGAAACATATAAGATCTGAATTCGTTACTTCAAAAGATAGAAGTTAAATTTAACCATGACATTGTTACAGCGGACCAGGTGCGCGACTACAACGGACATGGTAAAAGAGGTAATTCACCAGAAGCTTGAGATCCCAACTGAAGCGGCCACCATTTCAGTTGCAGACTTGGGCTGTGCAGTGGGTCCGAACACCTTCCACTCTATTCAGACTGTTGTGGACGCCATGAATGCTAAGATCAAGAGATCTTCGAGCCACCAAGTAGGGGCGTTCGAGTTCCAGGTCTTCTTCAATGACCAAATAGGGAACGACTTCAACACCCTTTTCGAGTCGCTCCCACCGAACCGCCAGTACTTTGTGGCAGCGGTGCCTGGTTCGTTCTACTCGCGCCTCTTTCCTCCGAACTCGATTCACTATTTCAATTCATCCCTGGCGCTGCACTGGCTGTCAAGGGCGCCGAGTGGGCTCGTCAACAAGGGCAGGGTGCACTGCCATGGCGGGGGCGCTGAGGCAGTGGCTGCCTACGGTGTCCAGTTCAGGGCAGACATTGCTGCCTTCTTGGAGGCCAGGGCGGTGGAGCTGGTGCGCGGAGGACTCCTTGTGATGCTGTTTGTCTGTCGACATGAGTGGATGGAGCCAGATGCGCCACGTTATGACATGTGGTTTGCTCACATAGAGTCCATCCTTCGTGAATTGGTAGCTGAGGTAAGAATGTTTTCAAATAAATAAATAAATAAATAAATAAATAAATATATATATATATATATATATATATATATATATATATATATATATATATATATATATATATATATATATATAGCGAGAGTGTGTGTGAAAAGGATAAATTATGCTATATAGAGTCATTTAGGTTTCGTTTGATGCACAAGAAAAATAGTATATAGAGTCATTTACGTTTTTTTTGACGCACAAGAAAAATATTGTGCAGGGTGAAATTTTTTTTCAAGTTTGTATGGGTAATTTTGCCATGCATTTTTCATTGAAATAAAAAAAAAATCCCACGCAAAATAATCAAACCTGTATAGGTCCGACTTTTTTCCTATGAAAAATATTCCTTCCGTACATTAATTTTACCATGCAAAAAAATTCATATACATCAAAAAGGCCTTAAGTAGGGCCACCATGGATAAATAAGAGAAAAAGAATGGCAAAAAACCGTAAAGTAATATTAGTTGAAAGAATCATCACATTTTTTCTTTGTTTTTCTATCAACTATTTATCTTGTTAGATCATATGGCCTGATAGACGGCTGAATGAGTGGAAGATAATTCTAGCTATTTAGGGCAATCTATTTGAAGCCGATGAATGAGAGTAGAAAGTAATGGCACAAAGCGGATGACAAAAACATCCATCGTCTTTTTCTCCTTGTCTAAACTTTCTATTCAATTTTTTTTTCTCTCTCTCGATCGACATATTTATATATAGACACACACTAAACTTAATGTGAATGAGAATCATTTAAGCTGGAGATCATGCAGTCGAGATTAAGGTGTAAGTATGTAAGCCAAGTTGTAAGAACTTGACTTTAGCTTGACTTCTTTATCGAGATGAACTCAAATTTAAATTTATGCCCAAAATGTTATGCGAGTCGAGTTTCTACCTATAAGAACTCGATTCATTTAAACTTAGATTGACTCGACTGCATAAATATGTAGATTTTATGTAGCTATGTTTTTTAAGGGATATTTGGATGCATAACATATGTTTTCTTTATTTGGATTTGTGGTTAGATTGTTGGTAATAGTTAGATCAGTTTAAACAAGTTAACGATTAAGCGAATCAAACTCGAGCCATAAAGTTCAACTTGAGTTTAAGTGGAATTCAAGCTCAAGTTCTTTGAATCATGTTGAGCTTGAGCTACCTCCACTAGCGCGCAGCCCTATACTTTGTGATGAACACGGTAACTTGTGTTCTACCTGGCTGAAAGAGGGGTATTTTGGTTTTTTTAAAGAAATTTAGTTTTATCCTTAATTTTTTAAAATTTATTTTTATCCTTACATGAAGTGTATGTTTGCCACATCGGCCTAACATAATTACTTAGGACTTAAAAAAAAAAGAAAAAAAATTATTTTTTCAGGTACGACGTTGTATAATAAGTAAAAATATTATTTAAATAATTTGACTGTTTCTAGTCAATAAAAGGTGCCTACTTATCATCATGAAAAAGTTTGAAAAGAAGCTAAAAGAAATATTAATTTTTCATTATATTATTGGCGTGCAAGGGCATGAACACATGTTTTTTATGAAAAAGAGGCCAAAAGAAATATTAACTTTTCATTATGTTATTGGCATCACTGGGAAAGAAAACACGTGTTCTTTTATGCATTTATGATGTGATTCATGACTCTCAAAAGAACTTGAGGCGCACTTTTTCAAAAAGCTTTTCCGGAATCAAGTCAGATTAAATCATTCTGGAAAAAATGGGTGGTGCTTTCGAAAGTGTAAAATGAATCTTGCTTTTGCACATGCTGCACGAACGTTTTCCCAATCAATCTCATTCTGTAAAGAGATGAATTCTTTTCGTTGAAGATTAAAAATTGTTAGGGGTCGATTGATGTACCCAAAATTATGAAAATTTAAAATCAAAGTATTCAATTTTTAAGAAATTAAAATTATTAAACAAACAGAATACTTTGTTTCTGAAATTAAGAAACTTAAACCTAAAATTTTTATTTCATTGCAGCTCGTAGAGGGATTATGATTCTGGAATTTTCATTCTTGAATCAAAATTTCAAACCATCAAACCACCCTTTAATGTATGTCAAAATAGATACTATATGTATGTTGAATCCCTAACAATAATATGTTTTGGAGGTCATTTGGGAGTTGGAATAAATTATTATCTGAGTGTTTCATAAATCTATTTTAAAGTTTAAGGTAGGTTTACGAAGCACTAGAAGAAATAACTCAACCTTTTAGTCAGATGAATGAAGCATTTGTTATTATCAAACTACGCTTTATATGACATGGATTTGTGTACATTGAATTTCAATTATCATTCACCTGCAACTTTTGGTACATTACAATTTCAATTATCATAAAGTTTATGATATGAATGATGTATGATGAAGAACTTTTGGTACTAATGAGGAATCTGTCTAATTAAAAAAGATAATGGTCCTGACGTCTCATTAGGGTTAGGGACGTACAGTACTGCTCATATTTGGGTAGGGTTCCCCTTTTACCATGTTCAATTTAACCAAACTCTGTGTAATTATATTTAGTTTCAGAGTCAGATTCATATCTTATTTTTATAAAACTACTACCAACATAAGATCTGACATTTAACATTTATTTCAGTAATAAAGCAGACTCAGTTTATTTCAAGTTTTCTGTATTTTTAATTAATTAATTATATATTTTACATTTAAAAAAAAACCCACCTGAATCGGGGCAGGAACATAATTTTTACAACGTTGATTTGGTACTGTTTGAATTATTGGCATGTAGGGGGAGGCAAGAGAAGAAGATCTGGACTCCTTCCAACTGCCGATCTATTCTCCGACGGTCGGAGAGTTCAGAGAGGTAGTAGAGATAAACGGCTCCTACGCCATTCACGTGGCGGAGAAGGTGGATGAAGGGTGGGCATCAAATGGTGTTGGCAAGGAACAGGAAGATCGGCGGAAGCCCGACCTCGATGAACTGGCGAGAGACATGAGCCGTGCAACAAGGGCGGTGTTCGAGGACATCGTCGGCGACCACTTCGGGAAGGACGTCGCCGGAGAAGTGTTCCGGAGGTTACCGGAGACAGTCTATCAGTTCTTTCTGGCTCAACCCACCATGCCCACCTTGCCGCCCACCGCTTTCTTTGTGTTACAGAAGAAATGTTAGCAGCTGTTAATTGTGAATCTCGCAGAATTAATGAGCAGTTGCAACAGGATTGGAGCTTAAAGATGATGGTGCTCTTATTTTCTCTCTCGATCTCTCAGAAACGAAGATGGTACTGATTTATGGACAAAACGATCGCAGATCACGAACTTCTTATCAAATCGAACACATTTTTGGCATTATATTGACACATACAAATACAAAATCAGATTTTACATTTTTGTAGTTCAATACACTTTTGAAAACTCACACAAAGATTTTTGTCTTGGATTATAGGCACTCATCCACAAAACAGTCAGAGTTAAACCACAACTGTATTTCTCGAAGGTCTCGAGTAGGTTTTTGTGCCTTCGCTTGGTAGATTTACAGGGTCCGCTTCAGAACCTATTGTGGTCCAGCGAAATAATTTACTAGATCGTGACGGCAACCACAAGAATCATAACACAAACTCAATTGATGTGGACAGCATTGCTTCCAAACCTTTATGGTCGAGCAAAATAATACACTAGATAGTGATGACAACCACAACAATCATAATATAGAGTTTGAAGTGGACTGACGTATTGCCTAGTACCCGAGTTGGCTCGACTTATTGCACAATTAAAGTTCATTCAAAGCTTTGCTTTCGCTGCTTTGTATTCTTTGATTTTATGAATAAAGTAAGGAGGCTTCTCTCCCAAACCTTTTGCATCGCAAGGTCCATTGGAGAGGACCTTCAAACTCAATTGCTAAAAATGTTAGGTTCAATTTTTTAAAATAA
This sequence comes from Nymphaea colorata, assembly GCF_008831285.2. Classification (NCBI taxonomy): domain Eukaryota; kingdom Viridiplantae; phylum Streptophyta; class Magnoliopsida; order Nymphaeales; family Nymphaeaceae; genus Nymphaea; species Nymphaea colorata. The sequence goes on from NC_045139.1 coordinate 2,975,794, forward strand.
TTTTCAAGTGATTTTAAAAAGGTAGATGTGAATTGGGGACTTGTTTTTTTAATAAACATAAAGTGCATAAAAATATAACGATTGACCTCTTCTGGAGAGAAGAGAAAAGTAAAATATACATATGCATACTTTGTCTTAGGTTGCTATTATTTACTCTTGAGCTGATTTTTCATTTTTAAAGGGAAACATTGAAGGGGCACTCAACTAATAAAGTCGAGGGATACTCAAGTAGTCTCAAATATTTTGGTTCCCCTCCAAGAATGGAATTTTAATTGTTTTAAAAGTGCAAAGTTCTGCTAGAAAAAAAGTCTTCCAAGAAAAGAAAATTATGGCTATCAATTAAACACACCCCAAAAAGTATCTTTCCGTGCTTGAAAACTGTTCTTTGATGATTTCATTTCTTGTGCAACCGGACTTTTGGTCCCCTTTATGGACACATTTAATGTGGACAGAATGATACAAATAACAGAAATTCTTTAATTTTGAGTGATGATCACACGGAATGCGATCAGAATTTTGGAAGAAATACCTGTGAACTTCATTTTTCCCATGCAGCTGCACTATTTCTATGTAACCAAATTGAAAACATGATCCTTATTTCTCCATTGCTGGCGCCCAACATCAGCACAATCTAGTCGGTCGGTTGGCATGTTCTTGCCTTGGTCGTATCAATTCATTGTATGCAATAATTGATATAATTCTGTATTTTATGTGTATATATATATATATATATATACACGGATCTGAGTTTGATTTTGAGCCAAAATGATAAATTAACTCTATTCAATTGAAACTGATCCATTGACATCCTTATATTGTTGGACTTGACAATGAGTTGATCAGGCGAGCTTAACTTGAGCTTAACGTCCCGATGCAATTGGCATCCAAGTTTGTGTTAAGGCATGAGCTTATTTTATCATGTATTCATATAATTTTATTATATATATGTTCTTCTTTCCTCACTAAAAAAAAAAAAAAAATCCTAGCTCCATCCATGAGGCCAGGCTTCTACTGGTCACTGGTCTGACCAGCCACGCCAAACTGGATCAAGCTAAGCAACCAAAACATTGATAAGTAAGCTAGAGTTGAAAAATAATTTTGTATGACCACTTTATTCGTTAATTCTACCTTAATAAAGTTAGAGGGACCTTCTCCCACCATAAGGACCTAGGGATGGAGGCAAGTGCAGATACTATGTGGGCAATTGTCCAAAAAATCCCACAAAATTTAAATCTTCATATTGATATTGCCAGAAATTTTCCTCATTTATATATTGGTGCTCATTACAAATTTAAAATTTTATAACTAGTGCTCTTTATAAAGAATTTTCTGGCTCCAATCCTGCATGGACCACATTGAATTTACCTGTATCCTACCGTCTCCTTGCATAGAATTTTCTACATGGATCACGTTGAATTTATTTACCCTGGTGTCTTCTTGCATAGATTGGGTCTAAAGAGTCTTTCTTTCTAACTAGCTGGGGATGTTCCTATCATGTCATTTTCTACAGCTCTTTTCAACCTGTGATCTCCTTCAGTTACAATCTTTTTTGAAAGTGAGTTGGGTGCACGCAAGGGCAGAGCCAAGAGGGACTCGAATGAGTCCTGGCCTTACCTCAATTTTCTTTTCATATACATGTAAAGTTTAAATTATATAAAAATTTTAAAAAATGATATTTCAGCCCGTGTCAAAAATTTAGAAAGTTTAATTCTGCCCCCCTCATAAAAAAATTCTGGCTCCTATCCTGGGTGCACGAGTGGTGCATGTAAGGCATATACACCGAATAAATGCAGCATTGGAGTTGAGGTATTTTGGAAATTATTTAAAAAAAAGATGTTCTTTTAGTCATTTAATGTTTTTTTTTTGTCTTTATCAAAAGATCTCTGTTTTTATATTAACCGGGAGCATTTTGGTCATAAAGCAATCAGGGTGTGCATGTGACCTGCTCCGGTCTTTTTATGTCATAACTTAAGCAGTTGCAGCGAACCCTTAAAGTTAACACCGACTATGAAAGCAAATTAAGGACATGTTTAGTAAAAGGGGGAACCAAAAGAATATAACGAAAACATATAAAGGATTAGCAGAAAAATTTATGCAAACAGCAACTCAATGTTTGAGAACCACTTATTGTTTAAAACAAATCCAAATAACTGCCTGAATTTAAAAGATAATTCATAATGACATTCTTCTTGAATGGAAACTTTTAAAATTTGCTTGAAAAGACCATTTCACTCAGGCCAGACCGCTTTGGATTGAGAAATTTTGTTACCACAAGGCCATTCGTTCTCCACCAAGATCTATTGGTTTTGTCATTCATTTTAGCATCCTTAGTTTTTATTTTGAGTGTTAGGGGTATCAATCTTATGTGTTCCCAAAACAAAAAAAAAAGTTTCCAATTCAAAAGTTGAAACATAAAGGGGGCAACACCAAGTCTTCGCATCTCCAATTTTTTTTTTTTTTGAATGCTTTAAAAACAATGAGGTTTTTGTTTTGAAATGAGAGAAACAGACTAGTCGAAGGTACGAGGATCAACCATTCTCGGTGCCTTTACTGGAGGTAATCAATCCAAAGACTATGTTTATTTTGATGCATTTTATTTTGGCTTAAACATTTTTTTCATTCTAAATGTGATGTGGTGTTTTGAAAAATGTTGAAGACTTGATAAGAAAGTTTTGAAGAATCATTTCAGAATATAAAAGTTTTGATTTGAGAAACCTTCAATTGAGAAAACATTGTTTACAGACAATAGGTCTCCTCCACTCACTGAAATGAACTAAACAGAGATTTGAATTAGCAAACAACAACCTAAAATGACCTAAACCAGTTGCGCGACATCCCTTAAGCCATTAATAAACAACTTCCTATACACGTTGTAAGCAAGCCTGGGCATCGGACCGGCCCAGCCCGATAATGAGTTGGGTCCGAGTCGGACCGAAATCCACAACAGGAGCTAAACCCAAACCCGATTAAATTTAAAAATAATTTTTTAAATAAAAATTATATAAATATAATTAATCATAATAAAATATTATAATTATATACATATTAATAAAAAATTTAAAAAAACTCATTATCGGGCGGATCCAAGCCGACCCAACAGGGGTTTCTTTTTTTTGAGCTTGAGATCGGGCCTGAGTTGGGCCGAGTACTGAGTACCAGGGGGCAGCCCGACCCACTGCCTTTGTTTAGTTGGAAGGGGAGAGAATCTTAACTCCGCTTCAATTATAATGCAAACTAGATGTATGCTTGTTATGTTCTTTAACTTGCGCTTAAAGTTGGGCTTTACAATCCAATCTGTTAACGCACGCACATCTGTGCATGCAAGAACCCAAGTACAAGTGCTGAACTATACTTTAATACAACTAAACCGATTCAGCACACTCCCAACATTGAGCTTCACCCTTTGCTTCGATGGGTTTCAATCTAATATTTAATAATTTCAGTTTCAACCCAAAAAAGGTTAAAGCTTTTGAAATATCTTCATATTTTCAATACAAAACTTAACTTTTCCAAATAAAGTGTTATATACAAATCAAAATACCATGCCATTTGTTTGGGAACCAGATTCCATTAAATTAGTTTCTTATGATCATGAACTCCATCACTGGTGGTGGAAGATGATGCACAACTAGAAACTTTTCTTTTTTGTTGCATGTAAATATCTTGTGCAGTCAAGAAAATCTCAAAACTAGCTAGCAGATGAGAGAGAAAGGTATTTAGGTCAAGCGCACTGTGCGCAATAAAAGAAGGAAGGATATTTTGCTTATTTATTAAAAAATAATTTTTATATATTTGTTACTTTTGTTTACTTTTAATTTTGTCTTTACATTTTTTTTTTTGGTGGTATGAAATAAAAGTATTGTTGTTGTATTAACCGTACTGTGGTACGAAGCATATAACTAAGTCGCAGCAGACGAGCGACGACCAGGAGCCGTGCTTGATAAATTCACCACGTTCATACCCAGCTAAACGTGGCTTGTCAGGATTATTTTATTCATCGCTTCAATATCAGATCGGAAGCTCTTTTGAAGGAAACTCTTGGTACAAGCATGCATTTAATGTGGTTTGAACTTTAGAAAATTATTTTATATCCACGACTGTGAGGGACTCTCTCTGCCTTGGATTCTACCAAAGAGCTTACCCCGTGGCTCGACCATGTTTGGAAAGCTTCTTCTGATAACATTCATGGCACACTCAATCACTCGACACGCATTTAACATGGTTTCTACACCCACTTGGATATGAACATTACTTTGGATACAGTTTAGTTTAAAACAGTTGCGACTGTTTTAGAAGCATATAAACAATACTTTAGATACAGACTTACAGTATACACTTGCTTTTACAAATATAAGTCAAATCTTGTCTTCACATGTTGGTAGCCAGCGATCCGTATCGCTAATAATGCCTCCATGATGAACATGTTTTAGTTTAATGGGCTACCTAAAAGCAAAACTAAAATTATAAATGGCGGGGGATCTATTATTTTCGATGCAGTTGCTCAGAGAGAGAGAGAGAGAGAGAGAGAGAGAGAGAGATGGCCATTGCTGGTGCACTACCTATGGTCGGGGGAAATGGCCCCAATGGTTACATGCACAACTCGAGGTATCAAGTAAGTTGTGTGCTTTGTTTTTATGTTTATATATATAGTTTTCTCTGTATGTGTAGAGCCAGTAGAAGAGCTACATATAGGCTAGCCAAGGCAATTGCCAACATTAGCAACAATTTTCTTATTTTTATATAATGGCTTACTTGTTTATATGTATTGTGCTTCATAAGAAATAAGAATTTTTACAATGGTACCTTTAAAAAAAAATTTCTAGCTCTGTTATTGTGTAGAGCATGAACCCTAACTTCGATATTCACATGGCCATCTGATCACTTGAACTAAACAACCCCTCAAGCAAAGTGGCTGCGCCCAATTGGATGAACCTGATTGGCTGTTCATGGACCACGTGAACTTTGGAAACTGATTGAATTAAATTGTGATTTTGGCTATCTAGCATCACCAAACTCACTAATGAGGGTTGTTTGATCCACGAAAACAAGAAGAAAAATGTGGTGAACATTTTCATCATTCAATATGAGCACAATATGAGTACGTACTCACTTTTGTTTTTCCTTATCTTTTGCTTAACTGTCAATCAAAGTGATCTGTCTGAATAGATAGAGTTACTATGAGTTACTACTCACTTATGGGCAACATTGTGTTAATGTTACATGAATCGTTACCAAATATTAAGGTGTATTAATTGATTACTTGAAAACATCTTCCATGAATTGAGTCTTAATATTTGTGATAGCTTCATGGAATTGCTGACAGAATGTTCTACCTCATGCCAAACAACCCCTTAAGACCATTTAATGGCCCATAAACCTTTTACTTTAGGAGGAATCAAATGTGAGAACATCAGAAAAGCTTTTCCAACTTGTAAAAGCTTTCTGGAAATAGTTTCGCAATCCTATCTAATCGAGATATTTCAATACGAAAAAATGGGGGCCAGGGGCAAAATTCTCTGTAAGCCAGACATGTCGAAAAGAACTTGGTCGTCTTCCCCGTCTTAGAAAAAGGATGAAAAAAACTAAAAATCAAAATATAGCAGACTTGTTTTATTTTGGATGATGTAAGATGTGCATAAACTAAAACTAGACCATGTTTTGCGATGCTTTTGCAGAAGCACAGGTATGCGAGCACAGTTCACATGGTGGAGGAGGCCATCCACCAAAGGCTTGACATCCCATCTGAAACGGCCACCATTCGCATTGCCGATTTAGGGTGCTCAGTGGGACCGAACACCTTCCACTCCGTGCAGACAGTCGCGGAAGCCATGAAAACCAAGCTCAGAAGCTCACCTTCGCTCCAGGGCAAACCGTTCCAGCTCCAAGTTTTCTTCAACGACCAAGTGGGGAACGACTTCAACACTCTATTTCAGACGCTCCCTCCAAACTGGCCATACTTCGTTGCAGCAGTCCCCGGTTCCTTCTACTCACAGCTGTTTCCTCAGGACTCGATTCACTACTTCAATTCCTCCTTTGCTCTGCACTGGCTGTCCAAGGTGCCCGATGGGTGCTGCAACAAGGGCAGGCTGCACTGCCATGGCGGGGACCGTGATATAGTGAGTGCCTATCAAGCGCAGTTCAGGGCAGACATGGCTGCCTTCTTGGCGGCCAGGGCTGGGGAGCTGGTTGCAGGAGGACTTCTGGTGCTGCAATTCGTTTGCCGCCATGAGTGGATGCCGGCAGATGCGCCGCGCTACGACATGTGGTTCGCTTACATAGAATCCATTCTTCGAGAACTCGTCGCCGAGGTAGGAAAAGTTTTCTGACTCTGAATTTCCCCCGCTGCTGCTAAAGAGTAAAGATAGACAGCGTAGCAAGCATTGGGCTTTCTAAAAAATATATATGAGAAAATTATTATTATAAGAAACTAATAACACAAGCCACAATCCTCGAAATATAAGTAAATAAGCAACATATAAAAATAAAAAAAATGAAAACAAACAATGTGACATTAAAAACATGAAAAAGGCCTAAAATAAAAGAGCAGGAGAAAAATTCCAAACCATTGATATTATATGCTTGTTTTGATTTGAAGGGAAAGGTTAAGGAAGATGATCTGGATTCTTTCCAGCTGCCAATTTATTCACCAACCATTGAAGAGTTCAAGGAGATCGTCGGCAATATCAGCTCTTTCTCCGTCCCCGTGGCACAGATAGTCGATCTACATCATGGAGACGACGACGGCAAAACCCATGAAATCTGTGAGTCGGACCGCTGTGAACGGGCTAGAGACGTAGGCCTTGCAGCCCGAGCAGTGTTTGGAGACATGGTCGGGAACAAATTCGGCCGGGACACTGCCGACGAGTTGTTCCGAAGGTTTCCTGAAGCAGCGTATGAGTACTTTGTGACTCACCCAAACACGCCAAGCTTGCCGCCCACTGCGTTTGTTGTTCTAAAGAAAGAGGACTAATTGCACCCACCTATCAGAGCCCCTTGTAAATGGAATTTGTGTTTGACAATATATCCATAACTTGGTCCGAACTATTGACGTGTGATGATGTAGAATTCATTTATTCCGCAGATGTGCTATCAGGTTGTATCTAATGAATGTAATATCTGATCAGTATGACCCTATGAGTCATCTGTTCTCATGAGCAGTATGGCAACCATTGTCATAAATATCATTTACTAGCTATAAACAGCAAAGTTTTTCTTGGATATAATGTTGGGAATGAAACTTTCTCACACTCACTTTAAGGCATCAAAAGAATAGAAACAGAAAAAAAAAAAAAAAGAGAGAAAACACACAAAGACTTACTTGTTTTAAAGACACAAAGCCGTTTACACTATCGCAGAAGAATGATACATAGTCCAAGCAAAACAGCACCCACGTAAATATGAGAGCAGGACAAAGCCTGCTAAACAAGAAAAAGACATAAATTAAAGAAGACTAACAAGTATGGATCAGGGTCCAAAAAATTGTTTTTGACAAAAAATTTTTGGTAGAATCTCAGTAATTCAAAAAAGAAATCCTACAAATAAAATGGAAAAATGCAAAACCAAAATTACGGTAATAAAAAATGCAAAACAATGCCTTTCTTTGGCATTTTTTTAAGTATTTTCCAAAAAAGAAGGAATTTTGCAGTTTTTTAAAAATGACATATTTTTGATACATAAAACAGGTCTTTTCCAAAAAAAAAATAGAAAATGTATTTTCCATGACAATGGTGAAAACTTACATGACCGGTTCATTAATTTTATTTCCACTCAATTAGAGAAAAACAAGCGCACATGCTGGGTGGGGGCTATGTACCATGTGTAGGGGCGGAACTAAGGGGGCTTCATTAGAGCCTGGCTTCTAAAAAAAAAAAATTAAAAAAAAAATATATATATAAATTTTAAAAAATTTCATTTGTTTTATATAAAAATTTTGAAAAATCATATTTCAACTCCTATCAAAATTTAGAAACTTTTAATTCGGCCCCTTTTATGAAAAATTTTTGGCTACACCCTTGACCATGTATTTCCGGTTGAAAACACTGTTCATACGCAAGTCATGGTCACGAAGGTATTCAAGAATGAAAAAGAAATGTTTGTTCTTTGCCATTAATTTATATTTGCCAAAAAGGTTTTTTTTGGATTCCTTGTCAAATATACCGGCGGTACTCCAGAGCGTCGACAAAAATCAAAATTTTGCTGTGGTTCCCATTCCTGAGGGCTAGTTCCTTCCCTGCCGTGGTTCATGAAAAGACGACGTAGCAAGCTCTGCATCACTAACTGCATCACTAATCTTTGCTTACTTTTCAAACTTTCTGGAGTTCAATACCAGATTTTCAACAAAGGAGGACCCATTGATGCACCCGTCAGATGAACAATTTTTAATCGATCATCTAAAGCTTTTTTTTTTTTCAACTTGTGAACGACTAGATTTTCAACGAAAAATTATCTTTTAGTATAACATTTTTTTTATTTCATGCACAGCTCATATGCACTAGTGGAGCGAGAAATCTTGGCTGGAGTGTGCACCAATTCAATATTCCCATAAATCCCCAGAGATAGAACTAGACTCTAATTATTCTCTAAAGATGTTTGATCACCTGTAATCCTGGATGTTTTTTGGCTTAAATGTTGTTGAATATTCTAAGGCCATATTAAATATTTCCATAGAGAAGGATGCAGTTCGATGATCTCTAAAAACAACCAACATATCTTCATGACTATATTTAACTACTTTTGTATCCTCTATGATTCCATGCTGACATTTTCAAGTTTATTTTCCCCCTCAGTTACTGCTTTGAATTGATATCCATGTGGAAAATATCTTCCAAAATGACGAGGTCCTTCAATAAACAATGCTTAACCGTGAAGTTATCTTATAAATTTTTTTACAAATTTGTCTTTCACTTAGTTTCCTGCATTATATCTATAATTTGAGGTGACAAAGTAACTATACTACTCTTATATGTTGATGAAATTATAGTTATTGGGAATGACGTCGAGTACATACATATGATAAATAAGTATCTCAACAAAGAATTTGAGAACAAGGACCTCTGAACACTTCGATACTTTCTTGGAATTGAAGTTGTTCACTATGCCAAAGGTGTTTTTATCTGCCAACAGAAATACATTATTGATGTCCTCAAAGAAATCAGATATCTACTTTCAAAAGCTCTAGAGATGCCTCTTGAGACTAATTGCAAACTGAAGAAAGAAGAAGGCAGTATTGTCGAAAACGTAGAAAGTTCACAGAAACTCGTCGACAAATTTATATATCTGATAGTCACTCGGCTAGATATAACATATGCAGTCAATTTAATAAGCCAATTTATGCATAAAGTAAAGTCTAGCCATGTCGAGGCAGCACATCGAACACTGCAATACTTAAAAAGAAGTCCAGGCAAAGGCATTTTAAAGAAACGAAGTCAATCTCTAGTTGTATCTGGGTACTGTGATGCGGATTGGGCTGAAGACCCTAACGACAGGACATCTACATTAGGTTATTGCACATTTATTGAAGAAAATCTTGTGACGTGAAAAAGCAAGAAACAAAGTGTTTCAAGTGTAGAAGCCGAATACACAGCTATGACTGTACGCACATGTGAACTAATATGGATCAAAGCTCTCCTCAAGGATATGGATTTGGATATAAGAGAAACAATGGAACTAAAGTGCGATAATATGACAGCTATTCATATTGGAGCAAATCTGGTATTCCACGAGTGAACCAGACACATTGAAATCGACTATTACTTTGTTCGTGAAAAGATTCAGGATCGCACCATATGGGCCTCACATGTCAGGAGTGAGAACTAATTGGCTGACATATTCACCAAGAGTCTTGAAAAAGAACAAGTTGAGTCAGATCGACATCTATCTACCAAACCCACCTGAGGGAGAGATTGTTAAAAAAATTATAGGGATTGCCTCCATTATCCCACTTTTAGGAATGATTACCTACAGCTGCCTAATCGAGATTCTCTCATAGTTTCCTTATCCATCATAAAAAACTATTACCCTGTTTATTACTAGAATCCTCAGTGATTCTCTAAACCAAATTTGGTCTGGTATGTACTCTTTATTGAGAGTTCATCTTCTCTAAAATTGTATCAAAGAATAAATAAAGGAGAGCTCCCTTTCCCGTGGACTTAGACATGAAAATGCCAAACCACGTATACGCTTGAGTATTATTCTGCTCATTATATTTGATGTTCTAACTGGGTCGGTAAGGGCCCAAAAAAAATTTAAAAATTGACATGGATTTTTTTAAAATGATCTTATATAAAAATTTTGAAAAATTATATTTTGACCTTTGTCAAGATTTTTAAACTATAATTCAGCTCCTGTGATGCAAAATTTCTGGCTATGCCCCTCTATGTGTGGTGAAAGGGGAAGGTTAAGGAAGAAGATCTAGACTCCTTCCAACTGCCAATTTATTCACCAACCATTGAAGAGTTCAAGGAGATCGTCAGCATGAACAACTCTTTCAACATCCCCGTGGCACAGATAATCGATCTAAATCACGGAGACGACGATAGCAAAACCCATGAAAACCTGTGAGTCAGAACGGGCTAGAGACGTAAGCCTTGCAGCTCGAGCAGTGTTTGGGGGCATGGTCCGGAACAAGTTCGGCAGGGACACTGCAGACGAATTGTTCCAAAGGTTTTCAGAAGCAGCGTACCAGTACTTTGTGACCCACCCAACCACGCTTAGCTTGCCGTCCACTGCGTTTGTTGTTCTAAAGAAAGAGGACTAATTGCACCGACCTCTCAGAGCCCCTTATAAATGGAACTTGTGTTCGACAGTATGTCCACATCTTGGACCTGCTTGTATTCTTTTCTCCGCCCGAACTATTGATGTGTGCTGATGTAGAATTCTTTACTTCGTGGGAACAATTGATGTGTGCAGATGTGCTATCAGGTTGTATCTTATAAATGTACAAGCTAGGACATTGCTTTTTTGAAGTGTGACTCCTGTCTGATAAATATTGCCTTGTAAGAAGCAGTGGTAGAGCTAAGATTTTTTGATGTGTGCTGATGTAGAATTCTTTACTTCGTGGGAACTATTGATGTGTGCAGATGTGCTATCAGGTTGTATCTTATAAATGTACAAGCTAGGACATTGCTTTTTTGAAGTGTGACTCCTGTCTGATAAATATTGCCTTGTAAGAAGCAGTGGTAGAGCTAAGATTTTTTGGCGGAGGGACACTCAATCAGTAGTTTGTTTGATGTCTGCATCCTGTGTAATTTTGAATTTTTCTCATGAAATTTTTGAAAATTTTTTTTGTGGGAGAGGCAATCAATTCACTAAGCAAGCTGATGTGTGCATTCTGTATAATTTTGAATTTTTCCCATGAAATTTTTGAGGGACTGGTGTGGCTAGTGGTCCACACCTAGGGATGTCAATATATCCGATTTGAATCGGATATCCGATCAATCCGATATGAAAAAATCGCATGTGGATAAAAATTTGATATCTGATTAGGAAATCAGATCAGATTCAGATTCTACATAAATATCCGATCGGATTCAGATACGGATTCGAATCAGATTCATTTTTAGACAAATATCCTCTATCTAATGCTTGAAAATATAAAATAATGAAAGAAGATACAGGCATACATATGTCACACCAAGTAATATAGTAGGAAATTAATCTCAACTTCCGTAAATTGTCCAATTAATATGAACTAACGGCTCACGCATAAAATTCGTTTTTTTGGGCGGCTTTCAAGTTAATAATATGCATTAACTGAATAAACTAAGTACCATTGACTTGTTAAAACACTATTTCGTATGTGTTCATATATAAGTCGTTCAATCATGTTAAACGGACGACCCATTGTAGAATACTTTCAATGCTCATTTTTTCTTTATTTTCATATTTTACAAGCTTTATATATAGGTTTTATCAAATGAAGATCACTGCACTAACCTGAAGGTCTTATTTGTAGAATGACTGCAAAGTCATCAACAAAAGCGAACATGATAAGTGTGTCGCTGTATCCGTAGCTAAAGTGAGTACTTCTTAGCTCGAAGCTGATCTAAACTACTTAGTTTTACTTAATTTAATTTTGTTCTAACTCAACTTTCATTTTTTATATTGTTTATTAACATACAATGTTTTATTTATATCACTTTGATATATATACCATGTTCATAGGCCCTAGCTGTTGAGGACCAATGACCATTTCCCTCTTCCTTCATAGTCTATCTCCTCCTTGCTTTTAGGGCCTAGTAAGAAATTTTTTTATGAGGCATGCTTAATTATAGTTTCAAATTTTTGATAGTAGCCCAGACATTTATTTTTCTATATAGAATGAATAATTTTTTTTAATTATTTGATCTTTATAGCCAGCTGCGATCTGATGAGCTAGAAGAGATCGATTTGATTCGGAACTGTTGCCATAAGTGACTGAAAAATTACCAATAATTGCTCTTTGGAAGATCCTGGAGTGCATCCTTTCTTTTAAAAAGTAAAAGGACATGAAAGGGGGAGGAATGGAGACAGTAGGGAGAGTGTTTTCATTGTTTAAAAACAAGATGGTGCTTTCCGCGAATCGTCTGAAGCCCACGAAAGTAGAAAAGTGAGGATTTTTTAGTGTCATCAGAAAACGTTACTAACGTCCCTTAAAAATGGATAATTTTAGTGACACTTTTCAGAAAACATCACTGAAGACCTACTGAGGTAAAGAGTTCTAGTGGCGTTTTCAGAAGATTGAAGACAAGTGGAGAAAAGACTATTGGTGAAACACTCACACCCTTTATTTCTGACAAAGAATGCCTCTCACTACACTTTCCTCCATTTCCTTGCCCTAAACAGTGAGTTCTGGGGTACTAAATGTAAGTAGGATGGATTTCCACCTCGAAGAATAAAATCTGCAAATGTACAAAGCAATCGAAATAAGACTCCTCTTTCTTCAACAAGATGAATATGGCATATCTACAAAATATTTGTGGTGATCTGCTTCAAATGACTAGTTTATTCACTAAAATTGAATAAGTCCAAACAAAAATATTCAATTTCTTTTGTTGCACCCAGCAAGGGACAATCATTCTAAATCAAAAGATCAAAGAAGACCAAGAAAGTTTTATGTGACTAGCTGTACCAACTTCGTTTTTCCTTCAGTCAAGCTCTTCTCTGTTTACATACTCAAAAGGACTGCATCTTGACCAGGGAGTACAGACCTTCCTAAAGACACCATTCTCTGGCAGCGCTTGATGGTTTGTGGTTTGTACAGGTTTCAGAAGATATTGCTGATTTCTAATAACAAGCCTTGGCTTAGAAGTCTTCGGGCCAGGTTCGAAGGGCGTCGACTATTTCAGAGATAGCAAAACATCTATGGCAACTTCTTTCACAGAGTGCAAATTCTATAACAACCTACTTATGATATTTTGTCTATTGTAACCCAAGCTATGTAAATCTAGTTCTTTCAGCTTTTGGTTTCATCTTGGTTTGTTTCTTTCCTTGGTTCGTTCTAACTCCTAAGTTAAAGTGATGACCAATTTTTGCTATATATATTTTTTGCTATTGGAATAAAAGGTTAGGAGGTCTTTCACCTTGCAGTGTTGTTGCGGATGGAAGCTACTACAAGATAGAAGAAACCAGGACATCTGTGGTGGAAATGACGATAAGATAGAAGGAAATGCCCGGTGCCATACACCAACCTTTCAATGACATTGTCAAATTACAATGCATGAAAATGAATGCCTATATTTGGACCCCGCTCAGTCGAACGAAGAAATTAATTAGATTTAGTATAGGACAGAAGAGAAGAAACCAGTTCATCTATTGTGGAAATGAGGACACTAAGATCGATGGAGATGCCGGTGCCATACGCCATCCTATCAATGACATTTTCGAATTTCAATACATGAAAATGAATGCCTATGTCCCCACCTGTCACAAGTTACGTAGATTTAGACTGTTTTAAGATTTGACACAAAAATACAAAGCAATTTTAAACAAACTTACATATCAAAATATTTTATTTGGTACAATAGTTGAATCATTTTTGTGTGAAGAAATATAGCCTTCTCTTTTTCCCTTTGGTCAATTTTTTGAAGAACTATGGAGTTGACGGAATATTAAGGTATGGGTGGTGATGTTGAACATAAGGAGAAGATATAGTGCAGTCCCCAAAGGAAAAACACGCAATCATTAAATGAGGTAATTAGATCTAGACAGCTTTAAAATTTGACGGAAAAATATAAAAGCAATGAGATATAATTAGGCAAGCTGCTTACGTATGGAAAAGTTGCATACAGTATTTATGTTTCTGGTTTTCCTTATTTTCATGAATATTTTTATACAAAAACATTATGCAATATATGTTTAAGTGATCATATGAAATGACATTGTAGCAGACTTGATAAGATAGTTCAATGCACATGCCCTCACAAAACTGGGATTCTTTAGAAGGTTTTTTGTCTTCTTTTTAATAACAAACCCTCGCAATAATTTTAATTTGACCCACAGAAAATTTTGGAAAACATATTTAAACATTAAAGATTTTAAAAAATACATTTGGCCCCTAAAAGTTTTAAAAAAGAATAGATCCATTTCCATGGGGTTGGTGCAATGAGATTAAGCAGCCCCGCAGGCAATCAGTTTATGCTTGGAATACCTAAGGCACCAACTTTTTGTGCTATAAACGAGAGGTCACCAACATGCAAGTTAAAACACGATGAAGGCAGAACATCAAGAAATTGAAAGCAGGCCCTAAAAGAATGAGGAATTACGTGAGGACTTTGGCTTTCTGCCAGATAGTGGAAACCCCGCTCACCTAAAACAAAAGAATTCATCTTTGTTATCGATTTACGTCTTGGCTCTGGTATTGTATATGGTATCTTATCTGCTTGCGTGATACTCCTTTCTTATCTGCTTCATATAGTATCTAATTTGCCCCATCCATGTCACAATATTTACAGGCCTAATGGATTCGGGCCATAATATTGAACTTTCCAAACTTGTATGTAGCGTTTCACCACGAAAAACTGAAGTGTTTTTAAAGCCTTGAATGTTTCTTCATTTGACACGCCAAATCCTTGGAGTAGAAAACGAACGAACGAAAGGTAGCTAATATTTAACCATATTCTTCAGATATAGATCGACAAATAAGTGAAAAACTTTTGGGTATTATAATTTTAAAGTGTGATAGTTTGTACGGAGGTTTTCAGTAACAGGACAAATTGTCATTTAAGACATGTAACTGGGATTGTTTTTATTCGAAACAGATTAAGTAGACTGGAGGAACATGTGAGTGTTGCATAAATAAACCTCAATTCTACCTGCCAAACACTTTTAAGGGGCTGTTCATGAATATTTTTATACAAAAACATAATGCAATATATGTTTAAGATGAATGATCATATGAAGCGGTATTGTAACAGACTTGATAAGATACTCCAATGCACATGCGGTTGCAAAACGGGGATTCTCTGGAAGGTTCGTTTTTTTTTAACAACAAATCTGTGCAAAAGGAAATAACAAAAAATGTAACGCTTAACTTCTTCTAGAGAGAAAAGTAAAATATACATTTGCATGTTTTGAGGGGAAACATTTAAAGGAGCACTCATCAAGTAGTCTCATGAATATATATATATATATAGTTGATATGCCTAAGTGCTTTTTAAATATATAATATGTGTGTATGTGTGTGAATGAGCAGGACGGATGTCGGTGGTAGCGCTCAACCCATATGAAGGGCTCTGCCACACGAATACATGGCTTTAGCCCACATACCTGTATCTGATACGCGTTCACATGTATCTTGATACAGGACACGGGTGGGACACGCCAAAAAATAAACTATTAATTTACTGTTTTTTTTTATTTTATCACATTTTTGTGATGAATTCAATTATTTTCATGAACAATCCTTTTAAAAAATTCATACTTTTGTGACAAAACAAACATTTTTATAAGAGTGGATTATTAATTTAATTTTTTTAATTTATTATTTTTTAGAATATAAAATTTACCGTGTCCGCATATCCAAAATTTTTAAAATTACCGTATTCATACCCGTATCACAGTACCCATACCCATGTGGCATAGATGAAAGGTAAAGAGGGTGAATAGGCACGAGGAAAGAAAAACAAGAGAAGAAATAAGATAAGAGTTGAGTTTTGAGACTGTCACATAGAAAGTTGGGCAAGGTCATCAATCAACGCATAAATTATTTATGGAAATGCTTCACGTAATGCTTCACGTTTTCCTTTCTTTATTAATACTCTCCGTATAAAGGCATGAACGATTGTATTGACACATATACCAAACGTCAGAATATTGGTCTCTCTTGCTCGCGGCTTTAGTTTATTAATAGTTGATCGGACGATGATCCAACGCTGAAATCAATCTGTGGCTTATAAGTTATAACCACTCATTACTCTCAACTCTCTCTCTCTCTCTCTCTCTCTCTCTCTCTCTCTCTCTCTCTCTATATATATATATATATATATATATATATATATATATATATATATATATATATATATATATATATATATATATATATATATATATATTATAAAACCAAATATTGAAACCAGATATAAGCGTTTATAATTCAATTGTCAATTACAAGAAGCCCAAATAAGAAAAAGACATGGAATCCCAGTTTCATATCTTGAAGCCAGCGCCTGCATCATGGATCTCATGAGCAGTTTTATTCCACCGTACTCATCGACATAACACTAGTGTTCGAAGACATAACAGAAAGAAACAAACTTATTTATGTTGTCAATATAGCCACAATATGCAATTTGTTATGCTTTGTAGGGCTGTACTTGGATGATCTCAGAACTCAGAGTCCTCGCGTTCCAAGAAATTGTGTCCAGAAGGACCACCAACAGGGAAGAGGGCAACACGCACTATGTTCTCGGCTCCTTCAGGGGCGGAGAGGTTGCCATTATACTCCGATAGATCAGTTCTCACGAGCCCAGGGTGCACACTGTTCACACAAGCTATGCCCTTCAATTTGCTGGCCAACAGCCTCGTGTATGCGTTCATGGCAGCCTTGGAAGTGGAGTAAGCTGGCAGCTGAAGAGGCCACTTCTCCATGCCCTTCTCAGACTTCAGGTCCTCCAGGAACAGGTTCAACACCCCTTCGATCTTCTGCTCTGTCAAGTCCTCTACCTCTGACAGTTGCTTCTTCAACTCTTCATCCCTTAGATACTGGTGAAAACAATTTCAATTTCAGGTCAGTGCACGGATGGAATCGTTCAACTCTAAAAACAAAACAGACAGTTTACTTTATCTGCAACTTTTTTTTCACTTTCACGTTTGAATTCATCTCTCAAAAGTATTACGTGACTATCTCTACATGTTTTGATTATATTCCCTAGCAGAGCTACTATACCAATCAAAGAAAACCATACAACGGGCCATCCTTTTTGGGTTTTTTCTAGAATGAATATATCATGATAAAAAAGATGAACTCCAATCTTGAATGAAGACAAAAACTAGCTAAATCATGTTAGGGGTATTAAGACTCACGTATAGCAGTCCTGCAACTGAAGACACCATGATAATCCTGGCCTTGTAAGGAGTGGGGCGAAGCAGAGGGAGTAAGGCATTGGTCAGCGTCTTGGTTCCATGGTAGTTGGTATGTATGCACTCCTTTGCCAATTCATGTGACTCTGAGGTCACACGTCCACAGTCGGGCGTCCCCTGCAACGCCAAGTTCAGTACAGTAAGCAGGACCTTGTCATCCAGCAATGAAGTAGGAAAAGATCCGTTTGATGCCATGAATCCTTAAAGAAGTATTCCAACAAAAGGATGTATTGTTTTTGTTCCTGAAAGTTAAACTGCCATTGATTCCACAGAAGGAGAGCGAGAGTACCAGAAAGGTTATAACGTCAACATGGTTCTGTTTCAAGAACAGCCAATCAATCTCAGCAGTTTGAATGGCGGCATTGTTTACCTACATCAACAAAATATTTTCTGCTTAATAATCCAGTAGTGGTACCTTCAATTATTATTTTTGAATTAATTTTATGGCAGAAAAGAGCCAAAGGATCAGGAAGATCTAAAGAGCAAAAAAGCTTGTAAGCGATATGATAGTAGCCGATAGTTTGCCACCAACTTTCTTTTCTCCTTACCAGAATGTCGATATTCCCAACATGGAGTTTCAACCAGTCGACGAAATCCAGCACACTCTGCTCCTGAGCAATATCCAGAGTGTGGAAGATGACGTTCTTCCTCCCCAATTCTGCTGCATCCTGCAGGAACTGTTTAGCAGAGCTTGAGAGCTGCTCCTGCGGCTTACGAGCAGTCATGATGACGGTCAGCCCTTTGTCTGCGAGCTGCCTGCAGATCTCCAGCCCTATCCCTCTGTTCGCTCCCGTCACCACCGCCACCGTCTCCCCACTCCACCATTCTGATCCCTTTGCTTCCTGCAACGACAGAAAAGGAAATCATGCAACTCCCAAGATCAGAACCTTTGGAGTAGACATAAAAGAAATAAGTGGCAAAGTTCTCTTGAAGGTGATTCCGTGAAGATTTAGCTCACCATTTTTCTGGGGTGTACTGGTCTGGGAACTCGAACGATCTGGAACAATCTATTAACCTTGTCTTGTGAAAACGGAAAAATTAATGGGAAACTGAGCAGGAATTGTGATTCAACGGAACAGGAAAATAAAGGGAAGAACTTGCGAAACAAAAATAGTCTCTTGGCATGAGTGTGTGAACAAGAAAAATGCTCTCATCTATTTATAGACTACTTGTGTGACCTTCGTGCTGAGTAAGTCTGTAGTCAGAAAGGGAGAAGCGACTTGAGACTGGAATTCTTCGTAGAAGTATGAGGACTTTGTACCAGGACGTGCTGCAATGGGGTCCTCCTGAGTACTGTGGAACAGGACTTTCTGATCTGGACTAAAGCAGAAACGGGTACAAAATGCAATGCAACCTTATGCATCTTTATGGTTTTCCCTTTGTGGTGACCTTTGCAACTAATAGGAAGGAGAATTCACTTGGTCGACAAATTGATTCAACTCAATTGTTTCTCGGGTTTCTTGCTAGTCTGTTGCTTCTGCAGCATATAGATAACTTTACCGAACACGTATATAACAATTCAAATCGCAGCCCTCAACAAGTGATGCATGGGTTTTAAAGAATGAAAGGCTGTAAGAGAGAAATGTGAGAGCACTGTCCATGTTGTAGACCCTAGATCAGGTTCCCACAGAGGCGGAGCTAATATGGGCTGGTGTGGGCATGCAGCCCTTCAAGGTTTCTTTATTTTCAAATTAATATCTAGCAATATTTGCTATGTTAGTCATATGAGTGTCCCTTTTTACATACAAAATCTATGAAGAGTGCCCCCGCTAGACATTTGTTCAAGCTCCACACTTCTTCCTGGCCCAGCTATTTTGTGCCTAAATAATCTTTCCTTGGTAGTCTATCGATCTCATCCGACTCCAATTGCTTTGGTTTGACAAAAAAGGATCAGTTTATGGATGTTTGTGAATCTAAAGCGAGCAGATATTCAATCTGGGCACAAATTCCAAATCCCAACGAAATGTAATTGGTCAGTTTAGTAACTGGTTTTCTCCATTTGACTCTAAATTGCCTGCCCATCAAGTTGCCTGCGATGTAAATAAGAGCAGCAGGCATGAAAAGCTGGGATAGACTTAGGAAGGACATACTGTACATACAAAACGTGGATTCCTTTAGCCAACCGGAGGAATATATATATATATATATATATATATATATATATATATATATATATATACAGAAAGAGAGAGAGAGAGAGAGGAAATTTCATAATACAAGCTTTCCATCTGAATATATTATGGTCCCCTTTTTCTTGATATTTACTTAAAGAAAGCTGTCTTTAACGGAAAACACCCAAGTCCATGGTATATCTTTCAACTCAAGTGACATGATTGGTACTGTTTACAGTGTAAAAGAATGGCGCACCGAAACATAATATATAGCAGCAATGGAATTCAAACTACAAACCCCTTTGCCTGTGAACTACCTTAACCTTTGTTGTGGTAAGCCCCTTGAGGCACATGCTATTCCTTAAGATTGTTATTTATTTTTTTAATAATTATCTGATTCTTCAAGAGAACCTTTGGTTGCTAAACAGGGGCTGAGCTGGAATTTTAAGGGGTGGGAACAAAAGTTTTGAAAGAAACTTCTGAAAATTTTTAATGACGGAAAAATGTATTTTTTAAGGAAATCCCTACGCTAATAAAGGAATTGACATCAGCTCAATTTTTTTATTAATAAAGGTTTGGGAGGCTTACCTCAAGGAAGTTTGCAGCGAAAGTTACCGACATCATACTCAAAAAATATAAAGTATTGTTTGAAAGATGGAAGGATTGCACTATGAAACTGTGTGCCTTCCATTTTGAAATTCATAAATTTCGAGTCAGACAGCTCCGCTTGAGGCTTGACATTCTTGACACTTAGCTTAATCCTGGATAGTTTGTTGAAGTTATTGACCAAAGGTAGAGACTTCGTCAAATTAATCTTGAGGAAAAACTCAAAAAATATGACATTTCAAGTATACATGTTCAATTTCATACTAAAATTCAAGTTCAAACGAGTAAAAATATTTCCAATTTTAGATACAAAGTGATTTGAGATTCTAACTAACCTTCGGTGAAGAGAAGGAGTACTTCATTCAAGCATCCAACAAGGCCAAAGTTCTCACTATTCATTTGTCCTGTCAAGGTACCAAGCTTGTGACGTTAATGGTTGAATTGAAACAGTGGTGGAGAAGCATATGTGAGCCTATTTAATTTTTTTTATATTGTTGAAGATTTTTTTCAACTATTTTGTTTTGATTAACTTTTTATAATTTTTCATTTATATTTTAAAGAAAAAGCTTCCCTTTTTATTTTTAACAATTTAACTGATCCATTGCCGAATGGTTACATTCATATTCTGTTATACAAGCAATCGCGAAAACTTTACAAGAAGCAAAGATCACTTTCGGTGTACCTTATGACGAACTACTTAATATTTGAAAAAAAAAATACAATTCACTACCTATAATTTATAGAAACTTGCACTTCGTGACAGAAGCCGTTGACATGTATTTTAAAAAAATCCGTTGACCTTAACATATACATACAAAACGAAATTCAATCTATATCTTTTACATTTTTATGCAGTCTGACTTTGTAGTGATGACGTTCTAATTAATTTGATGGGAACGTACATGGTATCATTTTTAGTAAGCGCCAAAAAATTTTAGTAATGTCCTTTTAACTATAAAAAAAATGAGGAGTTTCTATAAAATCAAAAGCTTTATTAATAGAAAAATCAATATTTTATCACAACACAACTTGCATTAAGCATGCTTTAATTAATTTATGTTTGTAAAGATGTTTGTTTGGCTTTTGTCCATGTGGCCTCGGATATGCTTTATTCTAGGCATCATTGTCCACACAATATGGTTTTTACATGGATCTTAATTGTCTCAAAGTGGCAAGGCAGTTCACTTTAAAAGGGTTCGAAGTTTGAATCTCATAACAGTTGTCATGTTTCAATGTATTATTCATATGGGCTGCAAATATTATTGACAAAAGTTGTAATTAGAGGCAAACGTGACATTCAAGTTGCGTGACATTCAAGTTGAAGGGTGCATCATAAGTACGACAAGACCGCAAACCAAACCAAAACCTTAAAAGCATAAGACTGTAGCATCATAAGACTGTAGCATCATGACTTTCATGTATATGTCTATAATTCTCCTTTCCAATTAATCATGAATTCTTCAATTAAAGTATTAGTGTTCCTTAGCGGATATTTTTTTACTCGGGCACTGTCCTTAGATCACATAGAAATACACTGAAAGTTGATATACCAATGTGTTCATACAACTTGGTCTAGAAAGTTCCGCCCTTTCAGATTACTTTCTCTATGGAGTATAAAGAAAGGAACCCTACTGGTTTTTATTTTTGCTTTTTCTTTGTATGATATGAACATTACAGAATCGTTCATTTTTGTTTCTCTCTTTTAAACTTTCTGGAGTTGTTTAGCACTTATGCACCTGAATGCTTTGTATCACCTAACTTACCCGATCGACCACTGGAAAATATCGTGAAAACGTGAATAAAACGGGGAAATGAGAATAAAATACATCTTTTCGTTTTCGACATTCTTTTAAATGCGTTTTTTTTTTATTTTATTCCGCTGACCAGTTTTTAAAGTTTTAACACATTTTTTTTAATAACATGCGTTGTTATGTGGCTATGGACTCATGGTCACAAATAGCGTCTTAGAGTTTTAAACGGTGAGGTTATTCTCGGGTATAATACAGTGAACTTTAAAAAAAACAAGAAAAATCCAGTAAATTTTTAAAAATTTTAAAAAACTGAAAATGAGAGAAAAATAAAATAAGAGAGAAACTAATAAGACAAACATCAAAAGATAAGTATATTGGTAACAAATGAAAAATAAAAAAAACTGTTTGGCATTAAAAAAACTAAAAAAAAAAGTGAAAAAACATAAAAAAAAACGTGTTATTCATCTCCTCTTCTAACTTTCAATACTGTTTGTCAAATTATTCAAAGAGAAGTATGTAGGCAGAGAGTTATGAACTCATCCACCAAAGATGAAGGCGCAGGAGAAAATTCTAAAAATACAGTATATATCTCTCGCATTCAAGAAGGACAAAGGAGCGAATCAAACAATGTAAGAACTCGCTGCAAATTGAAGTGTACTCACTGCAAAAAAATCGGTCACACTTGTAAACAATGTTGGGAGATCGTAGGAAGACCAGATAATGAGAAACCAACCACGTTTTCAAAGGATATCAACTTGGCAAATTTTGTTACAAAGGATGATCTGGAAAGTAATTTTCCAAAAGTTCTCCAAGACCAATCTCGTTTCCTCCCAACCTATTGATGAAAGCTCAGAAGTTGAGCCGTTACCCTTTTTTTTCTATGACAAAAAATAATACTTAGATTATTGACTTCGAAGCAACCGATCACATGACTAGTAATTCATCTACACTTTGTGAACTTATCAAACATTATATACAACCTATTTTCACTGCCGATGGTTCTTCCATAAATGTCAAGGGTGCTGGTACAATGACGTTCTTCGAAAATCGAAAATCTAAAATTCTTATTCCAAACTTGCAGCAAATTTGATTTCTGTTAGTAAGATTACTCAATCTTACAATTGTTTGACAAATTTTTCTTCCAATGACGTGACGTTTCAGGAACTGAACTCGAAGAAAGTGATTGGTAAAGGTCATCTCCAAGGAAGATTATGTGTTCTAGATGATGATTGTGTTAGTCTTCTCACCATCAGCCGACAAAACTCTGAGTACCGAACATGGCATGCTAGATTGGGCACATTTCATATCAGAGTATCAAACAACTTATTCCTCACCTCACCACAGAAGATTAGGTGTGCGATGCTTATGAGTTTTTCAAATTCACAAGACTTCCATTTCAATCATCTGCAGAAAAATCTTTAAAATTTTTTTATCTTATATACTCTGATGTGTATGGGGGCTAGCTTATGAAATATCTCATACCTGTTATAGATACTATGTCACTTTCATTAATGATATGACTAGTATAACCTGAATTTATTTTCTCAAGAATAAAGGTGAGGTACCAAATATATTTGAAGAGTTCTACAATCTCATCCATACTCAGTATGAGATCAAGATAAAGAAACTTCGTTTCGATAATGGTGGAGAGTTTGTTAACGATAATCTTAAAGAGTTTATGCAAAAAAAAGACATACAACCTCAATAGTCTTGTGCTGGAATCCCTCAGCAAAATGACGTCGCAGAAAGAAAAAATCGCTAACTCTTAAACATCGTTTGTGCTCTTATGATACACATGAATGTGCCACAAAAATATTGAAATGAATCCATTGGTACTGCCTACTATATATCTAACGGGATCCCCAATTCCAGCATTGATGGAAATGTACCTCTTGAACTCCTCCTCAAACTGCCAATCTTCATTGAACATCTCAAGGTGTTTGGATGCAAGTGTTATGTCCATATGCAGAAAAATTCAGAAATAAATTTCAGAAACGTGCAGTCAAGGGCATTTTCATGGGATATTTAAGCAAAAGACAAAGCTACCGGTGTCTTGATCTCATTACAAACAAGATGATGGTCTCAAGAGATGTAAAATTTTGTAAGACTGAAAATTACTTTGAAAATGCTCAAGAAGAAGAGTGTCGTTCTCATCCCACCAAGCAAATCAACAACATCCCTCGTCCCATGATCGACACCTTCAATCAAATCCCTCACCAGAAAAATGATAAAGTTAATCAGTATTCTCCAAATCAAGAAGTGGTTGGTGAAGGAGGAATATCAAACTCTAGCCGTTGACGACACCAATCTTCCTCAAGTTAGACATTCCACACGACAATGTAGGTCACCAGTCAGGTTAAGTGATTATTATATATACCTATCCACTGACAATATTCATTCTATTGAAAAATATTTGTCATTTGATGAAATGTCCGATTCATATAAATCTTATGTTCATACGACTTACAAGCTTTAAAAACCAAGAAATTTTGAGGAGGCAAGTAAAGATGTTAAATAGAAAGACAGGTGGGATTTTGTTTCTTGTCCTGAAAGAAGGAAACTTGTTGGATGCAAATGGATTTACAAAATCAAATTCAAAAGTAATGAAGAAGTAGAACAGTACGGCTTGTTGCAAAGGGTTTCACTTATATTGAAGGGATTGACTACACCGAGACTTTTACCCTGGTTGCAAAAATGAATATAGTAAGGGCCCTTCTTGTTGTTGCTTTCATAAAATGATGGGGTCTTTTGCAACTTGACGTTAAAAAAGTATTCATCCATGGTGAATTAAGCAAATAGGTATTCATGGAAGTCCCACAAGGTGTCATGAGTAAACCAGGTCACATGTGCAGACTAAGAATTTTGAAAAATTCGGTTTGTTATGTACTCTTTATTGAGAGTTCATCTTCTCTAAAATTGTATCAGAGAATAAACAAAGGAATGCTCCCTCTCCCATGGACGTAGGCATCAAAATGCCCGAACCACGTATATTCTTGAGTGTTACTCTGCTCCTTCTTATTATATTTCATGTTTTAACAGGGTCGGCATGGGCCTAAAAAAAAATTACATGGAAGTTTTTTTTTTTAAATTATCTTATATAAAAATTTTGAAAAATGATATTTCGGTCTTTGTCAAAATTTTTAAACTATATTTCAGCTCCTCTCATGAAAAATTTCAGGCTACACCCCTTTATGTGTGGTGAAAGGGTCGTCGATGTTTTGTTTGATTCCAACACCTTGTTGAATTTTAGCAATGATGATTGAATGAATCTCGGATCTGCAATTGACAAACACCACCTAAGATTAATTTTTTGAGCAATATATAGTCATGAAAACGCCCTAAACGTCAATAATGCGTTTGATAGTGTCACATACCGTACTCAGGGACCAACATCCCTGTAGACGCAGATCTGAACTGATTGGGGTCGGACCTCAGTCTATGCATGTGAGATTCGTGGTGAGCAGAAATTATCTCAGATCCACAATTAACAAACACCACTTGAGATTAATTTTTCCTGCTCAACGATTGTACAATAATGCATCCAACAAAAGGGCAGGCATGAGACAACGTAGTTGCATAAAATTGATTTACATACTTTTAAAACTCTAACCGAGCCACAAGTGAGTTTGGGTGGCAGTTGTTCCCACGGTCCCACAAAATTTACTTATTTACATGTCCATACTTACATACGGGTGTTCCTCAATCATTTTACTTTACTAGGTAATTGAAGGATTTAATATTTTTTGAAGTATAATGGCCCTTCGGCCCAAAAATTCTAGCCCTAGCTCAAGAGTTATAATCCAATTTCAGACCAGTTTATGTGATAAACAAATAAATTCCACAAAGATATTTGAGAAGTAGAATAAAAAAAATCTCTTTGAAAAAATCGTTCCTTGTTTGTAAAATCTCTAAATCAACTATTTTAAGAACACTTCTCTAAGTTTTTTTTAGAATGAAAAAGATGGTATTTAGTTGCACAAATTGTCCTGGATCTATGGACTGAGAACAAATCTTTCCCTTTCCCAATTAAATGATCTTGATCTATATTTTGGCTTTTAATGCTCCATCTCCTTTTCTCTAAAATATTTTTTTTATAGAAATAACTTTTGGCAATTTCTTAGTTTCATTTACCTACAAAGTAGACCTTGTTAAAGCATTTCTTTAAAATCCAAACACCTAATCCTATTCCATCCTATCTATCTTTACTTGCAGCATGCCACTATCTATACTTGTTTCTTTCTATTGATCCTATCAACATTTTTGACCACTATACCTCAGCGTTCACTTTAATAATTTTGAGGGAAATTAGAAATTTTTCATGAGGCATGCTACATTAGTTTCAAATTTTCTATAAGGGCCAAAGTATTTATTTTTCAAAAATTTATATAGGATAAATAAAATTTTTTAAAATTTATATTTAAGTTTTTCAAATATTTTATTATGAGTGGGTCAAGCCCCTACTACTGGTTCATTCTTACCCTGTCTACTTTTGAACCTCCAACCAATGATTACCAGCACCAGTGATTGATAGACAAACAAATTTTACATGTACGTGATCATCAGTTATAAAGAGGGAGAAATATGGCATGTCCATAAATATGGGCGGTGGAGAAATAAAAAAAAAGTATGGTTATTTTTGTCATCTAACATTAGTTTTCTCTTGTTTTCTTTATATTTTTTTTTTATATTTTTCTCTTAATCATCCGTCTAAATCAAATAAGCAAACTTAATTAAATGATAAGTAACTTTAACAGTGAAAGTCGCTGTTTAATATATATATATATATATATTTTCTTAAAACTAAATACGCCACAAAAGTTTAAAATTCAAGTGTCAATTACAAGAAACCCAAATAAGAAAAAGACGTCTAATCCCAGTTCATATCTTGAAGCCAGCACCTGTAACATGGATCTCATGAGCAGTTTTATTTCACCATACTGATTCGACAGAACACTAGTGTTCGAAGACATACAGAAAGAAACAAATTTATTTCTGTAGTCAGTATAGTCACAATTTGGAATTTGTTATCCTTTGTAGGGCTCCACATGGATGATCTCAGAACTCAGAGTCCTCGCCTTTCAAGAAATTGTATCCAGAAGGACCACCGACAGGGAAGAGGGCAACACGCAGTACGTTCTCGGCCCCTCCAGGAGGGGAGAGGTAGCCTGTATACTCCGTTATATCAGTTCTCACGACCCCAGGGTGCACACTGTTCACACAAGCTATGGCCTTCAATTTGCTGGCCAACAACCTCGTGTATGCGTTCATGGCAGCCTTGGAAGTGGAGTAAGCAGGAACTTCAGCGGCCACTTCTCCATTCCCTTCTCAGACTTCAGGTCCTCCAGGAACAGGTTCAACACCGCGTCGATCTTCTGCTCTGTCGAGTCCTCTACCTCTGACAGTTGCCTTCTCAACTCTTCATCCCTTAGATACTGATGAAAACAACTTCAGGTCAGGAGGCCTCTCTCCCAAACGTTTTGCATCGCCAGGTCCATTGTAGAGGACCTTCAAACTCCATTGCTAAAAATGTTACGTCCAATTTTTTAAAATAATTTTCTAAGTGAATTTTGAAAGGGTGGATGTGAATTGGAAACTTGTTTTTTCAATAAACATAAAGTGCATAAAAATGTACCTCTTCACTTCGAGAGAAAAGTAAAATATACATATGCACGTTTTATCTTAAGTTGCCCTTAGGCCCTGTTTGTTGGGTGACAAACGTACGGTGAAGGGAAATTTACTTTGGTGGTGTGTGCATCAAACGTTGTAAAACTTTACCCGCAAAATGTGTACGACGACGGTAAAATTAACTCGCAAAAAAGTTTGACCTCAATGGTCAGACTTTTTACCGCAGATTTTTTTGAGAGCCGTTAGGGCTCTCAAAAAATATCGTTTTCTCTGTGTATGCATCAAACGTCGTAAAACTTTACCCGCAAAATGTGTACGACGACGGTAACTTTTTTTGAGAGCCGTTAGGGCGCTCAAAAAAATATCGTTTCTCTCATCTTTTCCCTCCGTCACATCTTCCCCTCCCCTCTCTCGGTCTCTCGTTCCTCTCCTCTCTCAGTGCCTCTCCTCTCTCATTCTCTTGTTCCTCTTCTCTCTCGCTGCCTCTCTTCTCTCGCTCTCTCTTTCCTTCTCTAGCTGCCTCTTGGATTAATTGTTTTACAATAGGAAATTTGGCTTCTTCCTTTTGCTTTATTTGATACCTTTTTTACGGTTTGTGATGCATGTTCCATTGCTCGGATTAGTGTTTAAAATAGTTTTTCCCCTTTGTGAATGTATTAAGCATGTTTGTTGTTTCGATTTTTCCTGAGTTGGGTGCTCGTTTGTTTTTGTCTTTTTATTATGGTTTTTTTTCGATGAATTTGGAGAATATGGTCAAGTTGATCTACTGTTGAAGTGGATATGTATTTTGTGTAAACCTCTGCAATTTGTTGTTTTAGAAGATCATTTTTCAATTTTTTCCCACGTGAAATTGGAGGAGAACAAAAAAAAAACAACAACTACTAATAGTGCTAAAAAAAAGTCTCATACATTTTACCATGTGCACCAAACACAGTTAATTTTACCTTATAAAAGCCTACATTGTGCATCAAACACAGTTAATTTCACCATGTTAAATTCTTCTCTGTCATCAAACAGAGCCTCAGATTGAAAGAGGAAAAAATTTTATCTTATATTTTTTTTTCAGCTTTTTTTTATGATAATTTTTCCACGTTAAATTCTTCCCTGCCATCAAAGAGAGCCTTAACTACACTTGAACACTTGAGCTGATTTTTCATTTTTAAAGAAAAATATTAAAAGGGGCACTCAACTAAAAGTAGAGGGATACTCAAGTAGTCCCATGAAAAAAAATATATACATATTGATCGTTCTAAGTGTCTTCTCAGTTACGGAGTACAAAGAATATATCTTCTGCACCTGAAATGACTAAAAAAAGTGGAAAACATACTTTAAAAAAACAGTTGCTATAACAAATGCATTAGAGACATATAGTTTATAATGTTTTGATCAACAATTGATAGTGCTTGTAGAAATATATTTAAAATAGTCATCCAGCATCCATCATATTTGGAGTTCTCGTGTGTGTGTGTATATATATATAAAAGAAGCTTCCAATGGAAATTTTATATAGATTCGGAGCACAGGATGCATATGCATATTAAATTGAAAAAAAAAAAAACCAGTTACAGACTGAAATACCTTTAAACGAGGCAAGGTCTGCAAGGAGTCTCGATTACGGAAACTTATTTGTTTCCTCCCTGGAAGTTTGTTCCAATTTCTTGAAAATACAATCAGATTTTATTTTTATTTTTTTCAGTTGGATATCCACCATCTAATTCCTTTAAAATCAACCGTTCAAAAAATTCTAATCAAGTTTGCTATATGAGGATTGGATAGCTACTTATCATACACACACATATTATATATATATATATATATATATATCTATATATATAGTAGCATGATCTGAGATTGCTTCTCATTTTAAATGTAAGGCTTATATATGTAAAGGGCACATATATATATATATATATATATATATATATATATATATATATATATATATATATATATATAGTAGCATGATCTGAGATTGCTTCTCATTTTAAATGTAAGGCTTATATATGTAAAGGGCACATCTTATTCAAGTGTGACTTCCTAACAACTTTATAAACGAGTTCTCCCGTATGGTAGCTTTCAATGGTTCGGAGAACTTCTGACTATGTAAATGGTAATTCGAATTCTAGATGGTGGTAGAGTCACATGTGGTTTGGTGTGGGCGGTTACTTTCGTGGTCCAGAAAAACCTTCTATGTAAATGGTAATTCGAGTTCTAAACAGTGACAGAGTCTCATGTAGTCCCATAAAATAATGTGATTCTCTTCACGACGACTTGACCAATCTAGCAATCGAGGGAAGCGACTGCAGCATAAACAACATTATGCAATGTCCACCAAAATATCAATACTGGTTATAAGCACTGTTGCATGGCGATATAATGACCAGAATACCTTTGATTGGCATAAGCAAAATCATGCAATGTGCACCGTAGAATCTAATCTAGTTATAAATACTGTTTTATCGGGGTGTAAAGATCAGAATACCATTTTAAGCTAAAAGAAATATCAAAAGGTTAAAATATCAACCGTTTCTTTTTTAAAAATTTCAAAATAAATAAACTCTGTTACCTTTTTTCCTTTGTTTTTTGTTGCATGTCTGTACCTTGTGCACGCAACAAAATCTCAAATTAGCTAGTCGATGAGAGAGAAAGGTACGTGCATCGGGTGCACTGTGCGCAAAACCCAAAAAAAAAAGATAATTTTGTTAATTTATCAAAAAATGTCTTCTATAATCTTTTTATTTTTTTATTTTTAATTTTGTATTTATAAAAAGTTTTTTTAATATAAAATAAAAGTATTTCAGCCGTATTAATGATAAAATTCTGTACGAAGCATATAACCAAGTCGTAGCAGAAGAGCGACGACCAAGAGCCGTGCTTGATAAATTCACCACTTTCATAGCCAGCTAAACGTGGCTTGTCAGGATTATTTTATTCAACACTTCAATATCAGATCATAAGCTCTTATGGACAAAATTCTTAGTACAAGCATTTAATGTGGTTTGAACTTGAGAAAATTATTTTATACACTCAGTCACTCTCTCTGCTTTGGATTCAATGAAAGAGCATGCACAATGGTTCGACGTACTTCCGTCACATGATCGGAAAGCTTCTGCAAACATTCATGGCACACTCACTCACTCGACACGCATTTAACATGGCTTCTACATCCACTTGGACTATGACTCACTTCAAGATTGATTTTTAGTATATGTTGGTATTTTTTTTTAAGTTTTTCAAATTTACGAGTATTATATTTCTTTTTTGATGCAAACCAGATGGTGGTTGTCCCCAAGTAGAAACAAATAGATCTGTACACCTTCTTCTGGAGAAAACAAAAGGAAACAGAATCGACAAGCAACAAAATTTACAGCCAACAGCGCAGCAGAGGGCAAGCCTCTATCAATCAATAATCTAATGACATCTGCAGAAAGATATTCATCACAAACTACTGGTTTATCCAACACGAACTTGCTGTCAAACTGAGCATGATACCATCTGTCATCACCCATGAATCCATCTCTTCCACTAGAATTACTAGAACAGATCCTAGCCCATTTCTTGAGGGTAAGATATCTGCCCAACATTTCCAGCAGCAGTGTGTTCTTCAAGCCAAACTGATCTTCCATATCCCTGCATAAAAACCTATCTATGCAAGAGTCTTTCCACCACGCCATCCCTGCGCATTTCCAACCACCTTTGATGACCGAGGACGTAAATTCCATCATCCAGACTTCCTTAGGAGGTCTTAACCAGTAGGGACTAAAATCAACTTCATGCGCATTTCTTCTCCATCAACCCGTTAATGATAAAATTCTGTACGAAGCATATAACCAAGTTATAGGAGACAAGATATTTATTTTTCAAAATTTTTATATTTGATAAATAATTTCTTTAAATTATTTGATCTTTATTTTGAGGGGGCTTATATATATAGATTTTTAAATTTTCATTAGGTTTTTTTACATTTATCATAAAAAAATTCTCACATTTAAAACGGTAAGTTTGTCAAATATATTAATACGGCTATGGTAAACTTTAAAAAATTGTAAAAAATCTTAAAAATTAAGAATAAATAAAATAAATAAATAACTAATACCACAAATATCAAAAACAAGTAAATAAGCAAATGCTATGTAAGTAAATAACTAAGTAACTTTTAATAGTCAAAAGTCACTGTTCATATCACTATATATATATATATATATATATATATATATATAGTTCAACCCATGTGAAGGGTAAAAAGGGTGAGTAGGCAGGAGGAAAAACCAAGTGCTTTCTCTCTTAATATATACCTATCAAACGATTAATAGTTGATCGGACGATGATCCACCCCTGATATATATATATCTATATATATATATATATATATATATATATATATATATATATATATATATATATATATGTGTGTGTGTGTGTGTGTGTGTATGTTAAAACCAAATACTGAAACCAACCATACGCGTTTATAATTCAATTGCCAATTACAAGAAGCCCAAACAGAAAAAAAGACATGCCTGCATCATGGATCCCATGAGCAGTTTTATTCCACCATACTGATCGACATAACACAAGTGTTCATAGAAAGAAACAAACTTATTTCTGTTGTCAATATAGCCACAATATGCAATTTGTTATGCTTTGTAGCACTGCACTTGGATGATTTCAGAACTCAGAGTCCTCGCCTTCTAAGAAATTGTGTCCCGAAGGACCACCAACAGGGAAGAGGGCAACACGCACTACGTTCTCGGCCCCTTCAGGAGCGGAGAGGTAGCCTGTGGACTCCGTTATATCAGTTCTCACGAACCCAGGGTGCACACTGTTCACACAAGCTATCGCCTTCAATTTGCTGGCCGACAACCTCGTGTATGCGTTCAAGGCAGCCTTGGAAGTGGAGTAAGCAGGCAACTTGAGCGGCCACTTCTCCATGCCCTTCTCAGACTTCAGGTCCTCCAGGAACAGGTTCAACACCCCGTCGATCTTCTGCTCTGTCAAGTCCTCTACCTCTGACAGTTGCTTCCTCAACTCCTCATCTCTTAGATACTGATGAAAACAATTTCAGGTCAGTGCATGGATGGAATCCTTCACCATAAAAACAAAACAGGCAGTTTACTTTATCTGCAACTTTTTCTCACTTTCACGTTTGAAACTTCATCTCTCAAAAGTATTACGTGGCTATCTCAACATGTTTTGATTATATTCCATAGCAGAGCTACTATACCAACCAAAGAAAACCACACAACTGGCCATCCTTTTTGGGTTTTGTTTTTTAGAATGAATATATCATGATAAAAATGATGAACTCCAATCATGATTGAAGTCAGAAACTAGCTAAATCATGTTAGGGGTATTGAGACTCACATATAGCATTCCTGCAACTGAGGACACCATGACAATCCTGGCCTTGTAAGGAGAGGGACGAAGCAGTGGGAGTATGGCATTGGTCAGCATCTTGGTTCCATAGTAGTTGTTGTTTATGCACTCCTTTGCCAATTCATGTGACTCTGAGGTCCCACTTCCACAGTTGGGCGTCCCCTGCAACACCAAGTTCAGTACAGTAAGCACGACCATGTCATCCAGCAAATGAAGTAGGAAAAGATTCGATTGATGCCAATGAATCCTTAAACAATTACTCCAACAAAAGGATGTATTTTTCTGGTTCCTGAAATTTAAACTGCCATTGATTCCACAGAAGGAGAGAGAGAGAGAGAGAGAGAGAGAGAGAGAGAGAGAGAGAGAGTACCAGAAAGGTTCTAACGTCAATATTGTTCTGTTTCAAGAACCCCCAATCTACGTCAGCGGTTTGAATGCCAGCATTGTTTACCTACATCAACAAAATGTTTTCTGCTTAATCAACCAGTTACGTAGAAGCTTTAATTATTATTTTTTGAATTAATTTTATGGCGGAAAAGAGCCAAAGGATCAACAAGATCTAAAGAGCAAAAAAAATTGTAAGCGATACTATAGTAGCCGATACGGGTTTAAATTCTTTTTGTTGCAATATTTGAAATAGAATTTTTTCATGTTGGTTTGATCACATATTAAAAATTGGACTTTGTTTAAAGTGCTTGAGACATCAGGAGAGGAACGAACTTATTCAAGAGCTACCAACTTTCTTTTCTCCTTACCAGAATGTCGATATTCCCGACATGGAGCTTCAACCAGTCGACGAAATCCAGCACACTCTGCTCCTGACCAATATCCAGAGTGTGGAAGATGACGTTCTTCCTCCCCATTTCTGCTGCTTCCTGCAGGAACTGTTTAGCAGAGCTTGAGAGCTCCTCCTGTGGCTTACGAGCAGTCATGATGACGATCAGCCCTTTGTCTGCGAGCTGCCTGCAGATCTCCAGACCTATCCCTCTGTTAGCTCCCGTCACCACTGCCACCGTCTCCCCACTCCACCATTCTGATCCCTTTGCTTCCTGCAACGACATAAAAGGAAATCATGCAACTCCCAAGATCAGAACCTTTGGAGAAGACACAAAAGAAATAAGTGCCAAAGTTCTGTTGAAGGTGATTTCGTGAAGATTTAGCTCACCATTTTTCTGGGGTGTACTGGTCTGGGAGCTGAAACGATCTGAAACAATCTATTAACCTTGTCTTGTGAAAACAGAAAAATTAATGGGAAAAACAGAGCAGGAACGTGATTGATTCAACCTAACATGAAAATAAGGGGAAGAACTTGCGGAACCAAAATGGTCTCTTGGCATGAGTGTGTGAACAAGAAAAATGCTCTCATCTATTTATAGACAACTTGTGTAACCTTCGTGCCGACTGTAGCAGAAAGGGAGAAGCGAATTCAGATTGGAATTCTTGGTATAGGTATGAGGACTCTCTACCGGAACGTGCTGCACTGGGGTCCTCCTGAGTACTGTGGAACTGGACTTTATGATCTGGACTAGAGCAGAAACAGGAAAAGAAAAAAAAAATGCAACCTTGTGCATCATTATGGCTTCCCCTTTGTGGTGATCTTGGCAACTAAAAGGAAGGAGAATTCACTAGGTTGATAACTTGATTCAACTCAATCGTTTATGGGGTTTCTTGCTGGTCTCTTGCTTCTGCAGCATATAGATAACTTTAATATAGGCTTATATATATATTGTACATACCAAACGATTCTACATACCAAACGTGGCTTATATATATATATATATATATATATATATATATATATATATATATATATATATATATATATATATATATATATATAGGCCTTCCATTGAGTATGCTATGGTTTCTTTTTTTTAAATGTTTACTTAGGGAATCTGCCTTGGAAAACAACCAAAATTCATAAATTGCCAGACAAATTCATAAATCCCGGATAGTCTGTTGGAGTTATTGACTGAAGGTAGAGACTTCGTAAAATTAATCTCGAGGAAATACTCAAAAAATATAACATTTCAAGTATACATTTTCAAGTTCATACTCAAATTCAAGTTCAAACGCGTAGAAATATATCCAATTTGAGTCCTGCAGTAATAGGATTGAACCATACTAACTGATCTAAAGCCACATTCGATATTCCTCTTGAATTTTAGATACAAAGTGATCTGAGATTCTAACTAACCTTGGGTGAGCAGAAGGAACATTTCATTCAAACATCCAACAGCAAAGTTTTCACTCTTCAATTCATCTGTCCTGTCAAGCTTCCAACCTTGTGACGTTAATAGTTTAATTGAAATAGTGGTGGAGAAACATACATGGGCCTATTTAAAAATTTTAATATTAAAATTTAATTGTTGAAGATCTTTTTGAGATCCGCTGTCGGACCATCCCCTCTCTCAAAATCTGATTTTTTTTACATTAAACTGTGGTTTGAAATCCACGATTTGATATAATTGTGAATTTCAGCCATCATAAATTTAAGATTCTCTTCAGGTCTGAGGGAATCAAACTCAATCTTATTTCTCATAAAATCCACGGTCTGAAAAATAAGACGAAGTTAATTTGGTAAATTTTTTTTTGCTTTATCTTTTAAATTTGTCTTATAGCTTAGCTAACTGCAAACTCACTGTGTTTGAATCGGTCCAATTCAATATCTGAGTTGCAGCTAACCGATTCAGTTTGACGGCCGATTGATTCAAAAGTGCCATGCGTCAGTTTTAATATATTTTTCAAATTATTTTGTTTTCATTAACTTTTTATAATTTTTCATTTATTTTTTTAAGAAAAGGCTTTCCTTTTTATTTTTACCAATTGATGCGGCAACCTGCCGAAGCACCCGCATCAACGCGTATCGCACTGACACCCGCACCCGCACCCGCACCCGCACCCCGCATTTTAGTGACATAGACTTTAAGTGATCCACTGTCGAACGGTTACCTTCATATTCTCTTATACAAGCAATGGTGAAAACTTTACAAGAAGCGAAGATCACTTTCGGTGTACCTTATAACGAACTATTTAATATTTGAAAAAAAATACAATTCACTACCTACAATTTATAGAATCATCATGCATTTCGTGACAAATGACATTGACATGTATATTAAAAATTTCCGTTGTCCTTAACATATATATTTGTAGTCATGACGTTCTAATTAACGTGATGGGAACGCACATGGCCTCAATCATTTTTAATATTGTCCTTTCAGCCAAAAAAAATTGAGGAGTTCCTATCAAATCAAAATTTTATTAATAAAAAAATCAATATTTTAGCATAACACAACTTGCATTTAGCATGCTTTAATTAATTTATGTTTGTAAAGAGGTTGGTGT
The DNA here is from genome assembly GCF_008831285.2 of Nymphaea colorata. NCBI lineage: Eukaryota > Viridiplantae > Streptophyta > Magnoliopsida > Nymphaeales > Nymphaeaceae > Nymphaea > Nymphaea colorata. The sequence goes on from NC_045139.1 coordinate 3,012,164, forward strand.
GGATTTTGTCCATGTGGCCTCCGATGCCCTTTCTTCTACGCATCATTTTCCATGCAATAAGGTTTTAATATATGTTAATGGGCTCAAACTCTCAAGACAGTTCAAGTTAAAGGGGTTTGAAGTTTGAATCTCATAACAGTCTCATGTTCTGTTGTATTATTCATGTGAGCTGCAAATGATACTTGCAGAGACTGCAATTAATGATAAGCGTGACATTAAAGTTGAAAGACATATCATAAGTACTGCAAAACTCCAAACCAAGTCAGGACCTTAAAAGCATAAGACTGTAGCATCATAGCTTTCATGTACATGTCTATAATTCTCCTTCCAGGTTAATCAAGAATTCTTTTAGATAGTAGTCGAGATACATGTGGGTTGGTGTGAGCTTATTTATGTATTAGTACTAAAAGTTTCTTTCAAAGTATTAGAGCACCTTAGCTGAAAATTTTTACGGCCAATGTCTGAAAGTTGGTACACCAATGTCTCCATACAACTTGGCCTTGAAAGTTCCTCCCCAGATTACTTTCTCAATGGAGTATAAAGAAAGGTACCCCACTGGTTTTTATTTTTCTTTTTCTTTTTAGAGTTGTTTAACACTTGTGCACCTGAAAGGTTAACACTGAGTCAATAAAGTATGTCACGTCAAACCCACATGAATCTCAAATCAGTCGTCATCAAAAGCCCCCAAAGTGTCTTTACAATGTGCAACGCTCAAAGGGCTTTCTTATATTTTAAATTTAAAAACAATTATGTAACTTATAAATATATGTCATAAGAAAATATTTTTTTCATCAGACTCTCTTTTTCCCACTCCTCAGCTTGATGTCAATCCACCACCTCGTGTATATATATATATACTGGGTTTTTAGTCTCTCACAGCATTCCATGTGACATATTGTATTCCCCAATGTGTTTAATCATGTTTATCCAACCTATTGCATTAGGTCGTTGTGATTGGGTGAAGCTCAAGATAACGAGAAGATTTTATATATATATATATATATATATATATTGTTGTGATTTGAAATATTGAGAGACGATTGGAAATGACATGCATTATACAGCTGAATTTTTTGTTCAATAAAGGTTAGGAAAGCCTCCCACTAACAGGATTTGCATCCGAATTAAAAATAATGGGAAAAGCCAACAATTCAAATTTCATTCAATTGGACCTCATCCCTAACAATAAACATATACAATTTCTTAACGGAAGAAGCAAGATATAACCCAATGAGATTAACAAATGTAAAGATCATTACCGAAGAACAAAAAAATTGAATTCTAATCGGATCCAAAGGGCGGAAGCCACGTGTCAATTGAGGAGAGCTCTGCTTCAGGAAGCGATGCTATTGATTTAGGAGGGATGGGACGAGAGCCGGTGGAGTAATCTCGTCATGCACGTATCAAATACACGATTTATTCTTGTTCGTCGATATTTGGTATCCAACGGTCGGCGTTTCGAAGCCGAGGAAGGAGGGAGAGAGTAGCGTATAAGAAGGGGAGCCGCTGTCTCTGGAGCAGGGGTCAGCTCAAGCGGTGGCAGTTGGATATGGATCCGGATCCAGTCAGCGCAGGCGGTGACCTGAAACTTCAAGTACATATGATTGCAGACACATGGAGCAGGTTTTTGGGAGTGAATGTGGGGCCCACGTGACAGTTGGATGTGGATCCGGATCCAGTCAATTCGGATCTCAAGTTGAATCCAACCCGACTCCGAGTACGACGCAACTTAGCTTTCGGTGATCCAATCTTGTTGGGTATTTTCCCGGGTCCAATCCATGCAATTCTTTATTAGGAGCTGTTTCCGACAACAACACAAAACTTTTCTCTCGCACTTTCAAGAGAGGGTTAGAAACAACAAGGAAGATGACAAATATTTACGTGGTTCGAAACAATAATCTCCTATGTTCACGGCCGCTCAAATTTTTTACTATTCACTCACAGATAAACACAGACACTCTCAGAGAAGTAGACTTAATAAAATTGCAGTGCGACCCTCCTCTCAACATAAGGATTAGGGCGAAACCCGCATTTGTACAAAATAACATAAATGCCCTTATAAAAGAAAAATCTCATCGGAAGCTAACGTTTCCCGCAGTATTGCATATGAATGTTCAGTATGAATCAAGTTCTATACACCAACATCATCCTCCATTACCTTGGTCCGCCATAGACGAGTACCAATACACTGGATCTAGACCCACCAGGATTTGGTGCAAACCCAACACATTGAGGCACATATTTCGGAGCCAATACTAGTAGATGAACAGAATAATTGGGTTTGGTCCAGATCTAGACACATGTTCAACCGAATACAATAAGTTAGAGCTAATGGAAATAACTAAGAATTTAACTCAACCCCTCTAAAAACCCACGTGTTGTCAAAACGAAAGATTTTGTAAGAGTTCTCCACTTACGCAGGGACATGCTCAGGGGCAGAGCCAAGGGGCGGCTAACATAGGCCTAAGCCCCACCTCAATTTAAAAAAAAAAAGAATTACATGTAAATTTTTAAAAATTTCTCTTATTTAATATTAATTTTGAAAAATGATATTTCAACCACAGTTAAAATTTAGAAACTTTAATTTGGCTCTATTCATGAAAAATTTCTAGTTAAGCCCCTAGATATTAAAATAAAGAAAAGTCTGCAAAACTTATAACAATAATGACAAAATTTCGGCAATCCAATAGATCTGAAAATGATATTCCTTATCAAATTCCTACAACTTTTGCAAATTCCATTAATGTTTCTACATATCCTTCCAATAAGAAGATAAAAAGTTTTAGAATTAATGTAGAATAAGTTTAGGAGAGTCTCTCACTGCCTCCCCACCTTCCCTTTCCCCTCTCTGAGCTACGTTCGATTCACACACTCTCTCTCCTAAAAATCCAGAAAAGCAAAAACGTTTGGAAAATTTTTCTACTTTAATTTCTAAGATGAATGCCTCGTTCCAAGAACAATATGAGAAATAATTTTTACACTTTTGATCAAGTTGCAAATAATTTTATGTATAAAAAGAAAAAAAAAATACTACCACATAGCGTAGCTAAATTAGCTTATGTTGAGAACATTTATTAGCGGAGGGACAAGCCTCCTGAATGGAGGCTATTTTTTAATGTTTTTTTTTTTTTTTGAATAGTTGAATACATTGATAGGGGTCTGCCTAAACCCAACTTGATATTAAATAATATATATATATATATATATATATATATATATATATATATATATATATATATATATATATATATATATATATATATATATATATATATATATGAAAGCTATCTTAATTCGCTGATGAGGAAAAAGCAGCTTTCTAAAACAGTCACGATGAACTGTTGTAGAGACAGAAAGGAAAGTGTATAAATTAACACATAGTCAAGGATGCTTCGCCCGTTTGCCTTTTCTCTTAAACCTCTTAGCACTTAAACACCCGGATCGAGTGCTGTTCAATTTTCACAAACTCAACCATATGAAAGGATGAAAAATGTTAAAAAAAATTGTAACAATAGAAAATTATAAAAATCAGATGTACAAATTAGTTTTTATGTCATTGTAACATTGACAAACCTGGATTTCTCAACATCTAAAATTTGATATAGATATAAAGAAAATCATCTTTTTTTGTTATTATATTTTCAAACACTCCGCATTTGTCTGTATGGTTAGACAGATTCAAGTAACCAACTTAAAACATGCATTCTAATAAATAAAAAAATAATTATATATATATACGTTAAAAAAATAATAATAAATAATTAGAAAAAGCATGCTTTTCTTGAGATATTTTAATTTTTCGTTAATTTTATAAACGCATACCTAATACGAGTGTATTTTTTACCCTTGATAGCAGACCAATCAAACATCTCACTCTATTTGGTAGTTGGGAGATCGCTGGTTCATGCCAATTATTGACATAAGTAACTAAGAACATTATATGTAAGCGATATGTGGATATGCCTCCGCGGTATGCTTTATTGTTTTAAGTTGTCTTAAAACTCCCAACCTTTTATATAAATGTCTGAAAGCAGAATAATAATAAAAATATAAAAATCTTATGTTTAGACTTTACATTTGGTCGACTTGTGAATCAACAAAGCCAACTTCATTCTCTCTTTTAAAACCATGAAAGATCGATTCAAATTTATGCCTCTAATTTTCATGCTTGTGGGCGTATAAATTGAAACATCTGTATCAATCCGCATGATTCTATTTGTAAAAAACAATCTCACAATGCTGGAGATTAATGTTTTCACCGGACGGTGCAATTAAACCTAACATGTTATTTGAGGCCTACCTGCTCCCTACCTTCCCCTAATAGATTCCGGCCACATTTATTCTACATGGTTATAATATTCCAGTTGTTGGCTCTCTCCAAAGGGGACAATAATTTCTTATTCTTCTATGAGTTGATTATTGAAATGCTAGGGTAACAATATGGGGCAGCTTACCTTGAAAAAAACAGTACAATGTGAATGTGGAGGAAAGATTTATTTCATTGGTTTTATCTCAGTCGTCTATTATGAGTGAACTGGGTGATGAATCTCCATTCAATCATATATATATATATATATATATATATATATATATATATATATATATATATATATATATATTAAAGAATACCGTGTAAGCTTTGGTTACATAAACGCATATATAGGGACCACATTGCTTTCTCTTTTCCATTAACGTCCCTCCCGCTCGCACTCATGGACACCCACACCGACCACAGAGAGACAGAGGACAGCAACAAGTGAGTCCGATAAGAGAAAAGAGAGAGAGAGAGCGTTAGTTTTGTGGGTGGTGCAGAGGAGGGGGTAGGGCTGAACAAGAGCCGAGTAGAGCCCGAGCTCGGCCAGCTCGAACTCGGCTCGGCTCGCTCGACTCGGGCTCGAAAATAGCTCGACTACACTAGCTCGAACTCGACTCGATAGTCAGTGAGGGGGTGGCGGGGAAGAGTACTTATAAGGACGGGAGGGGATACACAACCACATTTTTTTGCTGTTTAGTGAAAAGGAAGGGCGCTGATACAACGGCTTTATCTGCCGCTGCATCGCCATCGTGATCACAGAACTCAAAATGCATAGGTGGGTGCAAAATTAACTTATATAAAACGTGGCGACGCAGGCGCTACAATTAACTTTAATTTTATATAAAATTAACACAAATGGCATCTCTCCCATCTCCACCTACAATGGCGGCCAATTTGACATCAGCCTGCTGGTCTGGAAGGTAAACTTTCTTCTCTTTACTCTATATTTCCTTCTGCTCCCATGCATAGTAAGTGGTCACCTAAGATTCCAAACAATGATCTCCAATTTAACAACATAAACATTTTATAACCTTACCGACTCATTTCACTGGTCAACATAACTTGGAAGAAGCCCTAGCCAGCTGAGAAGGTTGTAGGTCCTTTGATAAAATTGGTGCATAAGTTGGCCACTTTGAAGCAACTAGAGGCCCAATTATAGATTGGGATATTAATTTGAGCTCATAATTTCAGTCAAAAGATGCAGTAGATGAATATTAATGATGTTCCAGTTAATTATATGAGGCAGATAAGCTCATATTTTATTTACTCTTGGTCATGAATGAACATACATGCATTCATGAATGTTTATGTCATAAAATGTCGTCTCCCAACAACTCACACCACATAATATAAGCTTATCGACTCATTTCACAGGTAAACATAACATGCATTCGTGTGGAGGAGAACGGACCTCACACCATATAATTTTGAGCTTATTCACTCAATTATAGATTGGGTTCTAAAAGAACGCATTGAGCTTATTCACACCATCTACTGCATCTTTTGACTGAAATTATAATAAAATATGAGCTTATTCACACCATCTACTCTTCCTTCCAATGGGTAAGATAATTTGAAAGCTGAGAGAATGACAGAAAAGGTTTGCAAATAAGGACATTTGAGTAGATACTGCATGGTTACATTAGCTCTAATAGCAAATTGGTTGCCAGTTCCAGTATCTTTTGGAAACGCGGCTTCATCCACGCGGTTTTCCGTCAGCCTCGCGAGAGACAGGGGAAACGAAGAGGAGCGGCAGTTATATACCGGGAGGACCACGAGTCAGGGCACTATCATAATTTCTCAGGTCTTGGGAATTCTGCCAATGGGTTCGAGACAGCTGAACGCCGGGCCGGGCATCCAGCTGTGCTCGATGGCGACGACAGCTGTGGACCGCTCCAGACGTCTTGGCACATGCTCGTTGCTTGCCACCGAGTTAAAGATGCCTCCCCTGATTCCGGCCGCGACCCCGCCGGAATATTCCTCCGGGATACCAACACCCCACAGGGGAACAATCTCGGAATTCCAATTTCAGTATGCCGGAGTGAGCCTGATAGGGAAACTGAATCTGACCCGATAGTTTATAGAAACAACTCATTCATGGTGAAGATCTCATCAGATCCTTTTTTTATAATTTGGGAACCTGCTCATGGCATGAAACCCATAAGATCATTCTCTTCGCTCCTACTTACTTTCTCGTCGTGCCTTAGAACTCACATCGGGTGAGTTGTTGGTTCGAGGTCTACATCCACTTGACTCGGACCATCTTTAGTAATGAACTGATGATCATTACTAAACTTTAGGTGCTTTTTAGAAATGCCTTCAATAGTATGCATACATTGTATTGAGCAGAGCTGGTCATACATTGTTCCTGATTATGAGATGTTGTTCCTGATTATGAGATGGGTTCTTCATTTGCACATTCAAATTAATGACCAGCTCTGCTCAATACAATGTATGCATACTATTGAAGGCATTACTAAAAAGCACCTAAAGTTTTGAAAATAATGAATCACCGCTCTCTTTTCAAAGTTAACATACATGCATTCAATTTTTAAGAGAAATTCTCAAAGAACTGCCTCGTGAATCTGTTGAATCTTATCTTTCGTTGCTCAAACGAGTCTAAGGTTCCACGACAAATGGGCTCAAGGTGGACCATCAGTTCACTGCTAAAGATGGTCAGAGTCAAGTGAATGTAGACCTCGAACCAACAACTCACCTGATGTGCGTTCTAAGGCACAACGAGAAAGTAAGTAGGAGCGAAGAGAATGATCTTACGGGCTTCATGCCATGAGCAAGCTCCCAAATTATACAAAAAAGAAAAAGGATCTGATCAGATCTTCACCATCAATGAGTTGTTTCTATAAACTATCGGGTCAGATTCAGTTTCCCTATCAGACTCACTATATCCCGGCCTCAAGCATACTGAAATTGGAATTCCGAGATTGTTCCCCTGTGGGGTGTTGGTATCCCGGAGGAAGAAGGAATATTCCGGCGAGGTCGCGGCCGGAATCAGGGGAGGCATCTTTAACTCGGTGGCAAGCAACGAGCACGTGCCAAGAGATCCGGAGGGGTCCACAGCTGCGGTCGCCATCGAGCACAGCTGGATGCCGGGCGTCCAGCTGTCTCGAACCCATTGGCAGAATTCCCAAGACCTGAGAAATTACGATAGTGCCCTGACTCGTGGTCCTCCCGGTATATAACTGCTGCTCCTCTTCGTTTCCCCTGTCTCTCGCCAGGCTGACGGAAAACTGCGTGGATGAAGCCGCGTTTCTAAAAGATAAGGTTTGCAAATAAGGACATTTGAGTAGACACCGCATGGTTTGACTACAACGTCGCCATCGAGTGAATCCAACGCTCCTTATTTGCAAACCTTTTCTATCCTTGTTGCTAATATGAACAAGGTTGGTAACTCAGCTCTCTCTCTCTCTCTCTCTCTCTCTCCTATAAAGAAAGACGGCCATCTGTTCTCCCTTCACAATCGCCTATCAACACTAGCAACGTTTCCAGTTCTCCATCTCTCTCAAGTTCATTCTCAAATAGATTGAGAAGCTGGAACCAATCCACGGCCTCTTGAGTTAAAGCGATTGTTGTTTTGTGACCCTTGTTATTTTGATTTCGGGTCTGCTTGGTGGGAAATCCAACGTTAGCATTCAACTTGCTTTCACTTGCACTAAGGTCCTTCATGGTCTAATGATTTTGAAGTAATGAGACAAGGAATTGGTGGCATAAAAACGGAGGTGGAGAAGGCTTCATAACCTACTCCTAAACCACTCGTCAACCAAGAAACTATATCGTCTTCATTGATGCGCTTGCTTATAGCAGCAAGTTCATCACAAATAAACTCGAATCCAGTTATGTATCAGTAATGGACTTATCTTGTTTTTGATAAGTCTGTAACTTCCTCTTCAATAAAAAATGTCTCTCTTTTGACTCACGTACAAATGTTGTTGTTAAGGTATTCCATACTTCTGCTGAAGTCTTGTGTCCAATGGCAAGACCCAACGCCTCTTCAGACAAAGATCTTGTAATCAAGCCATCTGATTTCTTCCAGGCATTGAAATAAGGATTAAGACAGTTGACAGGTTCACCAATTTTAGTGGTTTTAATGGTAGAACTTGGCATAGGAATAGTGCCAGTAATAAACCCAAGAACATCCTGGCTTTCTTTGAGTCCAAGGATCTGAGTTTGCCAAAGCAGAAAATTCTTATGTGTGAGCTTGATCGAGACAAAATTTGCAACATTCACATTTGAAGGGAAGGAGAACTTAGCTGATGACATTTTTGAGGGCGATGCCCTTGAAGTAGCAGGAAAAAAATCAGCAAGAGGAGGTCCTTAAAGAGCTTAACCTGGTTGTGATACCATGAAAAATGCTCAAGAAGAGAAATTTTAATGTGGTTCAGATATTGTCCTACATCCACAATACTCAGTCATCAAAACGATGATGAGTCTTCTTTCATTTCCCTAGATTTTATACAAGAGGTTGGTAGATTACAATAAGTTTTTTGAGTTTGCTTCAGCCTTATTTAGAGGATTTTGTTTCCATAATAATTTCTGCAAGCATTCATTGCGACAACCATGTACATGATTTGTAGCTTCTTGTGGTGTGATCATGCGTTGTCTTTTTTTCCAAGTTTATTATGCAATAGTTTCTTTCCAACCTGAGTTGCTATGGTTGTGGGCAGGTGTTATTTTTTTCCACAATCATAGCAACTCACAATGCTTAAAGGTTGGAAAGAAAATATTGCATGATAAATATAGATAGATAATCACAACTCTCCATGTATGAATTATGGAAAGAAGGATCTAACACCACACACAGCTATAAATCAGGTACAAGATTGTGACAATAAATACATGCAGAAATACAGAAATTATTATTTTGGAAACAAAATCTTTTAAATAAGATTGACATTAAGCCTGAGCATTGGGCCCGAACCCTAAAAAACTAAGTTGGACCAACCCTAGCCGATCTGGAGAAGTGTGTGTATAATGTCTTTCTATTAAAAGAAAATCAGAGGTGTCAGTACTCCCGTCTAAAGAAGGACAAAGCCACCTTATACCGTGCGACTGCATGATACGCAGGATAGTTGAGGGTTGCTCAGCTGTCCACTTATTATTAGATCCAATTATATTTTCTTATTGGATCACGCACAAAACATGGAGAGTGATTATTTGAATTTATACTAATTGGCCAAAGTATATCTACTTGGCTTCTTCTCCATTAATGTCAGTAATGTATATGAGAGTCTCATCAATTATTGTAGAGGCTAATGAACTCAACGAGTATTATTAGTTTTGTTACTCAAATCATGAGATATTTTCAAAATGGTGAAGAAGTATTCAAATAATTTAAAAGACAAAGACTATTTTTCACCAAGATGTGGGGTCGACGGGGTTCATAGAAAAAAAAGTGGTCAAGTTAGGAGGTTTTGTGCGTGCAGAATCAGACTTTTCCCACGTTATTTACAAAAAAAATAGGTTTTGTGTGTGTCAATAAAATACACAACCAGATTTCTGAGACTCATTAAAAAAAAACTAATTTTTGGAAAATCAAGTTTTTACAAGACTGAATTTTAGAAAATCAAGTTTTTACAAAACTGAGTTAAAATAAGAGTGTTGTCCAAGTGCCCCAAGAAAGAATTTTGTAAGCCAATTGACCACCTATATATAGCTGTCTGCAGGCAGGGAGCGATGGTTCAATTTTTATGTTAGTCAAGCCCAATGTGATTAAGAAGAATTAATGGGTCAAAAAAATTGGGTTTGGGGCATGTCCATCAAACACAAAAATCAGGCTTCTAAAATTATTAACGGAATAAAATTTTCTTAAAATCAAGTTTTTATAAAACAGATTTTCTCAAAACCAAATTTGCAATCAGGATTGGAATTCAAAATCAAAAATTTTACAGGCCTGGCACATCTGCCGTTAGGCAACAGATAATAACCCGCCTGCTTCAAATGAGGTCTCCACCTCATTGGTCCACCAATTACTCTCACTATCCCATGGCTTTGAGAGAAATTTCTGAAGTATCGCCTCCAGAAGCTCTGGTGCTTCCCATTTGAATCCCCCCAAGCATCGTACACTCCTGCAAATATACAGTCTTCAGGCCTTATTTCGAACAACAGCTACAAATTTTGCCCATCTCTCCTCACCAGACAAGCTGTAGCCACGCCGCTTAAATGTCGACCACGAGTCAGGCCTAACAGAGAAACCCATCCATGCCTTTAGCTCTTTCTGTAAAGGGTGTTACAAAGAAAATCCTTCAATTCATTCCATAGACCAAACCGATCGAAGAAAGTCTTCTCCCCTTCAAAGTTGAGTATGAAGAACAAGATCTTTAATCCAAAAGGACTTCAAATTCCTTAACATAGGGCATCCATGCTGAATTGCTGCTTGCACCACCATACACCTAACTGTTCTCCTAACTAAATGTGAATCTTTTGAATTGGCCAAGAATTTTACAATACTTTTTCCCCAATCCTCAGCCCAAAATGTTGCATATTCATCCACCTCCCAGCGCAGCAGGTGTGCCACATCTTCCTAGCCCCTCCAAGCCCATGAACTACTATCAGGTACTTCACCAATCCACAAAGGAACACACTATCTCCAAGCCACCCAAGCAAAATAAAGACAATCATGTTGATTTTTTTTCAAATGTTCAAACCAATCAAGTATTGACATTGGAAAACGATGTTTTTGATCAACCAAATTTTGAAAACGCTGACATAGATGGGGGTGGATTATGTAGGATAATTTAGGATGTTTTTGTTTACCTTGGATATGAGAGCCGAGATGATTTGAGATCACTATAGATCTCAAATCCAAGGATTTGAGGTCAGATTGTCTCTCATCCTATCTCAAATATGATGTTTTGGCAATATAATGGTATCTTAAATCCTTTTTTTCTAACATAATGGTGGAAACCAATGTTTGTTTACTTTGTAGGTCCCATATAAAAGGAATTTCAGATCAGCTTCATATCTCAAATATGAGTTGATCAAACACTCCTTAAAAGAAACAAAAAAGGGCATCATGTATAAAGTTGTTAACCCAGTAAAATTGGGCATCTCTATTTCATATGTGGTTTTGGCAATATATCAAATCAGCATCAGACCAGCATCAAATCTCAAATATGAGGCTATTAAACACTCTCTTAGAGAAACAAAACCAAACATCTTGTGTGAGGATTGTTAACCCAGTGTATTGAGAATCTCTATTTCAGCACATGAAGTAGACTTAGCAACAATTTGAAATCTCTATATGTCCAAGCAAAGTACAGCTAATAAGAAACAAAGCAAACCACCCTTTCCATGAAAAGGAAAGGTGTTATTTTTATACAATTTGAAATCACCATATGTCCAATCAAAGGTTATCCAACAAAAAACAAAGCAAACCACCCTTTCCTTAATAAGGAATGGTATTACTTTTCGTCTCATTATTCATTGATGAACAGTACGTCATTGGCCTCTTTCCCATGACAAGGAAAGCTTTTGATGACACTAGTAACTTTCAACATCATCATCAAGCATCAACAATGTTGGTGTTGTGTCAAGTGCATCAAAGACCTTTACTTGCTTGGCTGGTATCCGGTTCAGTGCCTTTTCTCCAAATGAAGTGCTCGTGTTCTATGGCAAATGCATTGTAAAAATGATAAGATCGAACTTAGAATCATTAACTTAACAAACGATTAATGTAAGTTAAAGAATAAAGAGAATTAGGAATGACACCATCGGTTTGTTACCTTCTGACAGATGCTCACGTCAACATTGCAAATGGGATAATCATAAGGCCAGCAAGTGCGATCATCCTCGCAACATGTGGTGGACTGTGAACCCCATTGATAGCAATTGTCTTCTTCTTCATAGATGCAGCAGTAGGTGAAGCTCATAAGACATAAATTATATTCATCACAGAAAATCGTTGGTATAAGCTTCGGGGTTTGGGTTCAATTTTGATCGGATATGAAGGCCAAATGGCAATACCACACATTCCATGCAAATTTCCACTGATATTCTTTTCCATTCTTATGTATCCACCCTCACCTCCGACCATCCCCTCTCTCAAAATCTGATTTTAAATCCATGTTTTTTACATTAAAGTGTGGTTTGAAATCCACGATTTGATATAACTGTGAATTTCAGCCATCATAAACTTAAGCTTCTCTCAAAACTGAAATCTATAGGGAATCAAACTCAACCTTATTTCTCATAAAATCCACGGTCTGAAAAATAAGACGAAGTTAATTTGGTAAAAATCCTTTTGCTTTGTGTTTAAAATTTGTCTTATAGCTAACTACAAACGCACTGTGTTTGAATCGGTCCATTCCAATATCTGAGTTGTAGTGAACCGATTTAGTTTGACGGCCGATTTATTCAAACTACTTTTGAAAAATGATATTTCAACCACAGTTAAAATTTAGAAACTTCAATTCGGACCTCCTCATAAAAAATTTCTAGCTCGGCCCCTGGATATGCTGTCTGAGTCCAAAACGATATGATCAGCAAAAGACATGGAGAAATGAGATTTAATACAAGGTTGATGCAGGCATCCTCTTCCCTTGGCCGATCCATCAAAAGAGAAGTGACTCAAGGCAGACAGAACCGGAGAACTCGAGGAAGCATCCACAGAAGCGAAGGGTGCCAACTACAAAGAGGATGGTCGTGATAGCTCAGTTGGAAGTTACAGTAGGCTACGGTCTTCTTCCATGTCAGGAGAAGGGCAGCGTCCTCATTGTTGGACCGGCTTTGTGGGTTTTTAATTGCAAATCTTGTGACCTTGAATCAACAGCTTTTGCAATTGAATAAGAATCCATCCAGCTGATTCATATTCTCTCATTTTAGGTGATTTTTAGTATCATCTAAGGGATTCTCTTCCTCCCTTTTTTATTTACATTACAAATCTGTAAGTATTTTCAAAGGCCATTAGTGTGGGACTATATATATATATATATAAATTTTTTATCTCCTTAGAGCAGTATTTCAAGATCTTGAAAATACAACTACTTTTTTTCATATGATGGATCTTCTTAAAGTCATTGGTGGAGACAATTTCCATCATGTCTGACATATTAAGATTTGGTGGGCAACTGTTTAATATTATTGAAAAAGTGCTCCGCTTTGAGATGTTACAAGTTAAGAAAATAAAGAAAAGTCTGCAAAACTTATGACAATAATGACAAAATTTCGGCAATCCATTAGATCTGAAAATGATATTCCTTACAAATTCTTGCAACTTTTGTAAATTCCATTAATGTTTCTACATATCTTTCCAATGAGAAGATAAAATGTTTTAAAATTAATGTCAGAATACGTTTAGGAGAGCCTCTCACTGCCTCCCCACCTTCCCTTTCCCCTCTCTCAGCGACAGTTCAAACAAGGGTTTGATTCACACACTCTCTCTCCTAAAAATCCAGAAAAGCAAAAAGGTGCGGAAAATTTTTCTACTTTAATTTCTATGATGAATACCTCGTTCCAAGAACAATATGAGAAATAATTTGTACAGTTTTCATCAAGTTGCAACTAATTTTATGTATAAAAAGAAAAAAAAAATACTAGCACATAGCGTAGCTAAATTAGCTTATGTTGAGAACATTTATTAGCGGAGGGACAAGCCTCCTGAATGGAGGCCATTTTTGAATGATATTTTTTTGAATAGTTGAATACATTGATACGGGATCTGCCTAAACCGAACTTGATATTATATATATATATATATATATATATATATATATATATATGAAAGCTATCTTATTTCGCTGATGAGGAAAAAGCAGTTTTCTAAAACAGTCACGATGAACTCTTGTAGAGACAGAACGGAAAGTGTATAATTTAACACATAGTCAAGGATGCTTCGCCCGTTTGCCTTTTCTCTTAAACCTCTTAGCACTTAAACACCCGGATCGAGTGCTGTTCAATTTTCACAAACTCAAACATATGAAAGGATGAAAAATGTTAAAAAAAATTGTAACGATAGAAAATTATAAAAATCAGATGTACAAATTAGTTTTTATGTCATTGTAACATTGACAAACTTGGATTTCTCAACATCTAAAATTTGATATAGATGTAAAAAAAAAATCATCTTTTTTTATTATTATATTTTCAAACACTCCGCATTTGTCTGTATTGTTAGACAGATTCAAGTAACCAACTTAAAACATGCATTCTAATAAATAAAAAAATAATTATATATATATACGTTAAAAAATAATAATAAATAATTAGAAAAAGCATGCTTTTCTTGAGATATTTTAATTTTTCGTTAATTTTATAAACGGATACCAAATACTAGTGTATTTTTTATCCTTGATAGCAGACCAATCAAAAATCTCACTCTATTTGGTAGTTGGGAGATCGCTGGTTGATGCCAATTATTGACATAAGTAACTAAGAACATTATATGTAAGCGATATGTGGATATGCCTCCACGGTATGCTTTATTGTTTTAAGTTGTCTTAAAACTCCCAACCTTTTATATAAATGTCTGAAAGCAGAATAATAATAAAAATATAAAAATCTTATGTTTAGACTTTAGATTTGGTCGACTTGTGAATCAACAAAGCCAACTTCATTCTCTCTTTTAAAACCTTGAAAGATCGATTCAAATTTATGCCTCTAATTTTCATGCTTGTGGGCGTATAAATTGAAACATCTGTATCAATCCGCATGATTCTATTTGTAAAAAACAATCTCACAATGCTGGAGATTAATGTTTTCACCGGACGGTGCAATTAAACCTAACATGTTATTTGAGGCCTACCTGCTCCCTACCTTCCCCTAATAGATTCCGGCCACATTTATTCTACATGGTTATAATATTCCAGTTGTTGGCTCTCTCCAAAGGGGACAATAATTTCTTATAATTCTATGAGTTGATTATTGAAATGCTAGGGTAACAATATGGGGCAACTTACCTTGAAAAAAACAGTACAATGTGAATGTGGAGGAAAGATTTATTTCATTGGTTTTATCTCAGTCTCTCTCTCTCTCTCTCTCTCTCTCTATATATATATATATATATATATATATATATATATATATATTAAAGAATACCGTGTAAGCTTTGGTTACATAAACGCATATATATGGACCACATCGCTTTCTCTTTTCCATTAACGTCCCTCCCGCTCGCACTCATGGGCGCCCACACCGATCACAGAGAGACAGAGGACAGCAACAAGTGAGTCCGATAAGAGAAAAGAGAGAGAGTGTGTTAGTTTTGTGGGTGGTGGAGAGGAGGGGGTAGGGCTGAACACCAGCCGAGTCGAGCCCGAGCTCGGCCAGCTCGAACTCGGCTCGACTAAGTAAGAGTCGAGCTCGGCTTGACTCGAGCTCGAAAATAGCTCGACTACACTAGCTTGAACTCGACTCGATAGTCACTGAGGGGGTGACGGGGAATAGGAGGGGGTACACAACCGCATTTTTTGCTGTTTAGTGAAAAGGAAGGGTGCTGATACAACGGTTTTATCGGCCGCTGCATCGCCATCGTGATCACACAACTCAAAATGGATAGGTGGGTGCAAAATTAACTTATATAAAAAGTGGCGATGCAGGCGCTAAAATTAACTTTAATTTTATATAAAATTAACACAAATGGCATCTCTCCCATCTCCACCTACAATGGCGGCCAATTTGACATCAGCCTGCTGGTCTGGAAGGTAAACTTTCTTCTCTTCACTCTATATTTCCTTCTGCTCCCATGCATAGTAAGTGGTCACCTAAGATTCCAAACAATGATCTCCAATTTAACAACATAAACATTTTATAACCTTACCGACTCATTTCACTGGTCAACATAACTTGGAAGAAGCCCTAGCCAGCTGAGAAGGTTGTAGGTCCTTTGATAAAATTGGTGCATAAGTTGGCCACTTTGAAGCAACTAGAGGCCCAATTATAGATTGGGATATTAATTTGAGCTCATAATTTCAGTCAAAAGATGCAGTAGATGAATATTAATGATGTTCCAGTTAATTATATGAGGCAGATAAGCTCATATTTTATTTACTCTTGGTCATGAATGAACATACATGCATTCATGAATGTTTATGTCATAAAATGTCGTCTCCCAACAACTCACACCACATAATATAAGCTTATCGACTCATTTCACAGGTAAACATAACATGCATTCGTGTGGAGGAGAACGGACCTCACACCATATAATTTTGAGCTTATTCACTCAATTATAGATTGGGTTCTAAAAGAACGCATTGAGCTTATTCACACCATCTACTGCATCTTTTGACTGAAATTATAATAAAATATGAGCTTATTCACACCATCTACTCTTCCTTCCAATGGGTAAGATAATTTGAAAGCTGAGAGAATGACAGAAAAGGTTTGCAAATAAGGACATTTGAGTAGATACTGCATGGTTACATTAGCTCTAATAGCAAATTGGTTGCCAGTTCCAGTATCTTTTGGAAACGCGGCTTCATCCACGCGGTTTTCCGTCAGCCTCGCGAGAGACAGGGGAAACGAAGAGGAGCGGCAGTTATATACCGGGAGGACCACGAGTCAGGGCACTATCATAATTTCTCAGGTCTTGGGAATTCTGCCAATGGGTTCGAGACAGCTGAACGCCGGGCCGGGCATCCAGCTGTGCTCGATGGCGACGACAGCTGTGGACCGATCCAGACGTCTTGGCACATGCTCGTTGCTTGCCACCGAGTTAAAGATGCCTCCCCTGATTCCGGCCGCGACCCCGCCGGAATATTCCTCCGGGATACCAACACCCCACAGGGGAACAATCTCGGAATTCCAATTTCAGTATGCCGGAGTGAGCCTGATAGGGAAACTGAATCTGACCCGATAGTTTATAGAAACAACTCATTCATGGTGAAGATCTCATCAGATCCTTTTTTTATAATTTGGGAACCTGCTCATGGCATGAAACCCATAAGATCATTCTCTTCGCTCCTACTTACTTTCTCGTCGTGCCTTAGAACTCACATCGGGTGAGTTGTTGGTTCGAGGTCTACATCCACTTGACTCGGACCATCTTTAGTAATGAACTGATGATCATTACTAAACTTTAGGTGCTTTTTAGAAATGCCTTCAATAGTATGCATACATTGTATTGAGCAGAGCTGGTCATACATTGTTCCTGATTATGAGATGTTGTTCCTGATTATGAGATGGGTTCTTCATTTGCACATTCAAATTAATGACCAGCTCTGCTCAATACAATGTATGCATACTATTGAAGGCATTACTAAAAAGCACCTAAAGTTTTGAAAATAATGAATCACCGCTCTCTTTTCAAAGTTAACATACATGCATTCAATTTTTAAGAGAAATTCTCAAAGAACTGCCTCGTGAATCTGTTGAATCTTATCTTTCGTTGCTCAAACGAGTCTAAGGTTCCACGACAAATGGGCTCAAGGTGGACCATCAGTTCACTGCTAAAGATGGTCAGAGTCAAGTGAATGTAGACCTCGAACCAACAACTCACCTGATGTGCGTTCTAAGGCACAACGAGAAAGTAAGTAGGAGCGAAGAGAATGATCTTACGGGCTTCATGCCATGAGCAAGCTCCCAAATTATACAAAAAAGAAAAAGGATCTGATCAGATCTTCACCATCAATGAGTTGTTTCTATAAACTATCGGGTCAGATTCAGTTTCCCTATCAGACTCACTATATCCCGGCCTCAAGCATACTGAAATTGGAATTCCGAGATTGTTCCCCTGTGGGGTGTTGGTATCCCGGAGGAAGAAGGAATATTCCGGCGAGGTCGCGGCCGGAATCAGGGGAGGCATCTTTAACTCGGTGGCAAGCAACGAGCACGTGCCAAGAGATCCGGAGGGGTCCACAGCTGCGGTCGCCATCGAGCACAGCTGGATGCCGGGCGTCCAGCTGTCTCGAACCCATTGGCAGAATTCCCAAGACCTGAGAAATTACGATAGTGCCCTGACTCGTGGTCCTCCCGGTATATAACTGCTGCTCCTCTTCGTTTCCCCTGTCTCTCGCCAGGCTGACGGAAAACTGCGTGGATGAAGCCGCGTTTCTAAAAGATAAGGTTTGCAAATAAGGACATTTGAGTAGACACCGCATGGTTTGACTACAACGTCGCCATCGAGTGAATCCAACGCTCCTTATTTGCAAACCTTTTCTATCCTTGTTGCTAATATGAACAAGGTTGGTAACTCAGCTCTCTCTCTCTCTCTCTCTCTCTCTCCTATAAAGAAAGACGGCCATCTGTTCTCCCTTCACAATCGCCTATCAACACTAGCAACGTTTCCAGTTCTCCATCTCTCTCAAGTTCATTCTCAAATAGATTGAGAAGCTGGAACCAATCCACGGCCTCTTGAGTTAAAGCGATTGTTGTTTTGTGACCCTTGTTATTTTGATTTCGGGTCTGCTTGGTGGGAAATCCAACGTTAGCATTCAACTTGCTTTCACTTGCACTAAGGTCCTTCATGGTCTAATGATTTTGAAGTAATGAGACAAGGAATTGGTGGCATAAAAACGGAGGTGGAGAAGGCTTCATAACCTACTCCTAAACCACTCGTCAACCAAGAAACTATATCGTCTTCATTGATGCGCTTGCTTATAGCAGCAAGTTCATCACAAATAAACTCGAATCCAGTTATGTATCAGTAATGGACTTATCTTGTTTTTGATAAGTCTGTAACTTCCTCTTCAATAAAAAATGTCTCTCTTTTGACTCACGTACAAATGTTGTTGTTAAGGTATTCCATACTTCTGCTGAAGTCTTGTGTCCAATGGCAAGACCCAACGCCTCTTCAGACAAAGATCTTGTAATCAAGCCATCTGATTTCTTCCAGGCATTGAAATAAGGATTAAGACAGTTGACAGGTTCACCAATTTTAGTGGTTTTAATGGTAGAACTTGGCATAGGAATAGTGCCAGTAATAAACCCAAGAACATCCTGGCTTTCTTTGAGTCCAAGGATCTGAGTTTGCCAAAGCAGAAAATTCTTATGTGTGAGCTTGATCGAGACAAAATTTGCAACATTCACATTTGAAGGGAAGGAGAACTTAGCTGATGACATTTTTGAGGGCGATGCCCTTGAAGTAGCAGGAAAAAAATCAGCAAGAGGAGGTCCTTAAAGAGCTTAACCTGGTTGTGATACCATGAAAAATGCTCAAGAAGAGAAATTTTAATGTGGTTCAGATATTGTCCTACATCCACAATACTCAGTCATCAAAACGATGATGAGTCTTCTTTCATTTCCCTAGATTTTATACAAGAGGTTGGTAGATTACAATAAGTTTTTTGAGTTTGCTTCAGCCTTATTTAGAGGATTTTGTTTCCATAATAATTTCTGCAAGCATTCATTGCGACAACCATGTACATGATTTGTAGCTTCTTGTGGTGTGATCATGCGTTGTCTTTTTTTCCAAGTTTATTATGCAATAGTTTCTTTCCAACCTGAGTTGCTATGGTTGTGGGCAGGTGTTATTTTTTTCCACAATCATAGCAACTCACAATGCTTAAAGGTTGGAAAGAAAATATTGCATGATAAATATAGATAGATAATCACAACTCTCCATGTATGAATTATGGAAAGAAGGATCTAACACCACACACAGCTATAAATCAGGTACAAGATTGTGACAATAAATACATGCAGAAATACAGAAATTATTATTTTGGAAACAAAATCTTTTAAATAAGATTGACATTAAGCCTGAGCATTGGGCCCGAACCCTAAAAAACTAAGTTGGACCAACCCTAGCCGATCTGGAGAAGTGTGTGTATAATGTCTTTCTATTAAAAGAAAATCAGAGGTGTCAGTACTCCCGTCTAAAGAAGGACAAAGCCACCTTATACCGTGCGACTGCATGATACGCAGGATAGTTGAGGGTTGCTCAGCTGTCCACTTATTATTAGATCCAATTATATTTTCTTATTGGATCACGCACAAAACATGGAGAGTGATTATTTGAATTTATACTAATTGGCCAAAGTATATCTACTTGGCTTCTTCTCCATTAATGTCAGTAATGTATATGAGAGTCTCATCAATTATTGTAGAGGCTAATGAACTCAACGAGTATTATTAGTTTTGTTACTCAAATCATGAGATATTTTCAAAATGGTGAAGAAGTATTCAAATAATTTAAAAGACAAAGACTATTTTTCACCAAGATGTGGGGTCGACGGGGTTCATAGAAAAAAAAGTGGTCAAGTTAGGAGGTTTTGTGCGTGCAGAATCAGACTTTTCCCACGTTATTTACAAAAAAAATAGGTTTTGTGTGTGTCAATAAAATACACAACCAGATTTCTGAGACTCATTAAAAAAAAACTAATTTTTGGAAAATCAAGTTTTTACAAGACTGAATTTTAGAAAATCAAGTTTTTACAAAACTGAGTTAAAATAAGAGTGTTGTCCAAGTGCCCCAAGAAAGAATTTTGTAAGCCAATTGACCACCTATATATAGCTGTCTGCAGGCAGGGAGCGATGGTTCAATTTTTATGTTAGTCAAGCCCAATGTGATTAAGAAGAATTAATGGGTCAAAAAAATTGGGTTTGGGGCATGTCCATCAAACACAAAAATCAGGCTTCTAAAATTATTAACGGAATAAAATTTTCTTAAAATCAAGTTTTTATAAAACAGATTTTCTCAAAACCAAATTTGCAATCAGGATTGGAATTCAAAATCAAAAATTTTACAGGCCTGGCACATCTGCCGTTAGGCAACAGATAATAACCCGCCTGCTTCAAATGAGGTCTCCACCTCATTGGTCCACCAATTACTCTCACTATCCCATGGCTTTGAGAGAAATTTCTGAAGTATCGCCTCCAGAAGCTCTGGTGCTTCCCATTTGAATCCCCCCAAGCATCGTACACTCCTGCAAATATACAGTCTTCAGGCCTTATTTCGAACAACAGCTACAAATTTTGCCCATCTCTCCTCACCAGACAAGCTGTAGCCACGCCGCTTAAATGTCGACCACGAGTCAGGCCTAACAGAGAAACCCATCCATGCCTTTAGCTCTTTCTGTAAAGGGTGTTACAAAGAAAATCCTTCAATTCATTCCATAGACCAAACCGATCGAAGAAAGTCTTCTCCCCTTCAAAGTTGAGTATGAAGAACAAGATCTTTAATCCAAAAGGACTTCAAATTCCTTAACATAGGGCATCCATGCTGAATTGCTGCTTGCACCACCATACACCTAACTGTTCTCCTAACTAAATGTGAATCTTTTGAATTGGCCAAGAATTTTACAATACTTTTTCCCCAATCCTCAGCCCAAAATGTTGCATATTCATCCACCTCCCAGCGCAGCAGGTGTGCCACATCTTCCTAGCCCCTCCAAGCCCATGAACTACTATCAGGTACTTCACCAATCCACAAAGGAACACACTATCTCCAAGCCACCCAAGCAAAATAAAGACAATCATGTTGATTTTTTTTCAAATGTTCAAACCAATCAAGTATTGACATTGGAAAACGATGTTTTTGATCAACCAAATTTTGAAAACGCTGACATAGATGGGGGTGGATTATGTAGGATAATTTAGGATGTTTTTGTTTACCTTGGATATGAGAGCCGAGATGATTTGAGATCACTATAGATCTCAAATCCAAGGATTTGAGGTCAGATTGTCTCTCATCCTATCTCAAATATGATGTTTTGGCAATATAATGGTATCTTAAATCCTTTTTTTCTAACATAATGGTGGAAACCAATGTTTGTTTACTTTGTAGGTCCCATATAAAAGGAATTTCAGATCAGCTTCATATCTCAAATATGAGTTGATCAAACACTCCTTAAAAGAAACAAAAAAGGGCATCATGTATAAAGTTGTTAACCCAGTAAAATTGGGCATCTCTATTTCATATGTGGTTTTGGCAATATATCAAATCAGCATCAGACCAGCATCAAATCTCAAATATGAGGCTATTAAACACTCTCTTAGAGAAACAAAACCAAACATCTTGTGTGAGGATTGTTAACCCAGTGTATTGAGAATCTCTATTTCAGCACATGAAGTAGACTTAGCAACAATTTGAAATCTCTATATGTCCAAGCAAAGTACAGCTAATAAGAAACAAAGCAAACCACCCTTTCCATGAAAAGGAAAGGTGTTATTTTTATACAATTTGAAATCACCATATGTCCAATCAAAGGTTATCCAACAAAAAACAAAGCAAACCACCCTTTCCTTAATAAGGAATGGTATTACTTTTCGTCTCATTATTCATTGATGAACAGTACGTCATTGGCCTCTTTCCCATGACAAGGAAAGCTTTTGATGACACTAGTAACTTTCAACATCATCATCAAGCATCAACAATGTTGGTGTTGTGTCAAGTGCATCAAAGACCTTTACTTGCTTGGCTGGTATCCGGTTCAGTGCCTTTTCTCCAAATGAAGTGCTCGTGTTCTATGGCAAATGCATTGTAAAAATGATAAGATCGAACTTAGAATCATTAACTTAACAAACGATTAATGTAAGTTAAAGAATAAAGAGAATTAGGAATGACACCATCGGTTTGTTACCTTCTGACAGATGCTCACGTCAACATTGCAAATGGGATAATCATAAGGCCAGCAAGTGCGATCATCCTCGCAACATGTGGTGGACTGTGAACCCCATTGATAGCAATTGTCTTCTTCTTCATAGATGCAGCAGTAGGTGAAGCTCATAAGACATAAATTATATTCATCACAGAAAATCGTTGGTATAAGCTTCGGGGGTTTGGGTTCAATTTTGATCGGATATGAAGGCCAAATGGCAATACCACACATTCCATGCAAATTTCCACTGATATTCTTTTCCATTCTTATGTATCCACCCTCACCTCCGACCATCCCCTCTCTCAAAATCTGATTTTAAATCCATGTTTTTTACATTAAAGTGTGGTTTGAAATCCACGATTTGATATAACTGTGAATTTCAGCCATCATAAACTTAAGCTTCTCTCAAAACTGAAATCTATAGGGAATCAAACTCAACCTTATTTCTCATAAAATCCACGGTCTGAAAAATAAGACGAAGTTAATTTGGTAAAAATCCTTTTGCTTTGTGTTTAAAATTTGTCTTATAGCTAACTACAAACGCACTGTGTTTGAATCGGTCCATTCCAATATCTGAGTTGTAGTGAACCGATTTAGTTTGACGGCCGATTTATTCAAACTACTTTTGAAAAATGATATTTCAACCACAGTTAAAATTTAGAAACTTCAATTCGGACCTCCTCATAAAAAATTTCTAGCTCGGCCCCTGGATATGCTGTCTGAGTCCAAAACGATATGATCAGCAAAAGACATGGAGAAATGAGATTTAATACAAGGTTGATGCAGGCATCCTCTTCCCTTGGCCGATCCATCAAAAGAGAAGTGACTCAAGGCAGACAGAACCGGAGAACTCGAGGAAGCATCCACAGAAGCGAAGGGTGCCAACTACAAAGAGGATGGTCGTGATAGCTCAGTTGGAAGTTACAGTAGGCTACGGTCTTCTTCCATGTCAGGAGAAGGGCAGCGTCCTCATTGTTGGACCGGCTTTGTGGGTTTTTAATTGCAAATCTTGTGACCTTGAATCAACAGCTTTTGCAATTGAATAAGAATCCATCCAGCTGATTCATATTCTCTCATTTTAGGTGATTTTTAGTATCATCTAAGGGATTCTCTTCCTCCCTTTTTTATTTACATTACAAATCTGTAAGTATTTTCAAAGGCCATTAGTGTGGGACTATATATATATATATATAAATTTTTTATCTCCTTAGAGCAGTATTTCAAGATCTTGAAAATACAACTACTTTTTTTCATATGATGGATCTTCTTAAAGTCATTGGTGGAGACAATTTCCATCATGTCTGACATATTAAGATTTGGTGGGCAACTGTTTAATATTATTGAAAAAGTGCTCCGCTTTGAGATGTTACAAGTTAAGAAAATAAAGAAAAGTCTGCAAAACTTATGACAATAATGACAAAATTTCGGCAATCCATTAGATCTGAAAATGATATTCCTTACAAATTCTTGCAACTTTTGTAAATTCCATTAATGTTTCTACATATCTTTCCAATGAGAAGATAAAATGTTTTAAAATTAATGTCAGAATACGTTTAGGAGAGCCTCTCACTGCCTCCCCACCTTCCCTTTCCCCTCTCTCAGCGACAGTTCAAACAAGGGTTTGATTCACACACTCTCTCTCCTAAAAATCCAGAAAAGCAAAAAGGTGCGGAAAATTTTTCTACTTTAATTTCTATGATGAATACCTCGTTCCAAGAACAATATGAGAAATAATTTGTACAGTTTTCATCAAGTTGCAACTAATTTTATGTATAAAAAGAAAAAAAAAATACTAGCACATAGCGTAGCTAAATTAGCTTATGTTGAGAACATTTATTAGCGGAGGGACAAGCCTCCTGAATGGAGGCCATTTTTGAATGATATTTTTTTGAATAGTTGAATACATTGATACGGGATCTGCCTAAACCGAACTTGATATTATATATATATATATATATATATATATATATATATATATATATGAAAGCTATCTTAATTCGCTGATGAGGAAAAAGCAGTTTTCTAAAACAGTCACGATGAACTCTTGTAGAGACAGAACGGAAAGTGTATAATTTAACACATAGTCAAGGATGCTTCGCCCGTTTGCCTTTTCTCTTAAACCTCTTAGCACTTAAACACCCGGATCGAGTGCTGTTCAATTTTCACAAACTCAACCATATGAAAGGATGAAAAATGTTAAAAAAAATTGTAACGATAGAAAATTATAAAAATCAGATGTACAAATTAGTTTTTATGTCATTGTAACATTGACAAACTTGGATTTCTCAACATCTAAAATTTGATATAGATGTAAAAAAAAAATCATCTTTTTTTATTATTATATTTTCAAACACTCCGCATTTGTCTGTATTGTTAGACAGATTCAAGTAACCAACTTAAAACATGCATTCTAATAAATAAAAAAATAATTATATATATATACGTTAAAAAAATAATAATAAATAATTAGAAAAAGCATGCTTTTCTTGAGATATTTTAATTTTTCGTTAATTTTATAAACGGATACCAAATACTAGTGTATTTTTTATCCTTGATAGCAGACCAATCAAACATCTCACTCTATTTGGTAGTTGGGAGATCGCTGGTTGATGCCAATTATTGACATAAGTAACTAAGAACATTATATGTAAGCGATATGTGGATATGCCTCCACGGTATGCTTTATTGTTTTAAGTTGTCTTAAAACTCCCAACCTTTTATATAAATGTCTGAAAGCAGAATAATAATAAAAATATAAAAATCTTATGTTTAGACTTTAGATTTGGTCCACTTGTGAATCAACAAAGCCAACTTCATTCTCTCTTTTAAAACCTTGAAAGATCGATTCAAATTTATGCCTCTAATTTTCATGCTTGTGGGCGTATAAATTGAAACATCTGTATCAATCCGCCTGATTCTATTTGTAAAAAACAATCTCACAATGCTGGAGATTAATGTTTTCACCGGACGGTGCAATTAAACCTAACATGTTATTTGAGGCCTACCTGCTCCCTACCTTCCCCTAATAGATTCCGGCCACATTTATTCTACATGGTTATAATATTCCAGTTGTTGGCTCTCTCCAAAGGGGACAATAATTTCTTATAATTCTATGAGTTGATTATTGAAATGCTAGGGTAACAATATGGGGCAACTTACCTTGAAAAAAACAGTACAATGTGAATGTGGAGGAAAGATTTATTTCATTGGTTTTATCTCAGTCTCTCTCTCTCTCTCTCTCTCTCTATATATATATATATATATATATATATATATATATATATATATATATATATATATTAAAGAGTACCGTGTAAGCTTTGGTTACATAAACGCATATATATGGACCACATCGCTTTCTCTTTTCCATTAACGTCCCTCCCGCTCGCACTCATGGGCGCCCACACCGATCACAGAGAGACAGAGGACAGCAACAAGTGAGTCCGATAAGAGAAAAGAGAGAGAGTGTGTTAGTTTTGTGGGTGGTGGAGAGGAGGGGGTAGGGCTGAACACCAGCCGAGTCGAGCCCGAGCTCGGCCAGCTCGAACTCGGCTCGACTAAGTAAGAGTCGAGCTCGGCTTGACTCGAGCTCGAAAATAGCTCGACTACACTAGCTTGAACTCGACTCGATAGTCACTGAGGGGGTGACGGGGAATAGGAGGGGGTACACAACCGCATTTTTTGCTGTTTAGTGAAAAGGAAGGGTGCTGATACAACGGTTTTATCGGCCGCTGCATCGCCATCGTGATCACACAACTCAAAATGGATAGGTGGGTGCAAAATTAACTTATATAAAAAGTGGCGATGCAGGCGCTAAAATTAACTTTAATTTTATATAAAATTAACACAAATGGCATCTCTCCCATCTCCACCTACAATGGCGGCCAATTTGACATCAGCCTGCTGGTCTGGAAGGTAAACTTTCTTCTCTTCACTCTATATTTCCTTCTGCTCCCATGCATAGTAAGTGGTCACCTAAGATTCCAAACAATGATCTCCAATTTAACAACATAAACATTTTATAACCTTACCGACTCATTTCACTGGTCAACATAACTTGGAAGAAGCCCTAGCCAGCTGAGAAGGTTGTAGGTCCTTTGATAAAATTGGTGCATAAGTTGGCCACTTTGAAGCAACTAGAGGCCCAATTATAGATTGGGATATTAATTTGAGCTCATAATTTCAGTCAAAAGATGCAGTAGATGAATATTAATGATGTTCCAGTTAATTATATGAGGCAGATAAGCTCATATTTTATTTACTCTTGGTCATGAATGAACATACATGCATTCATGAATGTTTATGTCATAAAATGTCGTCTCCCAACAACTCACACCACATAATATAAGCTTATCGACTCATTTCACAGGTAAACATAACATGCATTCGTGTGGAGGAGAACGGACCTCACACCATATAATTTTGAGCTTATTCACTCAATTATAGATTGGGTTCTAAAAGAACGCATTGAGCTTATTCACACCATCTACTGCATCTTTTGACTGAAATTATAATAAAATATGAGCTTATTCACACCATCTACTCTTCCTTCCAATGGGTAAGATAATTTGAAAGCTGAGAGAATGACAGAAAAGGTTTGCAAATAAGGACATTTGAGTAGATACTGCATGGTTACATTAGCTCTAATAGCAAATTGGTTGCCAGTTCCAGTATCTTTTGGAAACGCGGCTTCATCCACGCGGTTTTCCGTCAGCCTCGCGAGAGACAGGGGAAACGAAGAGGAGCGGCAGTTATATACCGGGAGGACCACGAGTCAGGGCACTATCATAATTTCTCAGGTCTTGGGAATTCTGCCAATGGGTTCGAGACAGCTGAACGCCGGGCCGGGCATCCAGCTGTGCTCGATGGCGACGACAGCTGTGGACCGCTCCAGACGTCTTGGCACATGCTCGTTGCTTGCCACCGAGTTAAAGATGCCTCCCCTGATTCCGGCCGCGACCCCGCCGGAATATTCCTCCGGGATACCAACACCCCACAGGGGAACAATCTCGGAATTCCAATTTCAGTATGCCGGAGTGAGCCTGATAGGGAAACTGAATCTGACCCGATAGTTTATAGAAACAACTCATTCATGGTGAAGATCTCATCAGATCCTTTTTTTATAATTTGGGAACCTGCTCATGGCATGAAACCCATAAGATCATTCTCTTCGCTCCTACTTACTTTCTCGTCGTGCCTTAGAACTCACATCGGGTGAGTTGTTGGTTCGAGGTCTACATCCACTTGACTCGGACCATCTTTAGTAATGAACTGATGATCATTACTAAACTTTAGGTGCTTTTTAGAAATGCCTTCAATAGTATGCATACATTGTATTGAGCAGAGCTGGTCATACATTGTTCCTGATTATGAGATGGGTTCTTCATTTGCACATTCAAATTAATGACCAGCTCTGCTCAATACAATGTATGCATACTATTGAAGGCATTACTAAAAAGCACCTAAAGTTTTGAAAATAATGAATCACCGCTCTCTTTTCAAAGTTAACATACATGCATTCAATTTTTAAGAGAAATTCTCAAAGAACTGCCTCGTGAATCTGTTGAATCTTATCTTTCGTTGCTCAAACGAGTCTAAGGTTCCACGACAAATGGACTCAAGATGGACCATCAGTTCACTGCTAAAGATGGTCAGAGTCAAGTGAATGTAGACCTCGAACCAACAACTCACCTGATGTGCGTTCTAAGGCACAACGAGAAAGTAAGTAGGAGCGAAGAGAATGATCTTACGGGCTTCATGCCATGAGCAAGCTCCCAAATTATACAAAAAAGAAAAAGGATCTGATCAGATCTTCACCATCAATGAGTTGTTTCTATAAACTATCGGGTCAGATTCAGTTTCCCTATCAGACTCACTATATCCCGGCCTCAAGCATACTGAAATTGGAATTCCGAGATTGTTCCCCTGTGGGGTGTTGGTATCCCGGAGGAAGAAGGAATATTCCGGCGAGGTCGCGGCCGGAATCAGGGGAGGCATCTTTAACTCGGTGGCAAGCAACGAGTACATGCCAAGAGATCCGGAGGGGTCCACAGCTGCCGTCGCCATCGAGCACAGCTGGATGCCGGGCGTCCAGCTGTCTCGAACCCATTGGCAGAATTCCCAAGACCTGAGAAATTACGATAGTGCCCTGACTCGTGGTCCTCCCGGTATATAACTGCTGCTCCTCTTCGTTTCCCCTGTCTCTCGCCAGGCTG
Source organism: Nymphaea colorata (assembly GCF_008831285.2). Lineage (NCBI taxonomy): Eukaryota > Viridiplantae > Streptophyta > Magnoliopsida > Nymphaeales > Nymphaeaceae > Nymphaea > Nymphaea colorata. The sequence goes on from NC_045139.1 coordinate 3,041,185, forward strand.
ACGGAAAACTGCGTGGATGAAGCCGCGTTTCTAAAAGATAAGGTTTGCAAATAAGGACATTTGAGTAGACACCGCATGGTTTGACTACAACGTCGCCATCGAGTGAATCCAACGCTCCTTATTTGCAAACCTTTTCTATCCTTGTTGCTAATATGAACAAGGTTGGTAACTCAGCTCTCTCTCTCTCTCTCTCTCTCTCTCCTATAAAGAAAGACGGCCATCTGTTCTCCCTTCACAATCGCCTATCAACACTAGCAACGTTTCCAGTTCTCCATCTCTCTCAAGTTCATTCTCTAATAGATTGAGAAGCTGGAACCAATCCACGGCCTCTTGAGTTAAAGCGATTTTTGTTTTGTGACCCTCGTTATTTTGATTTCCGGTCTGCTTGGTGGGAAATCCAACGTTAGCATTCAACTTGCTTTCACTTGCGCTAAGGTCCTTCATGGTCTAATGATTTTGAAGTAATGAGACAACATCGGCGGAATTGGTGGCATAAAAACGAAGGTGGAGAAGGCTTCATAACCTACTCCTAAACCACTCGTCAACCAAGAAACTATATCGTCTTCATTGATGCGCTTGCTTATAGCAGCAAGTTCATCACAAATAAACTTGAATCCAGTTATGTATCAGTAATGGACTTATCTTGTTTTTGATAAGTCTGTAACTTCCTCTTCAATAAAAAATGTCTCTCTTTTGACTCACGTACAAATGTTGTTGTTAAGGTATTCCATACTTCTGCTGAAGTCTTGTGTCCAATGGCAAGACCCAACGCCTCTTCAGACAAAGATCTTGTAATCAAGCCTCGAAGCAATCCATCTGATTTCTTCCAGGCATTGAAATAAGGATTAAGACAGTTGACAGGTTCACCAATTTTAGTGGTTTTAATGGTAGAACTTGGCATAGGAATAGTGCCAGTAATAAACCCAAGAACATCCTGGCTTTCTATGAGTCCAAGGATCTGAGTTTGCCAAAGCAGAAAATTCTTATGTGTGAGCTTGATCGAGACAAAATTTGCAACATTCACATTTGAAGGGAAGGAGAACTTAGCTGATGACATTTTTGAGGGGGATGCCCTTGAAGTAGCAGGAAAAAAATCAGCAAGAGGAGGTCCTTAAAGAGCTTAACCTGGTTGTGATACCATGAAAAATGCTCAAGAAGAGAAATTTTAATGTGGTTCAGATATTGTCCTACATCCACAATACTCAGTCATCAAAACGATGATGAGTCTTCTTTCATTTCCCTAGATTTTATACAAGAGGTTGGTAGATTACAATAAGTTTTTTGAGTTTGCTTCAGCCTTATTTAGAGGATTTTGTTTCCATAATAATTTCTGCAAGCATTCATTGCGACAACCATGTACATGATTTGTAGCTTCTTGTGGTGTGATCATGCGTTGTCTTTTTTTCCAAGTTTATTATGCAATAGTTTCTTTCCAACCTGAGTTGCTATGGTTGTGGGCAGGTGTTATTTTTTTCCACAATCATAGCAACTCACAATGCTTAAAGGTTGGAAAGAAAATATTGCATGATAAATATAGATAGATAATCACAACTCTCCATGTATGAATTATGGAAAGAAGGATCTGACACCACACACAGCTATAAATCAGGTACAAGATTGTGACAATAAATACATGGAGAAATACAGAAATTATTATTTTGGAAACAAAATCTTTTAAATAAGATTGACATTAAGCCTGGGCATTGGGCCCAAACCCGAAAAAACTAAGTTGGACCAACCCTACCTGATCTGAAGAACTGTGTGTATAATGTCTTTCTATTAAAAAAAAATCAGAGGTGTCAGTACTCCCGTCTAAGGAAGGACGAAGCCACCTTATACCGGGCGACTGCATGATACACATGATAGTTGAGGGTTGCTCGGCTGTCCACTTATTATTAGATCCAATTATATTTTCTTATTTGATCACGCACAAAACATGGAGAATGATTATATGAATTTATACTAATTGGCCAAAGTATATCTACTTGGCTTCTTCTCCATTAATGTCAGTAATGTATATGAGAGTCTCATCAATTATTGTAGAGGCTAATGAACTCAACGAGTATTATTAGTTTTGTTACTCAAATCATGAGATATTTTCAAAATGGTGAAGAAGTATTCAAATAATTTAAAAGACAAAGACTATTTTTCACCAAGATGTGGGGTCGACGGGGTTCATAGAAAAAAAAGTGGTCAAGTTAGGAGGTGTCTCGTCGTCGACTTTTATGAAGGTCAGGCCAAATGTATTTAAGAAGCGACGTGTAATTAAAAACTTATTTAGGGACTGACTGCCCTTGCCATTGTGCTTTCACTAAAAAAAGAAAAGAAGTTGCTTTTGTTCAATTGAGCATGTGTGGCGTTCTTCAATGGCCTGATTGGCAGGGTTGGTTTGAATGGAATCGGACCTAACAGTGCATGAGAAGAACTTGTTTGACAATCTAGCTTTCCAAAAAGTGCGTGCAGCACGTTATTTACAAAAAAATAGGTTTTGTGTGTGTCAATAAAATACACAACCAGATTTCTGAGACTCATTAAAAAAAAAACTAATTTTTGGAAAATCAAGTTTTTACAAGACTGAATTTTAGAAAATCAAGTTTTTACAAAACTGAGTTAAAATAAGAGTGTTGTCCAAGTGCCCCAAGAAAGGATTTTGTAAGCCAATTGACCACCTATATATAGCTGTCTGCAGGCAGGGAGCGATGGTTCAATTTTTATGTTAGTCAAGCCCAATGTGATTAAGAAGAATTAATGGGTCAAAAAAATTGGGTTTGGGGCATGTCCATCAAACACAAAAATCAGGCTTCTAAAATTATTAACGGAATAAAATTTTCTTAAAATCAAGTTTTTATAAAACAGATTTTCTCAAAACCAAATTTGCAATCAGGATTGGAATTCAAAATCAAAAATTTTACAGGCCTGGCACATCTGCCGTTAGGCAACAGATAATAACCCGCCTGCTTCAAATGAGGTCTCCACCTCATTGGTCCACCAATTACTCTCACTATCCCATGGCTTTGAGAGAAATTTCTGAAGTATCGCCTCCAGAAGCTCTGGTGCTTCCCATTTGAATCCCCCCAAGCATCGTACACTCCTGCAAATATACAGTCTTCAGGCCTTATTTCGAACAACAGCTACAAATTTTGCCCATCTCTCCTCACCAGACAAGCTGTAGCCACGCCGCTTAAATGTCGACCACGAGTCAGGCCTAACAGAGAAACCCATCCATGCCTTTAGCTCTTTCTGTAAAGGGTGTTACAAAGAAAATCCTTCAATTCATTCCATAGACCAAACCGATCGAAGAAAGTCTTCTCCCCTTCAAAGTTGAGTATGAAGAACAAGATCTTTAATCCAAAAGGACTTCAAATTCCTTAACATAGGGCATCCATGCTGAATTGCTGCTTGCACCACCATACACCTAACTGTTCTCCTAACTAAATGTGAATCTTTTGAATTGGCCAAGAATTTTACAATACTTTTTCCCCAATCCTCAGCCCAAAATGTTGCATATTCATCCACCTCCCAGCGCAGCAGGTGTGCCACATCTTCCTAGCCCCTCCAAGCCCATGAACTACTATCAGGTACTTCACCAATCCACAAAGGAACACACTATCTCCAAGCCACCCAAGCAAAATAAAGACAATCATGTTGATTTTTTTTCAAATGTTCAAACCAATCAAGTATTGACATTGGAAAACGATGTTTTTGATCAACCAAATTTTGAAAACGCTGACATAGATGGGGGGGGATTATGTAGGATAATTTAGGATGTTTTTGTTTACCTTGGATATGAGAGCCGAGATGATTTGAGATCACTATAGATCTCAAATCCAAGGATTTGAGGTCAGATTGTCTCTCATCCTATCTCAAATATGATGTTTTGGCAATATAATGGTATCTTAAATCCTTTTTTTCTAACATAATGGTGGAAACCAATGTTTGTTTACTTTGTAGGTCCCATATAAAAGGAATTTCAGATCAGCTTCATATCTCAAATCTGAGTTGATCAAACACTCCTTGAAAGAAACAAAAAAGGGCATCATGTATAAAGTTGTTAACCCAGTAAAATTGGGCATCTCTATTTCATATGTGGTTTTGGCAATATATCAAATCAGCATCAGACCAGCATCAAATCTCAAATATGAGGCTATTAAACACTCTCTTAGAGAAACAAAACCAAACATCTTGTGTGAGGATTGTTAACCCAGTGTATTGAGAATCTCTATTTCAGCACATGAAGTAGACTTAGCAACAATTTGAAATCTCTATATGTCCAAGCAAAGTACAGCTAATAAGAAACAAAGCAAACCACCCTTTCCATGAAAAGGAAAGGTGTTATTTTTATACAATTTGAAATCACCATATGTCCAATCAAAGGTTATCCAACAAAAAACAAAGCAAACCACCCTTTCCTTAATAAGGAATGGTATTACTTTTCGTCTCATTATTCATTGATGAACAGTATGTCATTGGCCTCTTTCCCATGACAAGGAAAGCTTTTGATGACACTAGTAACTTTCAACATCATCATCAAGCATCAACAATGTTGGTGTTGTGTCAAGTGCATCAAAGACCTTTACTTGCTTGGCTGGTATCCGGTTCAGTGCCTTTTCTCCAAATGAAGTGCTCGTGTTCTATGGCAAATGCATTGTAAAAATGATAAGATCGAACTTAGAATCATTAACTTAACAAACGATTAATGTAAGTTAAAGAATAAAGAGAATTAGGAATGACACCATCGGTTTGTTACCTTCTGACAGATGCTCACGTCAACATTGCAAATGGGATAATCATAAGGCCAGCAAGTGCGATCATCCTCGCAACATGTGGTGGACTGTGAACCCCATTGATAGCAATTGTCTTCTTCTTCATAGATGCAGCAGTAGGTGAAGCTCATAAGACATAAATTATATTCATCACAGAAAATCGTTGGTATAAGCTTCGGGGGTTTGGGTTCAATTTTGATCGGATATGAAGGCCAAATGGCAATACCACACATTCCATGCAAATTTCCACTGATATTCTTTTCCATTCTTATGTATCCAGCCTCACCTCCGACCATCCCCTCTCTCAAAATCTGATTTTAAATCCATGTTTTTTACATTAAAGTGTGGTTTGAAATCCACGATTTGATATAACTGTGAATTTCAGCCATCATAAACTTAAGCTTCTCTCAAAACTGAAATCTATAGGGAATCAAACTCAACCTTATTTCTCATAAAATCCACGGTCTGAAAAATAAGACGAAGTTAATTTGGTAAAAATCCTTTTGCTTTGTGTTTAAAATTTGTCTTATAGCTAACTACAAACGCACTGTGTTTGAATCGGTCCATTCCAATATCTGAGTTGTAGTGAACCGATTTAGTTTGACGGCCGATTTATTCAAACTACTTTTGAAAAATGATATTTCAACCACAGTTAAAATTTAGAAACTTCAATTCGGACCTCCTCATAAAAAATTTCTAGCTCGGCCCCTGGATATGCTGTCTGAGTCCAAAACGATATGATCAGCAAAAGACATGGAGAAATGAGATTTAATACAAGGTTGATGCAGGCATCCTCTTCCCTTGGCCGATCCATCAAAAGAGAAGTGACTCAAGGCAGACAGAACCGGAGAACTCGAGGAAGCATCCACAGAAGCGAAGGGTGCCAACTACAAAGAGGATGGTCGTGATAGCTCAGTTGGAAGTTACAGTAGGCTACGGTCTTCTTCCATGTCAGGAGAAGGGCAGCGTCCTCATTGTTGGACCGGCTTTGTGGGTTTTTAATTGCAAATCTTGTGACCTTGAATCAACAGCTTTTGCAATTGAATAAGAATCCATCCAGCTGATTCATATTCTCTCATTTTAGGTGATTTTTAGTATCATCTAAGGGATTCTCTTCCTCCCTTTTTTATTTACATTACAAATCTGTAAGTATTTTCAAAGGCCATTAGTGTGGGACTATATATATATATATATAAATTTTTTATCTCCTTAGAGCAGTATTTCAAGATCTTGAAAATACAACTACTTTTTTTCATATGATGGATCTTCTTAAAGTCATTGGTGGAGACAATTTCCATCATGTCTGACATATTAAGATTTGGTGGGCAACTGTTTAATATTATTGAAAAAGTGCTCCGCTTTGAGATGTTACAAGTTAAGAAAATAAAGAAAAGTCTGCAAAACTTATGACAATAATGACAAAATTTCGGCAATCCATTAGATCTGAAAATGATATTCCTTACAAATTCTTGCAACTTTTGTAAATTCCATTAATGTTTCTACATATCTTTCCAATGAGAAGATAAAATGTTTTAAAATTAATGTCAGAATACGTTTAGGAGAGCCTCTCACTGCCTCCCCACCTTCCCTTTCCCCTCTCTCAGCGACAGTTCAAACAAGGGTTTGATTCACACACTCTCTCTCCTAAAAATCCAGAAAAGCAAAAAGGTGCGGAAAATTTTTCTACTTTAATTTCTATGATGAATACCTCGTTCCAAGAACAATATGAGAAATAATTTGTACAGTTTTCATCAAGTTGCAACTAATTTTATGTATAAAAAGAAAAAAAAAATACTAGCACATAGCGTAGCTAAATTAGCTTATGTTGAGAACATTTATTAGCGTAGGGACAAGCCTCCTGAATGGAGGCCATTTTTGAATGATATTTTTTTGAATAGTTGAATACATTGATACGGGATCTGCCTAAACCGAACTTGATATTATATATATATATATATATATATATATATATATATATATATATATATATATATATATATATATATATATATATATATATGAAAGCTATCTTAATTCGCTGATGAGGAAAAAGCAGTTTTCTAAAACAGTCACGATGAACTCTTGTAGAGACAGAACGGAAAGTGTATAATTTAACACATAGTCAAGGATGCTTCGCCCGTTTGCCTTTTCTCTTAAACCTCTTAGCACTTAAACACCCGGATCGAGTGCTGTTCAATTTTCACAAACTCAACCATATGAAAGGATGAAAAATGTTAAACAAAATTGTAAAGATAGAAAATTATAAAAATCAGATGTACAAATTAGTTTTTATGTTATTGTAACATTGACAAACTTGGATTTCTTAACATCTAAAATTTGATATAAATATAAAAAATCATCTTTTTTTATTATTATATTTTCATACACTCTGCATTTGTCTGTATGGTTAGACAGATTCAAGTAACCAACTTAAAACATGCATTAAAGTAAATAAAAAAAAAGATTATATATATACATATATAAAATATTTAAATGGCCTCATTATTTGATCATGTCAACCGGATCAATTACTAATCAGCCATCGGATGACACAGATTTAATGACAAACAAATTTGGAAAAGCATGCTTTTCTTGGGATATTTTAATTTGTCGTTAATTTTATAAACGGATACCAAATACTAGTGTATTTTTTATCCTTGATAGCAGACCAATCAAACATCTCACTCTATTTGGTAGTTGGGAGATCGCTGGTTGATGCCAATTATTGACATAAGTAACTAAGAACATTATATGTAAGCGATATGTGGATATGCCTCCACGGTATGCTTTATTGTTTTAAGTTGTCTTAAAAATCCCAACCTTTTATATAAATGTCTGAAAGCATAATAATAATAATACTATAAAAATCTTATGTTTAGACTTTAGATTTGGTCGACTTATGAATCAACAAAGCTAAATTCGTTCTCTCTTTTAAAACCTTAAAAGATCGATTCAAATTTATGCATCTAATTTTCATGCTTTTAGGCTTATAAATCAAAACATTCTGTATCAATCCGCATGATTCTATTTGTAAAAAACAATCCCACAATGCTGGAGAGCTAGAAAGCTCTCAATGCGAGGCAGAGTTGGATGTGAATATAAATCCTGTCTTTGTGGACTTGTAACAATTTGCATGATACCACTTGGATGTTGAAATAGTAGACTACCATCTACTGGCTAAACCTATGTGACAATCAACAAAATCAGATAACTGAAAAGTCAGAATCTTCCCTTTTGTCTATTAATATTTTCACTAGATGGTCCAATTAAACCTAACATGTTAATTGAGGTCTACCTGCTCCCTACTCTCACATTCAATTTGATAAGCCGGTCTACCAGGTCATTTGCATGGAAAAAAAGAGCCTGATGCCGGGGAAAGCGATCACATACTATTTTCTTAAAGACCGGTTGTTTCCATTAAGATTTTCATTTTACGTAGTTGTTTCTTCTGGATATCAACATCGTTAAGGGTAATGTGCAATACTATAGTGAGTTTGAAACTATATGTAAAAGTGAAAGCTAGCACTTATACTTCTTTTATTAACTTAAAACTGAATCATCCACGATAGCGGCCACATTATTAAAAGATTGGACATACTTTCTATACATTATGGCTGGAAGGGTACAAGCATGTATGCAGTATGCATGATGACTCCAGCTATCTAGAATTACGTAGTAATCTCACCAAATTCATTGATTTGAAGCAATGGATGCTTAGGAGAAAAACAAAAAGAGAAATGTGTGAACTAATATTAAATGATGAACATACCCATCACCTTTTTTTTATATTTTTCTATTAACCATTAATCATGTTGAATCAAACAGCCTTAATTCGATTGTTGGGTGACTTTGAAAAGATAAAGTCAACATCTAATTTTTCTATCTTTTTTATATATATATATATATATATATATATATATATATATATATATATATATATATATATATATATATATATATATAAATAAAGAGAGAGAGTGTGTGAAAGTGCCCTTGTGCGCCTTGTGCGCATAAGATATTCACATGTTCTTGTTAGACTGATAAGGCATATGGAAAAAATACATGATATGCAAAAGGGTACCTGATAAGGCATATGGAAAAAATACATGATATGCAAAAGGGTAAAGCGTATACAGTGTACGAAGGTTAGAGTATTTTAAACTTTTGACCAATAATTTTAGATTGAGAAATATGGAACGTATAGACATTTTAGAGTACTACGTTTACGTAATCTATGACCAATGTCTCCCCACCTAATTGACTTAACTAGCTCGTCTATACATATGCCTGAGGATGAGAGATTATTGTGCACCATTAACCATGACCGTGCGACGTTTCTGGGAAGGAGTGTGAGTGAATATTGTATACCCACCCAAGACCATGACGCCGGCGCCAATCGCCGACTTGGCCTTGTAATTTCGGTCCGCTCTCCACACACCCTTAATTGTATGTTTTCTTCTTTTCGTTCTGGAGAGAAGTGAATGAAATCATGAAAGCGTCACTAATAATATCCAGAAGTGCAGTTGTGCCAAGAGAAAAAGCATGCCCCAGAAAATTAATGCGAAACTATTTGTTTTCTGATGTCCCCACATCCTTAATTTGTCGTTCAAAATTCTTCTTCGAGAAACCGGTAAGGAAAAGCGCGACTTCCGGCCGATATTGGATGAGGGTTTTGACATTATATATGGGCGTTTATAATCCAATCAAGGTCTGATTCTCAATGTGTTTCCATTTTTCGTTTATAAGAAACATGACTCAACAAAGTGCGTGAACCTTCAATATGTACCTTTAAATTATTTGCAAGACCGTCTTTATGAATCATCATCCAACATTTTCTTTGTCAAAATCGATACCAATTCAACAACAGTCATGTGTGGCTTATCAAATCTGTGTGCTGCATGTACAATTACTAAAGGCCGGCCCATTATGAAGCAAAATCTGCCTCTTTTGGTTAGGTATACGATGGGCTTGTAGGTAAGGCTGGGCACCGGGTTGGGTCACCGGTAAGTAGTCCGAGTCTAGAAAAAAGGGCATCGGGCTGGTCCGGTTGGGCCCGATAAGCCCGGGTGAGCCCAATGATATTTTTTTTAATATTTATTTTATTTATATATATAAATATAATATTTTATTACAATTAATTATATTTATATATTATTTTACATTATAAATATTTTTTAATTTAATCAGGTTGACCTGGGCTGCTTATTGGGCCGGGCCCAGGCTGATGCCCAAACTTATTTGCAAGAAAGGAAAAGGTATGCGCAAAGGAATGGGGTGCCATATCTATAATTGATCGCGATCAGCGCAATTGATCGATGATTACTTCATCAGGTCTTCTAAATTAGTTGATTTCCATGATTAGCTTTACCAGGAAGAAAATGATCTCCTTTTGGATTATGAGTGTTTAAGTGAGAGACATATAAGGCTACTAGTTAGTTAAACATCTTGATCCCATTTGCCGAGGAGCTGAAATCCTCCAACAGTTTAGGAATATGAGATTCTTTCATGGATTTAAGGTCAAAACATCCTTCCTTCCTCCAATCCGATCTTAAATCATGTAACATATAACATGAATTTAAAATCCATGTTACTGAGATCCTGCATTTGTTTAAACTGAAGATCTTCTAAAACATACTTTTTTGTGCAGTCTCTAAATATAAGATCAGGCAGGAGAAGCTCAAGAAAAAATATACTTTTAGTATTGTAATTTCAAACCCCTTTATCTCCTCCTTTCATGGAAAAAAGTAGTGTCCGGACAAGCTATTAAAGATTGTGAAAATAACCATGAGCCCTGATCTTCAAAGCTGAGCTCAAGATGGAGAAGCGACGCCTGAGTTAAACCGTGGAGTTTCCAAGTCTAACTTACGTTTCTATTATCAAAGTAAGACACTCAATGAACCAGCATATACAGCAACATACCTTCTTTTGCAGTGCATGTTGCACTTAGAACAATAATAGTTTTGAAATTATGTAGAAGACCAAATTACACCTGACTTGGCTCGGGCGACAGTGCAAGTTTTGACAAATAGCCTCCGTCTTGTGCTCAGCTTAGCAATTAGTACATCTGCCACCGCCTAATGCCCTTTCTCACATCGACACAAGATATTAGGCCGTGGCTCTTTACAGTTTTGGCCTGTTGCCTTGGCGACATATATCAGACCAACATCCTCTTCTGTGTATATATACATATTAGTAGCAGAATCTTGCCATCAGCCTAAAACTCTAAAGCTAGTGGATGCTGAACGTCCTTAGGACTTTGCTGCACCAAACTGGTCCCTTTCGTGGGGACTGGAAGTCCACTATTATTAGCCTGACCTTTTTCTTTTTATGCACCCCAAATCATCTTAGGACCAAACTTGGCCATCCCTTCAGTCGATTTCCTTTTGACATTTGGATTCTTTTTTTGCTCACCAAGACAAGGCACGGTTTCATAGACTCAGCCGATTCAGGATCTAGCGCCCACTCTGCGCAATTTCCGAGCGGTGGTCGTGGTTAATAGTAGGGCTGCACACGAGCCGAGTCGAGCTCGAGCTTGCCCAGCTCGAGCTCGACTCGACTCAACGAGCTCGAGCTCGAACTCGAGTCGAGCTACCTAACACAAGCTCGAGCTCGACTCGATTAAACAAAGTCGAGCTCGAGCTCGACTCGATTAACTCGATTAGCTCGTCTAAATAAAAATGATCCTTCTTTTTAAAATATCTAGTAAATTTCATGACGTGGGATGAAATTTGTGAATCACTCAACCCTGCCAACAGTTTAGAGCTGCAAATAGACACCATTTGGTATTAGACTGTTCTCATTATTAAATATTATAGAATCATAAGCTGATGACTGAACAACTGAACAAAATGTAAATAGGACATAATGTATACGAGGAAATAAAAGTTTAAAATTGGCTACAGAGTATGGTAAAATAACAGCCAACTTCAGCATATGTCCTTTGATGGAAAAACAGACGAGCAGATTCAAGTCCAGATCTGAGCAGAGCATCATCTCCCAGAGGAAATTGGATAATAGCAGCAAAGTATTGAGCAAGCTTTAGAATATAGTTTGAGAAAACGTAGACAGGAGTCAAGATCAAGGCTGTGCAGAACAGAAAATAACCCATGAGTCCATGACCTCTGGCTTTGCATGTAAATCCCCAGCATCCTCAACCTCCCAGCTCCAAAGGCCTGTCCACACAGTGTCTCCAAAGCACTTCCCATACCCAGCTGCCATGATCACCAAAACCCAGTTCAAATTTCCAACAGAAATCATCCAATACATAGATGATATAATAAAGGACATGCTCCTTAGTGCAGAACAGAAATCATCCAATACGCAAATGATATAATACAATATATGTTCCTTAGTACACAACAACTAGCAGATAGAAACAAAGCTTTTTTGGTTTGATGTCATGGGCTGCCATGTCTTACCAAGAAGCCAAAACCCAGCCCTGCAACCACATAGTTCTCTATGGACACAGCAGCGAGCTCCATAGCCATAGCTTCTTGCTCTCTATCAGTGATCTCCTGCACAGAGTGGGACTGCTCTGGTTCTCCAGCAGTGGCCCTTTAGTGTAATGTGCACTAAATATTATTGCAGGATTCCCAGCCATGGCCCATGAATGAATGAATGAACAGAAAAAATCATCCCAGGCAACAGAGCAAGAAACAACGTGAGAAGATAAATAAAAGAAAGAATAATAAAAGCTATTTATTTCAAGCCACGAATGAATGAACAGAAAAAATCTTCCCAGGCAACAGAGCAAGAAACAACGTGAGAAGATAAAGAACAAGAAAGAATAATAAAAGCTATTTTTTTCAATGTTTCATGCCTAGACCCTTTAGTGCCTAAGTGAAGGCCTTGCACACAGCTGGATCAACACATGCCTGGCACACATGTCATAAACAATATACAAAAAGAATTTATGTTAATGAAATAAAAAATCACGTGAACATGAAGGAAGAAAAAGGAAATGTGGATCAATGTTGTTAATGTTGTTCCTGTAAAGCTTGGTGAACAAGATTTAAGAAAGAAAATATTGGACAGGCGAGATTTGAAGGTTTCTAACATGGCTAAAAACCGTCGACTGCTTAGGAAGAGCAAATTTCTTCCAAGCAATCACTTTGCACGAGGAAAAAAAATAACAAAATCTCTTTGACCCCTTTCTGAGCCTTCTTTCTCATTTCTAACCACCAAAATAGGCATTGCATCAAGAAATTCAAAACAACAAAACAGGCTTCACAAAACAGGTAAGAAGGAGGAAGAGGAAGAAGATGAACAACAAGGAGAAGAAAGGAAGGTTGAAGGGGTACCTGACGTGAAGGCGGGGGCAGAAAGCACGCCTCTAGAAGCAATTACGACCTCAATATTTATCCCTTTCTAAGATCTCTGCCAAAATAAAAAGCAAAAAAATGATTAATAAGAGGATGAAGTCAAGGATTTGTTTGAAAGCACAGGCGCAGCACAAGATGTTCAAAACTTTGACCCCCGGAGGAGCATTAGCATACCATCAGGCGTTAGGCAGAGCAGAGGGCGGTGGTGGGCCGGTGGCGGTGGCAGAGAAGGAAATGAGGAGGAAATGCAGACAGTGGAGCTGTCGTTCCCGTGCTTGTGCAGACCCTGCGAAGGTGAGCCTGTGAGGATGAGGTGTCACCGTGTCACGGACTCACGAGAGTTTAAGAGAGAGAGAGGCAAAGAAAGAGCGCATGAAAAAGAGGGGAACATACCTGGTGCTTACATAACAAGCGTTGCCAATCTTTTGGGTCGTCTCTGGATGCTCATTTGTGTTCTTTTCATTGTGTGGACTGTCGTGGGGAGCCTAAACGAAAACGCAGACGGCAGGCCGGACGGTGGAGCTGGTGGTTAGATGTCGAATGCCATTGCCGGACGGTGGAGCTGGAGCCTGGTGGTTAGATGCCAAATGCCGGACGGTGGTCCGGTGGAGATGGTGTGCAGCGGTGGCGGTCTGGGCCGTCTGGCGGAGAGGAGAGGACTGGATAGATAGTCGACGGAAGAGAGAGAAAAGGGGAAAATAACTTATAACCGATCAATTTTTACCCTAAACCGGTGAACCGGTTTTGGTAAATTTGTGTTATCGGTTTTCAAAATTTAAACGGTTTTATATAAACGAGTCGAGTCGAGTTCTTAAAACTCGAACTCGACTCGTTTACTCATTCGAGTTTCATTGTAAGCTCGAACTCGACTCGTTTATAAACGAGTCGAGCTCGAGCCGAGTTTAACTGGGCGAGTTCGAGTCGAGCCCGAGCTGGCTCGACTCGTTGTGCAGCCCTAGTTAATAGGTTGACCTAGATGTATAGTTTACTGGTTATATATATATATATTAAATGATAACTTTTAGTTATATAGAATCACTTATCTCACTCAGAATGGTGTAATCTATTGCAAAAAGCGGTTGAAATAAAAGACAAATAGGAAAAAGTGATGAGTACATTCATTATCTAACATTAAATCATTTATTTATTTCATTGGTTTCATCTCAGTCGTCTATTATGAGTGAACTGGGCGACAAACTCGTCTATATATATATATATATATATATATATATACCGTGTAAGCTTAACTCGAGCACAGTTTTACAGAATTTGAAAGAACATAATTCACAAGTACATGCTTTTGAAGGAAGATTAAGCGCAGAGTCTCTTTCTTTTTTATTTGTTAGTGGATCTATAGATCCAAGAGCCAGAATTGCTTGCCAACTTGTTTCTTGTTTAATATATATTTACAGATTAAACTTCACAAATATTTTCGTTTCTAAAACAAGACGCTTGCGTCCTGATCAAAGGTAGGTAGTGGAGTGATCTCATACGTCAGATAGTTACATGCGCATTGGAGCATTATTCTCTCTTAGCTTTTGGTGGACCTACAGATGCCGATATATAAGCGGACGCCAAACTGCGGGTCTGAAATTCATGCATCCCACGTTAGTCTTACCTCCAGCTTTTTCTCAAGCAGAACAGATGCTACAGTAAATAAAACAAGTATTAAATACTCCCAAAAGAAAGCAAGTGGTTCTGTTAGCTACGAGTAATTAAAATTATGCTCATGCAATATGTAATATGCGTTCTGCGACTTATGCCGGTGCAATGTCTTCTTATGCAGGAAAGAAGCATCTCTTTCTGTCCTTGTCTGTCTCTGCTCGATGGGGATTGCCTAAAGTAGAAGCATTTTAATCGTTTGCTTGTAGAGTTCCGCATCAAGAAAGAAATCCAGGCGAGGGTGTTGTCAATTTCCTCACAAAGGCACAAAATAAGAAATGCTTCAGTAGTTTCACCATGAAAACGACAATTGAACTTGAAAATTTGCGCCTTCTGGACATAAAATACAGCACATCGTTTGGAACCTTTGAGAAGGGAACAAGCCAACCATACACTTCTCTTATTCAAGAAAAATTAAGCTGTATGACATTATAATATAACGTTGAGCACAACATTATCGCGATGCACGCACTAGAGAGGGAGCTGAAAGAAGGACAGTAGATGGGAGGCCACTATTAATTAATTAACTTATTAATCTGTTAATGGCGACGAGTTGGGGACCAATAAATCAGGGCTGGACTGAAGTGTAAGGAGACGACCCTTGAGTCCAGCAGCTCCAAGATGGGAGCGAAAGTGACGCACCTAGGGGCCTTGTACTGGTTAATGGAGCCACCTCTGGAGATGGCGAACTCCATTAGCTCCTCAAACGTGCCGCGCTGAACCACTCTTATTTTAAGCGGCCCAATCGACTGATCGCACACCCTCCCTTGTCTATACACTGAATTGAGCCTTTCCACCATGGCGAGGCAGCACTCCTCCATCACCCCCTCCAGCACCGGCACCGGATCCGGCCCCTTGTCCAATGCCAGCTCGAAGAATACGATGTAGTGACCCGGTATGGTCCTTGTATCGGCATAGCTGGTGTACTCCGGAATCCTTGTGTGGTTGTCCTTCATCAGCCGGTTCGATGCCGCCTAGACCGCCTTCTGCATCTCGGCCTGGTCGGTCTTATCCGAGTCGATGCTGAGAGCCACGTTCTTCCTCCGGATGAAGTGGAACTGAGGGGCCGAGTTGTGGAAGCCGTTGAGTCAGAGGATGTCTCCGACGCGGTAGCGGTACAGGCCGGCGTAGGTGGTGATGACGAACTCGTACTCCTTGCTGAGTTGAAGGTCGGCGAGGTCGAGGAGCTCAGTGTGTCTCGGCTCGTGAGGCTGGTCCGGGTCATGGGGAAGGAACTTGAAGTAGCCCATGTTGGGCATGATGGTGTAGGAGACCTCAGATGGGTGGGAAAGTGGGTTCAGGTTGAGGCCAAAGTAGCACTCTGAGGAGGCATACATGGTGCAGACCAGTGGTGGTAGGCTGCCCCTGTAGTAGTTGAATGACGGGATGTATTGAGCGATGGCACCAGTCACAATCACATCAAGGTGCCAGATCTTGGTGATGATACCTTCCCAGTTTTGGTCTGAGCCGTTGTTCCGGATGAACCTAGCCGTGTCTGGGTCCGGCTTGAGCAGCTTGGCTACGGCGGCTCGGATTGATGGGTCAGTGATCTTCGGACTGAGAGAGCCCCTCTCGATGTCGAGGGCGAGGTCTTGCCAGTGAACCTGAAGGAAGTGGATGGCCCGGAGGAGACCTGAGCCGAAGACGGCGCCGACACGGAGGACCTCTTGGGGCTGCAGGATGCCGCAAAGCATCTGCGAGTACATGCTCTGGAAGGAGTCGGAGCAGAGGATGGCCTCCATTGGGCTGGTGTAGACCAGGTAAGGGTTGAACTTCCTGCACTTGAAGAGCTCGCTCTTGTAATAGCTGGTGAGGACGGGGCAGGCCGGCAGGCCTCCTGGTGTCTTCGTGTCGGTGTTGACAATGAGGAAGTACAACCCTTTTCTTTTGTCTAGTCCTGGAACAAACCTGCATGTTATCTGAACATCAGCATGAAATCCATGCACTTTACTCTTCCTTTTTTCCAGACACACACACAGACAATCTCTCTCCATCTCTGCTTGAAATGGGTGGAACAAAATTTCATCTTCCTCATAACATTTCATCTCTCTCTCTCTCTCTCTCTCTTCCATCCCTATATATATATATATATTATATATATATATATATATATATATATATATATATATATATAATATATATATATATATATATATATATAATATATATATATATATATATATATATATATATATATATATAGTGTGTGTGTTGCGTGTCCACCTGTGTCTGCATGTACAGAGGCTCAGCGGATCCCAAAAAACATCTTCCGTTTATTAATCTTTTTATTAATGTCATCCCATGCAAAGTGGACTTTTATAAGGATATACAAAACGTTCATGAATAAGGGTGATAAACGCAAATGCAAACGCATACATGATGCATGCGAGAGAAGAACGAGAGAGAGAGTGAAAGAGCTAACTTGTTCATGACAGGAATGAGAAGATCGTAAAGGAACTGACGTCGATCAAG
Source organism: Nymphaea colorata (assembly GCF_008831285.2). Classification (NCBI taxonomy): domain Eukaryota; kingdom Viridiplantae; phylum Streptophyta; class Magnoliopsida; order Nymphaeales; family Nymphaeaceae; genus Nymphaea; species Nymphaea colorata. The sequence continues at coordinate 3,058,403 of NC_045139.1, forward strand.
ATCTTGCTGAATTGTGAGCATGAGCTTCTGCTCACCAGCGGACGTACCGGAACTGTGAAAAGGTAACCCAATGGAAAAGAGAAGGACGCTTGTAAGGCTTTTTCTGGGTTTCCAAGACAGGAAACAAAAGCTCAAAACCCTAAAGAGCTAAGAACCAAGAGAGAAGCCGAAGTGAAAGGGTAGCCATGCTTGGTGAGGAACTCGGAGATGGGGTGAGCAGATAGGATAGGGGAACCATGGGGACCTTGGCTTTGAAAGTCTGGCGATCGGTGCTCCCTCCGAGGCCGCACCGCTGCTGCAGGTACTTAGTGTGGGTGTTCTGGCTCAGTATCTCCGCCAGCACCCTCTTCTGCACATCGTCCGCATTCTTCGTCCTCCTCTATGAACTCCAAAAGCTCAACGTCCCTCCCGCTCGCACTCATGGCCCCCGCCTACACCGATCACAGAGTGACAGAGGACAGCAACAAGTGAATCCGATAAGAGAAAAGAGAGAGAGTGTTAGTTTTGTGGGTGGTGCAGAGCCCTTATAAGGACGGGAGGGGAGGGCACGAAGGCCGCAGGTGGGGGACGGCATCCTCAGGCACAGTAGCGATAATATTTTGCGCCTGGAGGTGGGACCCGTGCATGCCGCAAGGCAGGCAGTGGTCCCAGATCCACGTCAGCAGGAAGGGAGTTCGCAGGGGGCAAGGGTGGGCCCACCGCTGCCCTACCGGGTCGGCTAGCCGCTTGGCGCCACCCGCGGTGGAGAGTCGGGCCAGCTCGAGAGAGAGGCAAACGGGCGTCACGTGAAAGGCAGGAGCCGGCCGTGGTTCCAGCGAAGGTCGTCAGACCCAGGCGCTGAAAGTCGAAGTGAAAAGGAAGGGGGCGCAGCATTAGACGCACAATCAACAAACTTCATTTAATGAAACAAACTTCATTTAATGAAACAAACTTCATTATAAGGAAGGGGGCTCAGTATTAGTTACCTGTAATGAAACAAACTTAATTATATATTGCTGAACCAAACTTCATTTAATGAAACAAACTGCAATACAGAGCCCACTTCCTTTTCATTAAATGAAGTGGCTGTTTGTGTATCACAACCACATTTTTTGCTGTTTAATGAAAAAGAAGGGGGCTGATACAACGGCTTTATCGGCCGCTGCATCGCCATGGTGATCACGGAACTCAAAATGGATAGGTGGGTGCAAAATTAACATATATAAAATGTGGCGATGCAGGCGCTAAAATTAACTAATATAAAGTTAATTTTATATAAAACTAACACAAATGCCATCTCTCCCATCTCCACCTATAATGGCGGCCAATTTGACATCAGCCTGCTGGTCTGGAAGGTAAATTTTCTTCTGTTTACTCTATATTTCCTTCTGCTCCCACGTATAGTAAGTGGTCGCTTAAGATTCCAAACAATGATCTCCAATTTAACAACATAAACATTTTATAACACTATCGACTCATTTCACTGGCCAACATAACTTGGAAGGAGCCCTAGCCAGCTAAGAAGGTTGTAGGTCCTTTGAGAAAATTGGTGCATAAGTTGGCCACTTAGAAGTAACTAGAGGCCCAATTATAGATTGGGATATTAATTTGAGCTCATAATTTCAGTCAAAAGATGCAGTAGATGAATATTAATGATGTTCCAGTTAATTACATGGGGCAGATGAGCTCATATTTTATTTACTCTTGGTCATGAATGAAAGGTACATGCATTCATGAATGTTTATGCCATAAAATGTCGTCTCCCAACAACTCACACCATATAATTATGAGCTTATCGGCTCACTTCACTGGTCAACATAACATGCATTCATGTGGAGGAGATCGGAGCTCACACCATATAATTATGACCTTATTCAATCAATTATAGATTGGGATATTAATTTGAGTGAAGAATGCATGAATGTTTATGCCATTCATGAATGCATTTCATTCATGACCAAGAATAAATATATGTTTAACTTTTGAGGTAGATATATGAAACCATATGTTACTGGTGTCATTGTCAAACGACCCCTATATTCCTGTAGGAAGACATTTTCGACAAAGACTGAATCCGGTAGAACCACGTAGCTCTCTATGAAGTCACAACTTATTTTCAACAAAGCTTCTTTGTCGTCAAACCAGATTAAGTCTTATTTTTATAATCTCTTTCACTTTTTAGTAGACTAGAGAATTTTCAGTAGAGAGAGAAAGAAAGAAAAAGTTGGATGTACTTACGTTTTTGGGAGATGCATAACTTCCTAGTTTGCGTAAATGACTCTCTTTGACCATACCCAGTTCGAATTTTGCTATCTTGTTTACACATATAATTAATGGTTTCTGTCGTGCATTATACTGGAAAGTAAGCGTTCTTCAAAAATCTATTTCTCAGAGATTCTGGTTTCAAAATGTGTTCAGATAGAACTTTTTCTCAGAATGTAGTATGTGCTTGTAGAACTAACCATTCATGAATGGCATAAATATTCACGCATTCTTTACTCAAATTACATTCTGAATTCATCAGCACCACCTGCAGCAACTGCTCCAATGCCTCCTTCTCATCCACCATCTCCTTCAATCCCTTATCGAGCTGCCCCTCTCGCTTCCTCAACGCCCCCTGCAAATTGAAGAGAGAATCCATTTCTGCCTCTCTGGCCTTCCTCAGAGCAACAGTATCAGAATGCAGCATCTCCAGAAGCTTATTGGTCGCATTCCTCTTAAAAACTTCAGACGGATCTTCCGTGGCGGGCGGTGGCCGTTGCGGCGACCCTGGCGACGGCGGCATCATGCGGCCATAAGGCGACATAAGCCGATTGAGGACACCACCAGCACCCGGGCGGCCCCCACCGGCCTGATGGCTCCATACAGAAGAAGAGGATGAGGATGAAGAAGAAGCAGATGGGGCTGGAGGAGGAGGCGACGGCGAAGGTCCGGCCGCTGCAGAAGACGAAGATCCACGGGTAGGACTATGAACCCTGTGACCTGAAGCCGCGGAAGGCTGCTTGGTATAGAGGGGAGGGTCGCGAGAGAACAGATCGCTCATGTTCTTGGACAATTCGATGAGATTCGAACTGGGGAAGACCCAATGGTGGAGGTACGGAACGGAGACCACGCCGGAGGGGTTCACGAGCGGGTGGGCACGGCGGATGATCATGTCCCTGGTGGGGTTCACGAAGACGCAGGGGGGCTGACGAGGGTATGACTCCAGGAGCCAGATGTCGACCGGAATGTTGTAGGTGACTCGCTGGTAGGCTATGGGTATCGTGCCCTCGGCCTGAAGGAGGTTGGCCGTCCTGCCGTCGTTGTGGGCGAAGACGGCCGTCTTGACCTGGAGGCTGGGGTACTCCTGAACCAGGTTGACGAGGTGTTGCCGGATGTACCATTTCAGGTCCTCGCTGTATGGCAGGGAGGAAGGGCCGCGCTGCGACAGGACGCCGTTTAGGAACTGAACCGTGAGGTGGCTTGAGTTAGAGCCGTACATGGTCGGATCCAAGGCAACCCGGCTTCCTCGCAGACAATCAATCGATGGTGGTGGTGGTGGCGATGGTTTTGACCTGTTGATCGAGATCGGGATGGCGGTGCGGCCGGTGCTGGAAGCAAATTGAAGAAAGAGAAGCTTCCAGGACTCCTTCGAGTTTCCCTGCAGGAGAAGAAAGGGTTGAGGGTCGGGTAGGGGAGGCGGGGCCGCTTTCTGGAACGGATTCGATTCGATTCCTTGCCGGCGAAGGAACGCGTCCTTCCCTTGTTTGGCATTTGGGCTCTTAATTATTATTATAATTCATCTCCACATCATAATCATCTTCTTAATGCAACCCTTCCCTACTCCTCAAAATCTAGTGGTGTGCCCTTTCATGAATGCTACAAATTTTGCCCATCTCTCCTCACCAGACAAGCTGTAGCCACGCCGCTTAAATGTCGACCACGAGTCAGGCCTAACAGAGAAACCCATCCATGCCTTTAGCTCTTTCTGTAAAGGGTGTTACAAAGAAAATCCTTCAATTCATTCCATAGACCAAACCGATCGAAGAAAGTCTTCTCCCCTTCAAAGTTGAGTATGAAGAACAAGATCTTTAATCCAAAAGGACTTCAAATTCCTTAACATAGGGCATCCATGCTGAATTGCTGCTTGCACCACCATACACCTAACTGTTCTCCTAACTAAATGTGAATCTTTTGAATTGGCCAAGAATTTTACAATACTTTTTCCCCAATCCTCAGCCCAAAATGTTGCATATTCATCCACCTCCCAGCGCAGCAGGTGTGCCACATCTTCCTAGCCCCTCCAAGCCCATGAACTACTATCAGGTACTTCACCAATCCACAAAGGGACACACTATCTCCAAGCCACCCAAGCAAAATAAAGACAATCATGTTGATTTTTTTCAAATGTTCAAACGAATCAAGTATTGGCATTGGAAAACGATGTTTTTGATAAACCAAATTTTGAAAACGCTGACATGGATGGGGGGGAATTATGTAGGATAATTTAGGAGGTTTTTGTTTACCTCGGATATGAGAGCCGAGATGATTTGAGATCACTAGAGATCTCAAATCCAAGGATTTGAGGTTAGATTGCCTCTCATCCTATCTCAAATATGATGTTTTGGCAATGTAATGTTATCTTAAATCCTTTTTTTTTCTAACATAATGGTGGAATCCAATGTTTGTTTCTTTTGTAGGTCCCCATATAAAAGGAATTTCAGATCAGCTTCATATCTCAAATATGAGTTGATCAAACACTCCTTAAGAGAAACAAAAAAAGGCATCATGTATAAAGTTGTTAACCCAGTAAAATTGGGCATCTCCATTTCATATGTGGTTTTGGCAATATATTGGTATCTTAAACTCTTTTTTTTTACATAACAGTGAAATCCAAAGTTTGTTTATTTTTTGGGCCCCACATAAAAGTAATTTCAAATCAACATCAGATCTCAAATATGAGGTTATTAAACACTCTCTTAAAGAAACAAAACCAAGCATCTTGTGTGAATTGTTAACTCAGTGTATTGAGAATCTCCATTTCAACACATGAAGTAGACTTAGCAGACAATTTGAAATCTCTATATATCCAAGCAAAGTACATATAATAAGAAACAAAGCAAACCACCCTTTCCATGAAAAGGAAAGACATTATTTTTAGACAATTTGAAATCACCATATGTCCAATCAAAGGTTATCCAACAAGAAACAAAGCAAACCACCATTTCCTTGATAAGGAATGGTATTACTTTTCGTCTCATTATTCATTGATGAACAGTATGTCAGGGGCCTCTTTCCCATGACAATGAAAGCTTTTGATGACACTAGTAACTATCAACATCATCATCAAGCATCGGCAATGTTGTTGTTATGTCGAAGTGCATCAAAGACCTTTACATGCTTGGTTGGTGTCTGATGAAGTGCTCGTGTTTTGTGGCAAATGCATTGTAAAAATGATAAGATTGAACTTAGAATCATTAACTTAACAAACGATTAATGTAAGTTAAGAATAAGGAGAATTAGAAATGACACCATCGGTTTGTTACCTTTTGACAAATGCTCACATCAACATTGCAAATGGGATAGTCATAAGGCCAGCAAGTGCGATAATCCTCACAACATGTGGCGGACTGTGAGGGGCAGAAACCCCATTGATAGCAATTGTCTTCTTCTTCATAGATGCAGCAGTAGATGAAGCTCATAGGACATGAATTATATTCATCACAAAAAATCGTTGGCATAGGCTTTGGGGGGTTGGGTCCAATTTTGATGGGGTATAAAGGCCAAATGGCAATACCACACATTCCAGCTAAAGTCCCATCGATATTCCTTTTCAATCTTATGTATCCACCTTCACCTCGGACCATCACCTATCTCAAAATCTGATTTTAAATCCATGTTTTTTACATTAAAGTGTGGTTTGAAATCCACGATTTGATATAACTGTGAATTTCAGCCATCATAAACTTAAGCTTCTCTCAAAACTGAAATCTATAGGGAATCAAACTCAACCTTATTTCTCATAAAATCCACGGTCTGAAAAATAAGACGAAGTTAATTTGGTAAAAATCCTTTTGCTTTGTGTTTAAAATTTGTCTTATAGCTAACTACAAATGCACTGTGTTTGAATCGGTCCATTCCAATATCTGAGTTGTAGCGAACCGATTTAGTTTGACGGCCGATTGATTCAAAAGTGCCATGTGTCAGTTTTAACATATTTTTTCAACTATTTTGTTTTCATTAACTTTTGTAATTTTTCATTTATATTTTTAAGAAAAGGTTTTCCTTTTTATTTTTAACAATTTAACTGATCGGATCCATTGCCGAACGGTTACATTCATATTCTCTTATACAAGCAATCGTGAAAACTTTACAAGAAGCAAAGATCATCTTCGGTGTACCTTATAACGAACTATTTAATATTTGAAAAAAATATATAATTCACTACCTACAATTTATAGAATCATGCATTTTGTGACAAATGACATTGACATGTATATTAAAAATTTCCGTTGTCCTTAACATATATATTTGTAGTCATGACGTTCTAATTAATTTGATGGGAACATACATGGCCTCAATCATTTTTAATGATGTCCTTTTAGCGATAAACAAACGAGGAGTTCCTATCAAATCAAAATTTTATTAATAAAAAAAGTCAATATTTTAGCATAACACAACTTGCATTTAGCATGCTTTATTTATGTTTGTAAAGAGGTTGGTGTGGATTTTGTCCATGTGGCTTCCGATATTCTTTCTTCTAGGCATCATTGTCCATGAAATACCGGTTTTAAATATATTTTAATGGCTCAAACTGGCAAGGCCATTCACATTAAAGGGGTTCGAAGTTTGAATCTATGTGGGCTGTGGGCTGCAAATAGTATTCACATATGTTGCGATTAGTTGCAAGTATGACATTCGAGTTGAAAGGTGTATCATAAGTACAGTAAGACCCAAACCAAACAACTTTAAAATCTTAAGGTTAAGGTTGTAGCATCATCGTTTCCATGTGTATGTCTACAAGTTTCCTTCCCAATTAACCATGAATTCTTTTAGATAGTGGTCGAGATACATGTGGGCTGGTGTAAGCTTACTTATTACTTATATATTGGTACCACATAGAAATGTATTTAGATACATATTAGTCGCCTTATAAAAATTTCAATTAAAGTATTAGTGTTCCTTAGCAGAAATTTTTTTACTCTGCCACTGTCTTTAGATCACATAGAAATACACTGAAAGTTGATATACCAATGTCTTCATACAACTTGGTCTTGAAAGTTTCGCCCCAGATTACTTTGTCAATGGAGTATAAAGAATTGAACCCCACTGGTTTTTATTTTTTTCTTTTTCTTTCTATGATATGAACATTAGAGAATCGTTCATTTTTGTTTCTCTCTTTTAAACTTTTTAGAGTTGTTTAGATGCACATGAAAGCTTTGTATCACCTAACTTACCCGATCGACCACTGGAAAATAACGTGAAAACGTGAATAAAATGGCAAAATGAGAATAAAATACATGACATTCTTTTTTTTTTTTGTATTTTATTCCGCTGACCAGTTTTTAACGTTTTAAACACTTTTTTTTTTTAATAAAACGTGTTGTTATGTGGCTATCTCTGAATAGACAAGATGGGCATGTAGAGAACGCCTCTGCAACACGGTCATAGGCCACAACTCATGCGAATACCATAAAGTTCCAATGGGAAAATTAGTAATGCAAAATGCCATATTGAAGCATGAAGATTCAAGCATACGAGATAGAAAAAAATGAGCTCCAAGTACTTTCTTGATCACGAATCAATTTATGCACCAAGGCTGAAACGGATCATGATCGACGTCATATTCAGGTTTGGACAGAATAAAAAAGCGCGCTTATTTCTTCATTTCTAATGTTCAAAGGTCGACCACAGTGGCAGAGCCTCTTTTTTTTTCTTTTTTTTTTTTGGCATTGATACTGTTTCAAAGAATCTTGGACCGCATGCATGAGAATTTCTATAAGAAATATGTTTGAATGCAAGTTTTTTGTGCTTAAAATTGTCCACAACATAATGTTTGTATCTCAGATTTAGTTCCCCCTCAGTAAGGCCTCAGATTTTAGGTTTTGTTACATAACATAGCTTTGAAGTTCGTGGTATTTCTACGATTCGTCTAGACAATGATATCCGCAAAGCGTGTATTTCAAATCAGCCGTATGTCTTAAACGTTCTAGCTTGGCTTATTCGCAGGATTTGTTTCTCTCTTTCAAGAGAGCTTATTTACATTTAATATTATGTTCTCTCTGTTTCTCCCGTCTTGGCTGATTCTAACTGGAGGGAGGGTTGATGGATGCTGGACTTCGGGAGACCAAACGTTCGACGAAATGCCTCACCCACTAATTTCAGTCTTTGCGGACGAATGAACCCTGATATAGCTTGTCTTTTTCTTCTGGTTTCTGCAGACGAACAGTTTATCTAAATTGCTCCGAAAGGGGGCGCAGAACGACTTGATGAGGCGCATCCAAGTGGCTGATTTGCTTACCTGCAGATAATAATCCTTAAGGAAGCCAAAAGAGACTAAGAGAGCCACCCACCAATTGAAATTGTCTCGGTAAGTCTTTTTTATCAAATTACGGCTAGCGCCTAGCAGTATTTTTCTAATATTCAAGGCAGACTCTTCTTGAGCTACTCTCATTAGGCACTTCTCGAACAGTGCAACCAGTTATCCTGTATTTTGTATACTGTAGTGCTTCCCAAATGTTTCCTATGTTGTATTGCTCTTCAGCAATTTAACTTGGGCCCTTCCAGTGATGGTGATGGTCTTGGTGTTGTATTGATGCATTCCAGTGTACTAGTTCTATTTCTTTGTTTTGGTCTTTCATTTTCTAGTTTGAAAGATGTGGAACAAAACTTCATAGTTGTTAACCGCTGTGAGATCGCTCCAATTCTGTGTTTCTTATTTTTTGGCATTTCTGCTTTGGGTTGCTAATGATCTGGCTTTGGTACAGAAATGGGTGCCCATTGGATGGTCTTTCGAAATTGCTGCAATAAATTCCATTTTCATTTCCGCAAGTTTGGCCCGATTCAGAAATTGAGAATCCCAATTGTTTCTTTGTCAACACTCGCTCAAGTACGACCTGATATCAATCGAGTAGATCATAAAGACTGGCTTTCTCCCAATGAAGTCCTGAAAGTCTTCAACGGGATAAGAGATCCTCAGTTGCTTATCAGTACATTTCACAAAGTTTCTCTGCGCAAGGACTATAAGCCCAATGAGGCCCTTTACAGCATCATAATGGAGAGGCTTGCTTACGCTCAGATGTTTGACGCAATTGAAGATATCTTGGTTAGAATCAAAATGGAGCGCTGCACGCTGTCGGACGAGTTCTTTCGTAATTTAATCAAGTTATTTGCTCATGTGGGGAACAATCCTGAACGGGCTGTCAGGGCATTATATGAGATGCCTAAATTTCGTTGCTGGCCTACTGTTGCTACTTTCAATTGTGTGCTGAATATGCTTGTTTGCACAAAGAGATACGAGACAATGCATGAAGTATATTTGAGAGCTTCTCGTCTGGGTGTCAAGCTGGATGCTTGTTGCTTTAACATTCTCATCAAGGCTTTATGTCAACTTGGAAAAATGGATGCTGCATATTCTTTGGTTGATGAAATGCCTAAACAAGGTTGCAAGCCTAACAGGAAAACTTATGCAACACTGATGCATTATCTTTGTGAGCAAGGCAATGTAGATGAAGCCTTTCAACTTTATGAAAGAACGGATAGAGCAGGTTGCCATCATGATACAATAACGTTCAATATACTGATCTCTGGGCTCTGCAAACAGAAGAGAGTGGCAGAAGGAATGGATTTGCTGGATAAGATGAAGGGCAAGGGATGCCTCCCTAACTCTGGGTCCTACCTGGCTGTTATTTATGGTCTGTTGGATATGAAGAAGTCTCTTGATGCAAAAGAATATTTGTACCGAATGATATCAGAAGGTTCTGCTCCCAGTTTTAAATCATTCAAGTTGTTGATTCAAGGACTCTGTACTGAAAGATTGTTAGATGATGCTGAGTTGGTTCTAAGAGAGATGATACGGCATGGATTTGTTCCTCGAATGGGAACCTGGAGAAGGCTTCTAAACAGAATGTTCCCAAGGGCAGGCAATACATATGTCCACAATGATGTTGTTGATGAATTAACACAACTAGAATGCATAGGTGGGATTTGTGAAAAGTGATTATGTTGCTGAAATGGTCCTACTGGGTATGGATTTCAAACAAGAGTCCTTTTATAGAGAAGAATTTTATGAACCTAAAATTGAATCATGGATTACCAACAAATGGGCACACTTAAGTGGTGTACAAATGTCATCTAGAATGTAATCTCCTTGTTAACATCATTAATGTCGGACTTGATGCCACTGCCATGGCAGCACTTATATATACTTTAATCATTCCTCAAAAAGCATAATGAAGAACAGGCTTTAGCAGGTGTCTATTCATAAGAACTGACAAGCACTTAGGAGGAGAACTTTGGATTTTGATATTGAGGATTGACTGCTTTGTATTTAATTGTTCTATAATGGATATATCAAGGTGGAGCTGGAGAGACTGAGATCTCCCTTCTGTTTAGTTTTACTATGTGGCCTTCCATGGATCAGAAGAGGATTTTTACACGGGAGCATCTGTATCAGTTGCTGGTGTGAATTTTGTTCCCTTGGATCTACTGTTTAGCAGATCAAAGAAACATGAGAAGTTCAGCAAATTGCAGACGAAAGCTGAGAATGGACTGTGCGATACTGCTTTGCCATGGAGTGGCCAGAGGAAGCACTACTGAATTAATAGCAGGCAATGCAGAATTCTATTGTATGTTCATGTCCATTAGATCTAGGATTGTAATTTACATGTGAAACCAATTTTCCTTCTGATCTTGGTTCAACCCTATTTCATTGGTTCTCCATTCTCTGCATCTTAGTTCATATTTGCTTCGTCAAATTCAAATTCCTAATTTGGGCGAGTTGATCAACCATTTGCTGATCTGTTTGCATTGCAGTGCTCCTGTTTGCTATTGCAAAGGAAAAGTTCATAATGTTTGCATTACAGTGCTCATGTTTGCTATGGCAAAGGGCTACCTAATAACAGGCTAGTTGGGAATTGAGCTGTCAACCCTGTGGCCACTACCGAATGGCTGGTTATGTGCAAGAAAAGGGAAGACTCAAAATATAATTTGCTCAACTTTTGCTATTGGGCTGACGTGGGCTGATGCAGCAAGATGTCGATCCTATACATACACAGGATTGACAGCTCTTTCATTTGATTTCTGACATGCATGCAGCAAATACAAAACCCGAAGGCTAAGATGGGCCAAGCTACAACAAAGATTGTAACTTTGGTCATCTCAGGTAAAAATACGCATGAAGCTCAGAAGGGGTTCTCTGAACCTTTTTTTTTTTTTTGGTGATTTCCGAACTCGACCATGTTGATACATTCAACTTTGGGATCAACAAAGCACGCCCATTACCATGTGGTTGAAATTTGAATGTTGGTTCACTTGAAACTAGAAAAGGCCTACCAAGTAGATTTTACTAGCCTGAAACCTGCCAATTTGAATGTGTGACTGGTTATCCTTGCATCATTCGACAGAAGGACAAAAAGTATTTGACATAATCTTTCATGGTTATATCTGAACCGAGTGGGTCAGATATTTGTCGCATCAAGGAAACCTGATTATCCTGGGTCATCTACCCACTTTCCAGCTTCACATAACAGACTATCTTCAATCTATGGAGTGCTATGTGTGACCACACGAATCCAATGGTTTTGTTGTGTGACACTCGTGTCCGATAGGATGCCCTTATTGGCGTAACCATGCGATCCATTTCCAGGAAGATTTCCTCTTCTAAACCAACAATCTTTGTGACTAACAATTAAGGTGCTGTTAAAGAATCAAGAAATTCAAAAGCAAATAACAATTATATAGACGGTGCTTCACCTAAACTTGGATGGGATAGATTGATAATATGGCGTAGGTTCCTTGGTTAGCATCCGATTAGAAAGATAAAGATATGTCTGCATGTAAGTTCCTTGGCTAACATTACGGATGCATATTGGTGTGATATATCTGATTACCGACTCGATTTTGGATCTGCTTAGTTGGATCTGCTAAATCCAACTGCTAGTTTGTTTTCCGTTCAGTATGTAGCCTCATAGTCATAACCGAATCTGATGTCCAATTTAGATCTGATAAAGATCTGATTCAATCACATATATAAGTCGAACCTTATGCTAGAATCCAAATTTTTGTTTCAGAAAATAAGATCTGAGTCCAAATCTGGATCGTATTAATCAAATTTGGGTAGGCTGGATGTGATCCGTATCAGAACCATTTACATAAACACTTTGAGTCTCTGCTTGTCTTCGGCCCTATTTACAGCCAACTCCCCTCTTAGTTGCCTCCATCAATTACTGTAATTAATTCGCAGGCATGAACCGAATTTAGGTCTGAATTGGATCCAATTCAGACTGGTTGCTCATTGAGTCCTCGATTCAATCAAGTGACTTATTGCTAATATATTAGGCCGATGATCCCACAAACATATACCTGGTAAATTAATATATGGATTATACCAAACAGACCTAGCACTTATTGATATACACACCATCTTGGGGCTTGGCTCATGTACCCTCTGCTCATATTTGGAGCTTGATTATCCTGTCTATTTCTTATTTTCTATTCAAAGATAGTTAAAATAGTTCAAACAATTTGAGATTTTAAAGAAATGGAATTTTTTAAAAATCATACGACCAGTATATTAATTTGGAATTGGTGATATCATATGATAATGGCAACACTGGTCAGAATTCAGCAACTTCTTGCCCAATTACAGGTCTAGAAGTGACAGCCATCAACTTTTTAAGATCATTGGTACATCAGGGAAGGCTGTTATTCCTATTTGCAGATGTTGGTAGGTGCATGAAACAAACAATTGATTAAATATGGTGTGCAGTTTATTCCATCACATCAAAATCATGCCAAATTTTGTTTGTTCTTAGAAGTTTTTGATAATCAAGCTGGAATTAGGCTGGTTTTACCAGATTATGCTGGTAGCAGCTTGGCTTGGGCGTTGAACTTTTGACCTCTCTTAACTCTTGAAAGATCTTAAGTTCAACCTCTTCAAGTAGATTCTCTTTTGTCCCCTTTCAAAATGGTCGGAAAGCTGATCAATAGTACCTACCCTCAACAGGTGTACATAAAATCATTTCCTGCTTCATCATTCTCTCACACTCTCTCTCCCTCTTTCTCTCTCACACACATTCATGGGGAACTACATGTCCTGCTCCCCAATTCCATTTATTTCATCATCAAGAGGTGTCAGGGTTCTAAGTGCCGATGGAAGGGTGGAGGTGTATGGGAAGCCTGTGAAAGCTGCTGAGCTGATGCTGCGAAACCCATATCATTTCATCTGTGATGCCCGTCGCTTACACGCCGGTCGCCGGATTCCGGCAGTGGAAGCAGACCAAGAACTGAAGAAGCAGAGGCTCTACTTCCTACTGCCCGTTGAATTGCTCTACGCTGTCATGTCCCGCAGAGAGATAGAGTCTCTGTCACTCAAGGCCTCTCCAGCCAAGAAGCAGATGTTCTCTAACAATATTGGGAGGATTTTTCCGTTGCTGGGTGAACTGTGCAGCTTCCCTTCTCAATACAAATCAAAGAGCGAAGAAACCAACACGGGGCTCAGCAGGGAGAGGTCTCCTCTGCAATGGAGACCTTCCCTTGGTACCATCGTTGAGAGCCCACAGAAACCATGACCACATCTTCATCGTCATCGAAATCGAGTTGGTGGGCATGTCCTGATTCACTAATCCATGGTGTCTAGTGTATGTTGGGAAACTTTTCATTCAGGTTGAAAGAAAATGCAGTTCGATCCCATTCTCTTCCCTTGTTCTTCACGCGAGGTTTTACTGTTCATCTTTCTCCATGTCGACTCATGAAAGTGAAATTATGTCTGATTTGATTTCTTTGCTTTTCCCTGTGATTTCTCTGTTTTGCTCAACTTTTCAGCTATTTAGTGTGGGGAGAGAGGAGAACCGGTGCTCTACTTTTTCTATTCCACCTGTCATACCTTTGTCAGTTCCCAGTTATCTTAAATGTCCCCCAGCGTCCTTGCCGGCGCCGGCGGGCGGTGACCTTCGCTTCCCGTTCTAAACCCACTAAAGCTTTTCGCTTAGGATAACAAGAAAACATCTCTGCTCACAAACTTGAGATTATCCGAAGTACTTTGACGTTTGTATCAATGCTGCCATCGAACTTTCTCAATAACTTCTTACCAGAACTTGATCAGATCGTAAATTGTTCTATTACTTGTTGTTGCAAATGAGAGTGAGATCCAGGGTACAGGGCTTTGCTCTTTTCAATTGTACTTGATCAACTCTGACATGGTTTTGTGCTTATAAATGGATTTGCACAAAACCATGATAAACTAAAAACTAGCTGGTAATTAAACATCTCCAACAAACTGAGCTCAATGGTTATATTATGGATGATCACAGTAAAATGGTAGATCTCTTCTGTGTCCAAACAAAAAATCCATGTCCTGTAACCGCTTTCTCGGATCCCGAAGCAGATCTGAATATCTCTAATAGCTTAGAAGTGGGACCAACAGCCAACCCATGTGTGCTAATGGCGCCAATGCTTCATATCTTTTGAAAGCAAGGGGATTTTGTGAGCCATACTTTGGTTGTTATGTGGAAGTTGTACCTAACATTGTACAAATTCATTATAAGTTTGCCACATTGCTAAACGTTATGAAGTTGACAGCAAGATATCGCGTTTTGGGTAACGAAGAATCAAGTTAGGTGATTGGAAAGGAGCTCTTGCTTTCAGTTTAAGCACGCTGGGTCACAAAGGCATAAAGTCCCATCTTGATGAGCATTTGAGCATGTGTAAGTTGCATTCACGGGGCACTTCACAATGTGATTGTGAACACTCCCTCAACCAAACCAATATATATATATATATATATATATATATATATATATATAGAGAGAGAGAGAAAGAGAGAGCCGATAAAATGAAAGTGTATAAACAAACCACAAAAACAAAATAGAAAGGCAGCACAATAAAACAAAATAAAATGAGTGAAGAAAGAGTGGAGAGACGGACTCGCAGAGTCAACCAAACGAAGGACAGCGCAATAGCCGAATAGCAAAGTGGACATCCCCTTGCACAAGGCATGCTACAGAATCTGACAATAAGGAGGTCTCCAGAAGACCCTGTTGTTGCACTTCTCTCAAATGCGCCATCAACAAGATATAAGACACAACCTACAGACATGACTCCAGGAAAAGGACAAGTGAAAAGAAGGACAAAAGAGAAAGAAAAAAAAAGCGAAAATGTTACTAATAAAGAAAGGACATGCAGAGGCAAGAATACTATAAAAGAACGGACATGAAGTAAAAAGATGAACAAGATGATTTCTCCATCTAAGCCTAAAATCTTTCTACCATCTCTCTCTCTATCTAACAGTATATTGGGAGAAGCCAAAGGATTTCTCCATCTAAGATCTAAATGTTATATATATATATATATATATATATATATATATATATATATATAGAGAGAGAGAGAGAGAGAGAAAAAAAAAAGAAAAAAGAAAGCATGAAATCTTCTTACCATCTCTCTCTCAAGCAGTACGTTGTGAGGTTGTGAGAAGCCAGAGGATTTCCCCATCTAAGATATAAATATTATATTTATACATACACACACTACTCAGGGCAGGAAAAAGCCAAACCACCAAAACTCATATTCTTATTTAATATAAAATTTGTTTTAATTCAGCTCACTTTCATGAAAATTATTGATTTTTTACTATTAAAATTTTAGTTTTCTAGGACCCATTTTTTTATTATTAAATTACACATTTAAAACCCAACAAAATGATTGACTTAGTGTATGTTTCCTATCAAGTCACTTTTAAGATTGATTAATCTATAAGGTTTGATTATGCACAAATATACATCGATAATTTATTTTAAGGAACTGGGTTTTGTCTCTGACGGCTGATCCGCATACATTAATCCGGTATGTATCTCTGCATGTAACCAGTCGACTTGTTGAACGAGTTAAATATTTTAAAGTTTTCTAGGAAAATTTGATTATAAGTAGGGATGTGAACGTATACAGCTTATAATAGGATTTACCTTTACCATGCGGTTCATATATTTGGATTTAAGTACAGGTTCGAATAAAAATAAATAAAGTCTAACATTCAAGTTCATATGTGAATCCAAATCTGAACCAAACTTTTAAATACACAATGAAATCCTAACTATATTATTATATGTTAAGAGCCAACTTCGAAAATGCATGGATATTAGATATATCATATTTAGTTAAAAACTAAATCTGGATTTAAATCCAAATCCAAATCTGATTAGATATTTATTTTAGAACTAAATCTATGAGTGGTTGTCTTTTCTTAAATTTGAACCTGAACCAATTTCTTAATTGGATGTTAATTGTTTTTCGTATCTGATTTTTCTAAAACAGTTTGATAGGAAACTTTATCTTAATCTTACCCGTTGACATCAATAGTTATATGGATCTCTTCTCATGCTTGGAACCGTAAAGATCAGCAGAAGATAATATTTTATCGATATGTAGGATCAATTTTTGAAGCCAAAACCATTTCGACTACTGATTTTATAAATCTCATAAAATTTGCTTGCGCATGGAGAAATCGTCATTTATTGTGAATTTGCAATGCTTTAATGTTGAGATCTCATCCATGTAGTGGTGAACATGAGCCAAGCCGAGTCGAGCCCGAGTTCAGTTAGCTTGAGCTCGACTTGCTCAACTAATAAAACCTCGAGCTCAACTTGGCTTGAGCTCGAGAATAGATTGACGGAAGCAACTTGAGCTTGACTCATCAGTTACATGTTGAGCTCGACTCAATAAGGCTCGACAAACTTGTTTGAATAAAATTGATATTCATTCTTACATGTTGAGCTCGAGCTGGACTTGATTAAGGCTCTACAAACTCGTAAACTTGTTTGAGTATAGTGACTTGATTAAGGTTTGACAAACTCGATTAAAGCTCAAGTTCGACTCAGCAGTTACGTATTGAGCTCGAACTCAACTCGATTATTTGAACGGGTGGACTCATGAACTCGAGCTCAATTCTTTGTTCACCCCTATATCCTTGGGGCGGATTTTGAAGGAAAATTTAGAAGATATTAAAAAAGGGTATGATTGGTTTGATCAATGCCAACTCTTCCTATAGGCTATAGGTGATGTTTTTCAACTCTGCTAGTAAGATTCTGTAAGAGTTTAAAAGTAAGTTATCTCATTTAGTTTGGCATATAAACTCACCTTGCAACTAAACATGACTTTTTTGTTTATTTATATGCTTTTAGATATGAACAATAAATACTTGAACTTAGTTTCGTTACAACAAACGATGGAAGATGATTGTCAATATATATATATATATAGGATAATAACTAATAAAAATAAAAATTTTCATCTTAAATTTTTCATTTCAATCATCCATGGGTGCGCTAGAGGTGGAGGTGGGTTCGAGTCATCCAGTAGTTCCGCAGCTCTAAACGGAGATCGCACCAAGTTTTTCGGACCTGACTCGAGCTCGAGTTGACCCCCAACTTAGTTCGCACAAGTTTTTCGGACCTAACTCAAGCTCGAGTTGAGACCCAGCTTGGCTAATACGTACCACGCCAGGTTTGACCTGGCTGGGCCCAGTCCAAACCCGGCCACTGATAACTTAATTTTGAATTTAATATGGGACGAGGCCTCCTTGTCCAGCTCGTGTGCATTCTTCTTTGTTCTTTCGTTCGGTGTCTTAGTCCAGACGTTCAAGTTGACCAGCTCCGCACAGGCAAAGACGTAGTTGACCCAGACTTGATCGAGACCCTCCCGGCAAGGGGACCGCAGCGGCATGGGTCAGCACTGGCGCGTTTGCGGCCCGCGTTTGGACTGAGTTGGTTCGGCTGTCCATTTCAACGCACCCACCTTGAAGCTGCCCAGACGTTGAACCGGCCGGAGCTTGTAGGCGCAAGTACGAACAGTGGGCTCGGGCTGGAGTCAGTCAACAGTTGATGAGGGCGACATCGAAAGTCTTGGGCGCGGACCCACCTTTGTATTTAACTAGCAACCTCTAGATGACGTATAATTATGTATGATTGCGTGAGTTGAAGGCGATGTCCCTTGCATCTGCCTCTTTATGTTACCAGACTTTACCTTTTCAAAGTCAGGCCGATTCAAACCAATATATATATATACATGTTCTCTTTCTCTCTCTCTCTCTCTCTCTCTATATATATATATATATATATATATATATATATTAATATATATATATATATAAGTTTATTTTAAATTTTTCTAATTTAAAAATAAAATTAATTCAATGTTTTAAATTCTTTTAAATTCAAGAAAAAACAAAAATGATGAGGATGCATGTTGGCCAATATAATGTTATATTGGTGCTAAACCCATATGATGTTGATACGATATTAACAATATTGTTGTATTTACAAAAGGGGCCCGGCATGGCCTTGACTCCAAAAAAAAATTATATGAAAATTTTCAAAAAATCATTTATTTTATATAAAAATTTTGAAAAATAGTATTTAGGCCTTTTTTGACAAAATTTAGAAATTTTAGTTTGACCCTTAGTCTCAAAAAAAATTGAAAATTTTACATTTCCTTAAAGCAGTAATTTAGAATTTCTCCAAAATGATGACTTAGCATGTGCCCTGATTTAGCAATTGTCAACATAAGTATGGCGTGTAACAAATAATTCAACAAAGTGAACCACGCTTTTTTAGAATTAAATCAAAGAGTGGGCACCAAAACTGAAAGTTTATCAAGAAAACTAAGTCAATGCCACCTTTTGAAATTATAAACAAGATGGTGCAATGATTTCTTGCATTTTTTTATTTTATATGGAAAAAAGATTTTGTTTTTTAATTAATTCTGCCTTATAGTTATGGCACTTCCATTTAATTTGTTTATTTTAAAGTAATACCATTATGAACGCGTTGCCTTTTTTGAAACATTGCTTAAAAAGTAGTGAATTGTACTCACATTTAATGTTTTAAAAACATTTAAAGAGGCATTTCAATCCAATAATATCACGGTGGAATAATAATCTAATAATATCACATAGCAAACTATTTCACCTTTGATAACATAAGTCACTTTTTTTTGGCATCCAAGACATTTTGAGGTGATGATTTTATGTAGAAAATATTGAAACATAATCGATATGTTCACACCTTTTTTGTTTTTTCCTTGAAAATGATATCCATCACAAAGAAAAAAGCCGTGAAGAAAAATCATCACCATCATCAATCGATCCATGTCAATCGTTTTAATTGCACGGACTTGAGCTCAACCTGGTGGTCCGAACCAATTTGAAATTTCTAAATGCTTCTGATCGGAGCAGATTTGACTTAGACCCAAATTCGAACCAATTTGAAATTTCTAAATGCTTCTGGTCGGAGCGGTGAAAGGCTCACTGTTTCACTTTAAGCAAGTTTATATATATATATATAAACTTTAGGAGATCATTCTCCTTTCTTATCTTTATCGTGATATACTAATTTTTCAAGCCAATACATTGCGAGATTTCTTTATTCACAAGCATTCTTTATACAGTCGTTTTCTCGAACTACCTTTGCGCTCCGTTCAGTGGTTTGAAGGCTTGCGACAATCAAGTTCTTGCCGCGCCGCCCGGACCAAAATTGTCAGCCTATGACAGGCCGCCTATCAACCCCCAACTCATCGAGAGCTAATAAAAAATCAGTCAACCTCCTTGACAACTTTAGTAATGTAAAATAAAACACTTTTTTATTAAAATATTTTGCCAGTCGCATTTCTAAGAAATTTTCCACTCTAAAAATCATTTGATTAAACAGTTCTGAGACCAGAACTTCAGATATCCATTATCAAATCCACACCGCCCACCGCCATTTTATTGCTTTTGAGTTTTTTTTTCACAGACTTTACCATCAACACATCGACGCCGTTCCATATGAATATGATATGGATCCACATCAACCCCACCTGGATCCATATCAGCCAGCCCCTTTCTTTAGCCCAAAAGAAAGCTCACAGAGACCAAACTCTGACTCACAATTCAATAAAACCAAACACTGGAATCCACTTAGATCTACTCGGAGTCGGTGCTTTAGAAATATATTTTAATTATTTTATATGAATAGAAAAAGGCAGTCACGGTACATCAAAAAGCTGAAAAGTTCAAAAGGCGCATCTCTCAGCACATGGAGGCACTGAGCAAACACGCGACGTAATAAAAGAAAGGAGAGAAAGCTGCGAATGATGGGGCGCTCAAAGTGTGTGCTTCCCAGCTTTGGTAGGAATTGACAGAGGCAAACTTGTCCAGGTAACGTACACTCAAACAATAACGTGACTGCTTCAGGCTTTAACAAAATATTAGGAGAAAAAAAAAAGAAAAGACATGGTCCACGCGTTAACACCAAGATCATGTCATCAAATTAATATTTGCTAAATTAATCATTTCGTATCCAATGGAAACATTCAACCTACCACTGCTTTTAGATGTTCAGATATATTTTATATATATATCTCCTGTGGGCAGGTGCCCACACCAATAAATACCTTTGAATATTTTTTTATTGATATTTTCTAGTGTCCCATTCTATATTTTTTATTTCTTCCTTGTACTAAGTCCAATTTCGGTTAGTTTGTCGGAACCTAACTCTGCCAATGAACCGAAGGCTCAAACTTATAAACCAATAAGCTCGAAAAAGAAAAGATAATAGAAATTTAATGAACATAATTGGATTTTGTGACCTCTCCGTTGCTCATAAATTGAAAACAATCTAAAACTCTTATTCAAATCTTTATGGTATATATATATATAGTTTGAACCTGTATATTTTTGTCTTGGACAACCTATAAGAGCCATGCAATCTTTTGATTGGACGGTCAGATGCTTTATATACATATTTTTCGCCACTTCTTTTCTCAAGGTCGGCAGGAGTGAACAAGAGCCGAGTAGTCAGTTAGCTGGAACTCGACTCGGCTCGTCTAATAAATTCTCAAGCTCGACTCAGCTCGAGAATAGCTTGACAGAAGCAACTCAAACTCAATTCGGCAGTTACGTGTTGATCTTGAGCTCGACTCGATTAAGGTTTGACAAATTCGTTTGAATAGAATTGATACTCATGGTTAGGTGTTGAGCTTGAGGTCGGCCCAATTAAGACTTGACAAACTCGTAAACTCATTTGAATATATCGAGGTTGCTCGAGTTCAGTTTGACAGTTACGTGTTGAACTTAAACTCAACTCGATTATTTAAACGAGTAGACTCGTGAACTCGAGCTCGACTCGTTAGGCAAATAACTTGGCTCGAACTCGTTCACAAGCCGAGTCGAGCACCGACCTGCCTCCCAATCGTGTCCCGCTACCACGTGCTGCCGCTCAGCAGCTTCCGGTGATGGGATGTTAGTCCCCTTTCTCTATCTGAGTCGATATACAGTGGGAGGGTTTGACAGTCATCGATTGCTCCACTATATCAACTCTGGGGGGACTTTTTGTACCATGTTTTGGTCAGTATAAAAATGACTCCAACTTCAAAACACTCAATGTTTTCCGTAGTAGTTAAACTTATTCATGCCTTGCTTCTTCATTGCGCAAGGTAACGAACTTCTCTAAGGTCACATCCACAATGACCAAACATGCAAACGTCTCCACGAAATAATAAAAGCTTACAAAGTTAGAACAATGTATCAAAGAAAATATCAGACAAAATTAAACGTTTTTAAACCAATTAAAAAAAAATTGAACTTGGAAGAAATATTGTGGTATTATCAATATGATCATATCTTATGAAAAAACTCTCTATATTAAATTTCAAAATGCAAAATTTTGAATTTTTTTTTTCTTAACTTCCTATTAACTTTCGCATTTATTGGCAGTCAAACCATGAATTAACTTAAAATTAAAGTTATGAAGCTACTGATAAGTGATAATACCATTAAGGCATTACTATGAGAAACCGATCTTCCATTTAGAAGTCTGCCCATCTCCTCTCGTTTCAACAGTTTGTTAACTCATTTTCAGTAACATATTAAACAAAAAAAAATGAAAATGCTCATATTATCAAAAAATATTAAGACGTGAACGTAAAGAAAGTAAATAAATTTTCGATCAACTATATTAAAAAATACAAAAAAAGAAATAATTAAATAATTTCTCCGATCCTTCTAAATTAGAGGAAGTTTCCAACTACTGGTTCAACGTCGGACGGCTCCAGTACTTTGACCCTGTTCGGCGTTCGCAGAGCACAATAGCGACATGAAAATTTTTCATTTATGACCCCAGTTTTAGCAATAACTCTAATAAAACCCTCATATCTGTAATTTTCTGCATACACTCTAACTTACAAATGCCAATCTAAAGCTTCAAACAACGGGGCAGATTAAATATTATGGCTCCTAACAAAGAATAATGTGTTATAAGCCGTAAATGATCAAAATGCTTCAATTAATTAGATGGAAAGACCTCCACTTATAAAGGTGAAAGTGAAATTTGGAAACTTTTTATCATGTAAAATTACCAAAATACCCTTCTAACAAACCTAGAAGCATGTTAACAACATGCAAAGTGTCTTAAATTAAGCCATAACATGTCTAAAACGCCAATATTTAAAAGTATTTTTGGCTTTGATAAAAAAAAAGTTATAAACTTCGGGGATGTGAATGGGTTAGGTTCATGTCGGACACCGGGGTTCCTCAGGTCTTACTTACATAATTCGGTTCTAACTTATTATAATTTAGATTTAAATATGATTTTTGGAGATCCTGTCTGGTTAATTGAATAAAACTTAACTTTTACCAGTGAGTTGTGTGCTCCTTAAGTAGCCTTAAGTATACCCAAAGTGGCAGGACAAATGCGGACCCTTATTTGATAATTATAAGCAAAAGGAAACCTTATGTGAGAAAAATAAAAAAGCGAAGCTTCTTAATAGAATTAAAATAAAGATAGGTGGCCAGGTGAAAACTTTCGATTTATTATATTATCTCCTTTTATTCTCTCCAAACGCGTATCTCCTACTTTGTCAAACTATTCACATAACAGCTGGACTTTTCCTTTCTCCCCTCTATTTAAGGCACCTCCAAACAAGCCCCCCTCCCATTCAGACCACAACCACCGAGCACCTCCATGGGGAACTACATCTCCTGCGCCCTCATCCACAGCACCCCCCACCGGAATTCCGCCGTGAAAGTCATCTCCAGCAGCAACGGCGACGTCCAGCAGATCGACGGCCCGGTCAATGCGGCGGAGCTGATGCTGGAATGCCCCAACCACTTTGTCGTTCACTCGCAGTCCCTCCACATCGGGCGGCGCTTCTCGCCGTTGGCGGCCGACGAGGACCTCGAGATGGGCAACGTCTACGTCCTCTTCCCGATGTCGCGCGTCAACTCCGTCGTCACTCCGGCCGACATGGCCGGGCTGGTCATGAGGGCCAACAGCGAGCTGAAGAAGTCCGGCGGCGCGAGCGCGAGGATCTTGCCGGAGGTGAGCGGCCCGAGTCCAGGCCAGGCGGAGACTCTGCCTAGGCTTAGTTTAGAGGGACTGGAAGAAGATGCTTCGTTTCACCAGCTCAAGAGGACGTTGACTGTATGTAGGTCCAGAAAGCCCATGTTAGAAACGATAACAGAAGAAAGCGTTTGTTCCACATAGCAAAATATGTGATTGAAATATATAGAAGCGCAATTTTTATAGCTCCTTCTATTGTTACACTTTAGATGAAGAAACCGTAGTTTGCAGATCGTCCATAGCATAACTTCTTCCTCTTTGCAGTCGTAGATTCTCTCTCTCTCTCTCTCTCTATATATATATATATATATATATAAGCACAATTTTTATCTCATATTGTTAGAAATGTTGAAATGAAGGAGATACTAACTTGTTGGTTATACATACCCCAAAAACTTTGATGTTGTCATGTACATATAGAAGAACAATGTTGTCATCTCTCTCTCTCTCTCTTTCATTCTCTCTCTTCTTGGGGGCAATATACAAAGCACAACAATTTTTAGCCATTGTTGTTAGAAATTTTGAAATATATATATATATATATATATATATATATATATATATATATATATATATATATATATATATATATATATATAAGCACAATTTTTATCTCATATTGTTAGAAATGTTGAAATGAAGGAGATACTAACTTGTTGGTTATACATACCCCAAAAACTTTGATGTTGTCATGTACATATAGATGAACAATGTTGTCATCTCTCTCTCTCTCTCTTTCATTCTCTCTCTTCTTGGGGGCAATATACAAAGCACAACAATTTTTAGCCATTGTTGTTAGAAATTTTGAAAGGAAGAAGTCATTCTTTATTTTTAATTTTTTTTTTAATGGAAGTTAAACTGATGGGTAGTGCAACTTAAGATTTGAAACGTCGTTGTGGAGTGTAAGTGAATCGGATCAATTCTTGTTTTCCCTAATCTATCTAACTTAAATCGGATCGATTCTGGTTTCCCTTGATCTTAACAAGAAGAAAAGTTAATGAGATCAATAATCAGCAGGGGTTAAAGTTTGTAGTTTTGAAAACTTTGACAGGGTCTAAAATACCATTTTCAAAATTTTTATATAAAATAAATAAAATTTTAGATATAAATTTAAGATTTTTAGTTCCTGATCATCAGAGTTTCACTTATGATGAATCTTTTCTGTGTTCTTGTTAATGGTTTGGGACCCGGATATGATAGCACCAAGTCAGATCTGACCACTTCTTCTTGATCTGCGTGCCGTGGAAACGGTTCTGAGTCTTCTGACTGTTCCTGTGGCAGAGAGTTTGATCATCATCTTTACTGAACGTAAAATAAGAGCTTTCTGATACGTTAACCCGAAAAACTGTTCGGAAAACTGAGATTGGAGCCTTAATTGGTTTCCTCATTCATTGTGGTTTAACCTGTTTGGCGTTGTGCCATAAATTAAGTGGCAGTTCATTTTCTCGTGATTTAATCACAATTTGGGAAGATATGAGTGAGTTTTAACATCTATTAAAAAATTAGATTTGGATTTAAAAATTGCAATCCCATTGGATTCAGATTCATATTTAAATAAGTATCTAATTCAAAGCTAGTTTTAAACAAATATTCTATATTTAGAACATATTTTTTTGTATTTTTCAAAAGGCACTTTTGTGAATAATTATTTGTTTTCACCTTTTCATTTTTATCTCGTCAGACTATTTAATTAAGATTTTCCGAATATCAAACATATCTTAAGAAGGCGTTTGGCAACAGAAATGTTGTTCTTTTGAATGGAACAAGTCCCATGAAAGTGTACTAAGAAATGAACACATTCATAGAACACTGTACTCCTATTGCTGAACGCCTCTTGAAAATGATATATTATCTTATTGGTCATTTCGACATAGGGCTGCACACGAGCCGAGTCGAGCATGAGCTTGGCCAACTCGAACTCGACTTGACTCAAGCTCGAGCTCGGCTCGAACTCAACTGAAGCTCGAGCTCGACTCAAATATACGAAGTCGAGCTCAAACTCGACTCATTTAACCCATTTAACTCATTTAAGCTTTCACTTGTTTGCCGTTAACTCGTGAAACTTTAACTCATATAACTAGTATAACTTGTGAAACAAGTTTTGTTAATATTATATAGAGTACCAGTTTGCGAGTTGAGTCGAGTATAAACGAGTCGAGCTTCTGAAACTCGAATTCGACTTGCTTATCGTTTCGAGTATCATTATAAGCTCGAACTCGGCTCATTCATAAATGAATCGATCACGAGCCGAGTTTTTTTCAGTGAGTTCGAGTTGAGCCCGAGTTTGCTCGGGTCATTGTGCAGCCCTATTTCTACATATATTGTAGAAATGTTACAAGATCTTTTTATACCTAATATCAAGCAATGTAGTGCAACCTGATTTTGTAATTAGCTGATTAATATAATCTTAACAGCGGACATATGTTTATAATTCTGATAATGGTATCTAATGATGAGCTCCATAAAGTTTGGTGGGACTCATAATTGATCAGGCTCCAGAGGACCATACATATCCTCTGGTACAAAAGCCAAAGGAAGGTGTACCATGTGGCGTGGGACTTGAAACTTTAACAGAAAGAGACCTGCGCAAAATATGATATCATGGACAAATAAATAACTAAAATAAAATAAAATAACTGGCATTTCAAAACTAAGATGCTTCAACTTTCACAAGACGTTGGTATTTTATTCTAAAATTTATTATTGTGTACCAACTCTCTTAATTAATAATATCGTTTTAAGGGCTATAGTATAATTGGTCAGGTTGAGTCATGTTGGTGCGAACAAACCATCTTCTCGCATGAGTGTTATTTCTTTGGACTGCAAATGGTAGCGTGCATAATACTTGAGTTGAAACATATACCATAGAGCCACACAAGTTGGGCTTAGCAACGGGTGAACAACGAATCGAGCTGCTCGACCTCGACTCGTTAAAGCTCAATTTGTGAACGAGTTCAAGCCAAGTCATTTGCTTAACGAGTCGAGCTCGAGTTCATGAGTCGACTTTTTCAAATAATCGAGCTGAGTTCGAACCCAACACTTAACTGAGTCAAGCTCGAGCATTAATCGAGTTTGTTGAGCCTTAATCAAGTTGATATATTCAAACGAGTTTACGAATTTATCAAACTTTAATCGAATCGAGCTCAACACATAACGATGAATATCAATTCTATTCAAATGAGTTTGCCAAGCCTTAATCGAGTCGAGCTCAACATGTAACGATGAATATCAATTCTATTCAAACAAGTTTGTTGAGCCTTAATCGAGTTGAGCTCGAGCTCAACGTATAACTGTCGTGTCGAGCTCAAGGATTCATTAGTCAAGCTGAGTTTAAGCTGATTGAACTCAGGCTCGATTCAGCTTGTGTTCACCCCTACGCGGACCTAGAAACTTTTTTGTGGTAGGTGCCAAACTATAGTTTCAAAATTTTAACAAGAACCCAAATAGAAAAATTTCAAACCATATATGTATATCAAACTAAAAATTTTTAAATTTACATATAATTTTTAAAGTTTTTAAATTTGAAGAGGGGCCAAGGCCCCTGCCGGCCCTCCTTCCCTCGCTCTTGCACCCAAATCCCTAGACCATGCGATTGAGGGAAGGCATAGAGTGGCTTTTCCTCCCCTAAACGGAAGTCTCAAGTGTTGCAAAAAAACAATTGAATCGAGTAAGTTGTCAAATCAGTAAATCAGCTTATTTAACTAGCGATTCAGCTAAATCAATTGTAAATCGGAAGTAGTATTATTTTACCAGAAAAGTAAAGAAAGCTCTTTAAAATATAGTTAACATAATTATAGAATTCATAATGGTACTCTTAAATCGGCCACCGAATCGTATGGGTAGGACTTGGGTCGACTGATTCAGACCTGGATCGGAACTTGGAAGTTACATAATTGTGTACCTTCTAGTTTCTGATTTACCTAGGAGATGTTTGACAAATAAGAGAAAAAAAAAATTAAGGTGCAGTTTCTTTCAGATAAACTTTTCCTGAAAAAATTCTACCACCATCATACAATGCACTTGGAAAAGTTGTTTCCTTTACTTTTTTTTCAGCCAATTAAGGGGGAAAGAGTGGGACTCGTGTACGGGTTCATCCCTTTTTTACAGCTTTTCTATACAAAAACATGAAGTTATGTGAGATAACTTATCTACATTTGATGGGGAGATGTAATTCCATCAATAAATCGGTAAAATGTTCGGTGTAGGGATGTCAATGGATCGTGTTTAAATTGGATATATTCTTTAATCTGTTCTTTCTTTTTTATATATATTTACATATTTAGATTCAAATAAAAATGAAAAAAATATATCTGAATTTGATTTGAATCCAACTTTTAAATTCACATCTGAATCTGAATTTTGAACTGAATCCGACTTATTTTTCATATTACAAGAACATTGGATACAAGATATTTATTTAAGATTCAGAATCCGATCCAATATTTATACACATCCAAATCTAATCAAATGTCATTTCTTATAATTTTTAGATCCGTTATCTTATCATTTTTTACTATAAAATATTCAATTCAAATCGAATATGTTGACATCCTTCATCCCTTTAAAATTAACCACGTATACGTGAAAAAAACTGTGTTTTAAACTTACCTTTGATCTAAAACCTACCTTTAACTCCCATTGATATAAAATTAACCACTACATTGAAAAAATCAATTTTTTTTAGTTTGGCCTGATCGGTTGCTACTCGTCGCTCCTCTTGGTCCGACCCTGACCCGATCCGCGACCCGACCCTAAAAAAAATCATGGCTCTGCCCCTGATTGGATTGTTTTCCAAAAATTTGAAGAAGCTTATATTAATTGACCATAATGAGAAAAATACTGATCGAAATCAAATAGTGCATGTGAAGAGAGAACTGTCAGAATTCTGACGTCCAAAGTCATGCAATAATGCATATGGTTCGGATCAGAAGTCCAAATCAATCCGATCCATTTGCATTCCAGGAATCACGGGTACAGTAAATCCATCGGTTGCTTTCCGTAGGTCAAGATATATATATATATATATATATATATATATATATATATATATATATATATATATATATATATATATATATATATATATATAATGATAAAAATAATAACTAAACCCACCTAAACCGTTTGAGAAATCAAAATAATAAAATTTGCACATTTTTTTATTTCTAAGAAAAAGATTAATATTTATTGAAGTTAGGAGACAAAAACAAAACAAGAAGATTTACATGAGGGAACAAGGGTAGATCAAGGGCTTGACACTACTAATGCATAAATATGAATTCGGGGCAAGACCCGATTTGCTAGCTTTTAAGGTGTTAGACGTCGAAAGAGTAGATCGAGGGCTTGATGGAGTAGAACAACATAGTGTCATAGACTTGGATAAGGCTATCATTCGTGATATTATATGATTTTGAGGGCATTTTCATTTAACTACCCCCCTGCATACTTAGCCAAGGGCGAAAACGACAACCAAAACGGTGTTAACAGACATTTCTCTCTCTCTCTCTCTCTCTCTTCCCATTTTTCCGGCGAACGGTGGACGACGAAAATGGCCGGAATTCGATGGCCGCCAGAGGATGCGGAGCCAGTCCAGACGCGAGCTTTGACGACGTCCGACCTGATCTCTGATGACGACAGGTCCGTCGCGGCTGACTCGTGGTCGGTAAAGAGCGATTACGGGAGCACGCTGGACGATGAGCAGCGGCAAGTCGATGCTTCCGACGTCCTCTCCTCCGGCGGCACATTTCGAGCCGCTTCTGACTACAGGTATGTGAGGGATTGCGCTTAAGGGTGGTCGCTGGCTCGTCATTTTGTTTTTGTTCTCTCTCTGTTTTTCTCTCTGGCGGCGAGTTCGGTTTTTCTGATTGGTGGGAAGCTTTTTGTTTCTCTGTAGCTTTCTCGGTTTCCTTAGTGCAAAATTGTCCGTTATTCATGAACAATTGACATGAGAAATTACAGTTTTCTGGTGGTGGTTTTGGTTTACTGTAATGTACATGATCATTTTCCCGTTGTTCTTAGGTGTGTCTGGTGGCATGTTATTCTAGTCATGGTGATGTACTAAGAATTAAACGATACTAAGAATTAAATGGCGGTGTCCGTTTTCCCCCTTTTTCTACATTTTTTTGGAATGATCTCATTTGGAAATGGCGAATGTAGAAATTGTAATTTTGCTTAAGTCTGTTTATGTTTTTTTTTAAAGAATTTTATGATTTTTATTGTTATTCTGTGTAATTTTTTTTTTATCGTTTGCATTTGTTGGGGTTCTGATGCTACATTTAGTTTACATGCAATTGATCTTTCTTTCCTTCCGTTTCTAATTCTTTTCTTCATTTTGTATGGATCATGAGATGGTTCTGAGCAGCTCGGATAAAGATGAACCGGAGGCTGAAATGGAAAACTCCATGCTGGGTTTCCTGAGTTACTGGGAGTCCACCTATACTCACGAGCTTGCGAATTTTCACGAGCATGGTCACGTCGGTGAAGTATGGTAATCTCTGGCACCACTTTGACAAGCACCAGTAGAATATTTCACGAATACGTTCGGTCTTATAATGATATATGTGGTTTTACTAAGCGGACAACTCTTGTATACTTCTGCTTAAATGGACCAGTTCAATGCTCGATTGACATCCAGCTTTTGTTGATGAGGCTTCTTGTTTTAGTGATTGATGTTAAAAACTTAAAGGAACTCAATTAGTCTCTAATTTTGCTTGCGAATTTCCATGAGCATGGTCATGTTGGAGAATTTTGGTAATGTCTGTCACGAGAAGTCCTTAGAATATTTCACAAGTGTGTTCCGTGCGTTGCTTATGATATGTATGATGTGGCTAAGCGGGGAACCGTTTCATGCTTCTTAAGTGGAGCAGTTCAATATTTAAAACTGTCCTGCTTTTGTTGGCGAGGCTTCTTGTTTTTGTGATTGATGTTAAAAGAATTGAACTACTCTCAAATTTCTTTTTGCGTTTACGGAACTGGCATTTTGAGGTTGTCATTATGACGCTTGGCTATTGATTTCCAATATTCATTGTTTTTGTCAGCGCTGTACCTTTTTCACTGAAATGGCGTAAGAGTATCTGATGTGGAAAAGAAAGCATTTGACAAAGGTTTCTGATTCTGGGCTTTCCTTTCTTTTTTTGTTGTTTTTGTCACAGCCTTGGCTTGCTGATAATGGCCATCACCTACCCACTTGGCCAACTAATTCCTTTACCTCTTTCAACTCATTCTGCTGGCTTTTCTGGTGCTTTTGCGTGTTGCAGACCCTGAATTGTGAATTGTTTGACTGTGTGGGCTCACACTTTTACTTCCCAATATTGTACATATTGGAGTTTAGTGTTTTGGATGTTCTACTGGAACTTAAGGATGTCTTGGTTAGAAGTTAGAACCACCATCCTGATTTTTGGTCAAACCAATCTTTGAATGCTCTTTTGTCTTGCACGGAGACATTATTGATAAGTGCATCTATGGCAACTGTATTAGGTTCTACTGTCAGAAGGATTCACGGGGGTTTTAGCATGTCCAACTGCATTCTTCTGTTTCACAAGAATGTATCGACAGGCACCCATCTTACCTATTAATATGAAAGGATAGGCACTTATCTTCATTTTTGACAAATCATTCCCTATTCTTGGATTTAAAGATTCAGTTATTTCTGTCACAGACATGGCTAATTACAATGTTTGGTTTCCTCTAATTTTAATTCTCCAAGTTCCTCGCAGCAAAAAGTTCACTATATCAAGACTGTTTTTGGTTTGGTTTGCACTATAAGCATCTTTTGTGTGGCAAACTGCATACTATAAACTAATACACATTGTTCATTGACCCCTGCTGTCCTTCTTTGACGTCTCCAGAATTCTTTTCTCACTGCCAGCTACCATTCTGCTATTTAACCATTATTTACATGATTTGGAACTATGAGCTTCACTTCAAGTGTAATATTCACAAGTTTGAGCAAATCATCATCACTTTGGAGCTCATAATTACTCTGTAATTTGTGTATTCTAGGAGTAATATTTAAGACACATTATGGATCAATCTCAAGCAACAGCCTCTCCATTTTCATTTTCTCATTGTCAGTTTTTTTTTCTCAAATGTGTCTTCTAGGTCTCATTATTGTGAAAACTTTATTATGATTTCCAGCCAATGTTTTGACATTTTTCTGATATTCATACAAGGTTTGGTGTTGAAGTGATGGAAATTATGGCAGTTTGGATAAAGAATCTTTGTGCCAATTTCCATCAAGGACATTCAGGTAGTCTGGGTGATGTAACTGATCCCAAACCTAATCCAGGAGAGGAAGTCTCAAAGGTCTTGGCTAGTTGGAGCGTCCTTGACATTGGAACTGGGAATGGTCTATTTCTTCAGGAACTTGCAAAGCAAGGGTACTTCCTTTGATTGCTTTTTACTGCTGTTTATATTAATGCTATTATCATGTGCTGCTATTCTCATGACAAAGATATCACATGATCTGTTTCACAGTTACGACTATATTCATTTGTTGAGGTTTTGTACTCTATTATTTTGTTACCACAGTTGCATGAAAATATGAAGGTAAACTAACCTGAAATTCATTTTCCTTTCCAGGTTTTTAGATCTTACTGGAATTGATTACTGTGATGGAGCAATAAACCTTGCAAGAAATGTTGCTGATCGTGATGGCTTTTCGAGTATAAAGTTTCTGGTATTTCTGCTTTCAAATTTTACATAAAGCTGTTTAGTGATTGGATACATCCCAATGAATAGCAGTAAGATATGCCCTGTTTTTTTTCTATGGGAAAAAATAAAGATTTTCTGCCCTCATCAATAGCTTACTTTCAAGGAGCCAACTCTGAGAAACATTATTTTCAATCACAGTAGATGCTTGACAAAGAATGATGAGTTGTACAGGTTGAGTGAGTGGGACTATTAGATATGTGACTTTTAGTCAGTGTTATACCTTTGCATATTCAAACTTGCTGTTAAGACTATCTTAAGAGGAGTACTTTTCAGTTTGCTAGTCTCCTGTTTCCATTTGTTTGTCTCATTTTATGAAAGACTAATTTTTCAAGATGTTTGCTTGCTTCAATATTTTCAGAAACTGACATGGTTACTAGTTTTTCATCTATGTTGCTCAGCATATCCATCATTTGAGTTCCTAGTTGCCTCTCCATTTGGGCGTGAAATGATAAAACATAATCACCTACTTTGTAATGCACTATGCCATGTAAGCAATCTTTTAATTCTCATGAAAACAAGAGGACACTATTTTTTTTGTTTTATTATGCTTGATTGGTGCTACTCACAAAAATAGTTAGACGTGTCATTTTCTTGCCAGTGTCTACTAGCCACCGGCAACTACAGTACTAGGCGTCCTGATCAACAGTCACCAAGATAAAACCCTTGGCAAGCATGTCATGGCTAGTCAGGACAGTTGATGCTGGAAGTATTTAAATAATATTTATTTTAGATTTTCAGGGAATGTCCTAGGTGCTGTAAGGCAAGCCAGAAACGTACTCTTATTTTGCATGTTTAGTCAATGGATGCATCCTACGTGTCATAACTGGTGAAAGCTTTTTTTATATGATTTTTATTTCTTTTGAACATAAACTCTTAACCCATTTATTTTAGATTGATGATGTTCTTGAGACCAAACTGGAGAAGCAATATCAACTTGTTACAGATAAAGGAGCATTGGACTCAATAGGTCTGCATCCTGATGGCGCAGCTAGACGGTATCAATTTTCATATTATATATTGTTGTTATCTTAATTTGCACAACTGTAATGTAGTGCTTATTCTTGCATCATATATTCCTTAGCTTGGCCTGCTAAAGCACAGGGTCAGATGCTAAAGTAATTGGAGTTTAACCTTCTTTGATCATAGAAACATTACGTCATTATTTTGGATTCTGACATGAACCTATATATATGGTCTGTATTTTTTGGTGCAAAGGGTTAACTGTATAACTGTGTAAATAGTAAGTACCTCCTTGGCTGCTTTTTAATGTTATTTCTTAGTAAAGGCAGCCAGGCCCTTTTTGTTCTGCAGTGAGTGTAAGTTTGTTTATTGTTGGTACTTAGATGATCACATCAGAAGCAGTAAATGGGCCTTTCACAAGGATTTTATCGAAATAATAAAAATAAATATCTTCATTAGGAGTTCAACCCAGTATGGCAGTACGTAAGTTGTCCCCTTGATAGTCTATCAAAAAGGCACTTTTAGCTTTCACCGTTTAGCATACCATACAGGAACTATATTATATGGGCACGTCACCAGAATTTAAGCACATATATTCAGTCTCCAAGACACTAAAACATGGAAGACGTCAAGGTGATTAGTACAAACTACAAACTGCGAAATCACTAAGTTGGATGCTGCTAATAGCCTAATATTTTCATTAGGTTTATCTATCTTCTTTCTATGGTCCTTATTATTTTGTTATTCTTTTCTTCTAACTTTTCCTTGGATACATTATATTTCACATTCAAATTCATTTTTATTTTTTGTTTTGTAATTATCATAATTTAAAATTGCTGTTCACACTTGATACGCTCTTCATGCTTTGCATGTGTATTTGTGCCTTAATTTTGGACAGCTACCATGTTGTTCCATGAACATTGACTTGATACTCCGTTCCTGCATTTTTACCTGTGTGACATGCCAGAGAACAAATGACTGGTAATAAAAACAAAAAATAGACTAATGGAGCTTGGGTTCTTCCGTGATGATGCAACTACGCTTCTGATGGATGATAATCGCTTGGACTGAAGTGCATTAACAACTTTAACATATTTTTGGTTTTGTAAATTTCTCAGGCTTTTGTTTTGGGGGTCGGTCTCAAAGTTGGTTGCTCCTGGTGGAATACTGGTACTACTTCCAACCTCAGTGGTCAGCATATTGTTTGTATGTTTTTCTGTATATTTATTGTCATTAGGATCACTTTGTCTAGAAGCTGCATATTATTAGCATTTGGTTCGTTTTGTAGTAATCCCTAGTGTACACAAAAACCAGGTTATCTTCCATGATATTTAACTGGAGGAGAGGGGATACAGCCTTTGAGTATTTAAAACTTATCATATGAATTCCCAGCGCCTAAAACTTGTGGGATTGTCATTGTTGGGGTTGCATCGGTCAAATTCAGTATGGCATAATGTATAATGTCATTGAGCCAAATCTGGTTCAGTACAGCTACAGTGGAAAAAGTTCCAAGTGGAACGCAAACCGTTTGTGTTCCCTGTTGATGATGCTGTGTTCTATTCATGCTGACGAATATGTCCACACCTTGGTTAAAGCCTTAATTTTCACTGTGGATATAGGTGATCACCACATGTAACACCACAAAAGATGGACTGGTGCAAGAAGCTGAAAGCTTCCACCTAAAACCAGCTGCGACTGATGTGCAACATGGAAAGCCTGTGCTGTCAATATTCAGATATCTGGATCATATCGACTCATATCCTTCATTTTCTTTTGGTGGTCTGGAAGGGAGGAAGGTAGCAACTGTTGCACTTGCGAGAAGGCTTGAGGCTTAGCAGAAACTAGTGCCTGTTTCGTTTCTTACTGCGATCAGAAATCATATGATGCCTTGCCATTAGTTGATTGTATTGACCATGTCTATTCGCTAATTTCTCCTCTCCTTAGTTCTGCTTTACTAATTATATTCTACAAAAACTTATGTGCATTGTGGTACAAGCACATTTGAAACAGTACATGAAAACTATCGAAAAAGCTTGATATCTAATCGGTGTTGTTTGCAACTGTATTCGTGTGCCTCCATGCACACATGCGTGTATGTGTGTGGCCACTTTATTGCTTCACTCAATTGGCGCAACATAGTGGTAAAAATGGGTAAAGGTTCTTGGTGGGCTTTTGTTACTGGATAGTCCACATCCATGCAGGCAGATTTAACAATAGACCAGCTTGGCAGATGGCCCATTGGTACTATACTAACTCTCTGGGTCCAGGCCACTGCACTTATGTTGGGCCAGCTCATTTCTCGTTGTTCAAAACAATTGTTTTGATGCTGAAGCACAGGCATTACTATTTGATCCCTGCAAACTGTGGCATAGATTTATAAGGGGCCCCAATTAACCATTCCCTGTTTAGTGGTTGTCTTAGCTTGCAGATACAGTCGAATTTGTCTGGCCCATTGGCAACAGAACGAACATTTCTGAGATGCAATAAGTCCAGATCCGTTCGATTCTCAAACAAGCTGGATCATGTTTTTGCGCGCTGTCAGGACATTAAAATGTCCCTCGAACATATGGTGAGTGTTTATGGCTTCCCTCTGTCACATGAATCTGTGCTTTCGACTCCGTTTGTGGTGGTGAAGAGAGATGAGAGGTACTAATACCCATAACTCATTTTCTTGATTTTAAAGCATTTAAAAAATCATATTTGCAATCTGCAAATTGGTTCAATCAAATGATGAGATATGGGTAAACTTCTCATAGAATATCTTAGTTGGAACTGTGATTTAAGTCATTGAAGTTTGATGTATGTGAATTGCATATAAAAATAAACACATATTTGTTGAAAAGCTGGTAGGAAATTGACCAAGAAGCCTCCACAGACAAATAAGAAGGGCTTGAATAGATGCAACTGAGTGTTGAATGGGTTGAGGATGATGGTACAAAGCGATTTACTCGACAAGCCTCCGGTCAAGCCCAGTGGCTACATAGATGAAGGAGATTGCAGCTATACTGCGTTGTCCTTAACATGGTTGGCATATGATATAACACCAAGTCGACATGTGGCCTGTTAATTCATGTTAATTAAGCACTATTTAGGATCAAGACCCAGAGGCAGGGGGAATGGATTGAAGGCCTCGGGGCCACGTTTTGAGAAGTGGGTTGTTAACCTCTTATTCACCCGAAACCCGAAACAACCTCTTGCTCACCCAAAAGGCTGGAACCAATGGGTTAACCAGGGCCATATACAAATTGACGTGCAAATAAAACTAGTGTGCTGATTACCCATTTCATAAAAAGAAGATGAGACTATTGGTAGTGCCAGCCACTCCAATTTAGTATGTAAATGTGTCTACTTTATAAGTCTAGTTAATAAATTTCCAACTCAAAGGGCAGACTCATCAAGTGTCTATCCTATGAGAAGTGTTGAATACATAAAAGCACACAGGCAGTCTATTGGGAGGAAGCGAAGACAAGAATAGAATTCTCCACTTCATATTAGATAATCATATATATAATAATACTCAAACGGATGAAAGCAAAGCACAGTCGGAACCATGAAATGCAGCGCATTATTTATTTATATAGCCCCCACATAGGTAGCCAAGCCTATTACCAATTCCCAAAGGCATTATTTCTTACACTTTTCCTCATCATGCAGCTTCTTGAAAAATCCTTGAGGATCTGCCTCAAAATTCTTCCTTGGAATTTCTTCAGTTCCAGTCTTCCCTGGTGCTTTCATCATATCATGGTCCTTCGAACCACCGCCTTTCTCAACTGGTTGTTGGTTGTGCAGAGGAACCTTGCTGCCGTCCATGTCCACTAGCAGATAGCTGTACCACAAAGGATGTTGAAGATAAGGATGCCTCTTCAATCAGGCAAACCCCATATATATATATACACACGAATGCGTGGCTTCAGTCCTCATTAATTTGGTAGTGCATGGAGCATGAAAATCGTTCAGTGACTGGTTTGCGACATTGATTGTCTTCTTGCTTTCCCTAGGAGTCTATTTACTCAAGGAACAAAATCGATGCCTCAATTTTCGTTTTTAGCAATTAAAACGAATGAATCTCTCGTTCTGTTTAAAGAAAAATTAAGAAGTCAGTCAAACAAGGCGCGTCACAAATAAATTTCTGCTCCTGGGAAAGCTAAAAATTAATTGTTTCGAGTGGAAATTGGCACTACGAAGAAATATGTTGAAAGAAAAAATTGGAAAAGACATGCACTTGTTGATCCGTTTGACATACTTTTTTTTTATTTTTGTTAAATCCAGTATTTGGCTAGGACGCCGGTTCAGCTGATCAATCAAATTTTGAATTGACAAAACAAATTAAACAATCGCATTTTATTGGTATTTTAAAAATAAATAAAACCATAAGCTACAGTGTTTTAAAAAATGTTAGGACAAAGTAAAGTGGTGAAGAGTATATGATACATTGAACAAGAGCGATTTTATCTGCGCACCAATTCGATTTGAACCTGATTTTACAGCACTGCTTGTCGGTAGTATCTTATAATACTTTCTTAGGAAGCCCTTTTTCCTTCCCAGGATAATAATGGAAAGGACATACGTTTGTTGAGATAAAAGAAGTTACAATGGCCGACTTTTAGAAATTGCTAATACTATATCCACCCAGTTAACTGGGTTTTATTATTAAATATTTTTTCTATCTAAAATCCAATTAAGACTGTAATATTAAGTTCTTAACATTGGTTTTTATCATGGATGCACGTCATATAATCTTTGTTAAAAGAGAATATTCATCTTTTTTTTTTTAATTTCCATGCAATATGCTACAAAGTTATAGTGACAGTCCGGATGAGTGAAAGGAGTACGACCCGCCATGGGCAACGAGCCTGAAATCTCCTCCCCAGCTTCCTAGATCGTGGTTGTGTTGTGTCAATGGTGGCAGCGATGTACCCTTCAATTTAGGCATCACACCCACGCAGACATAATGTTTACATGACTTGAATCATAGAAGCGTCACTTCAAGGACCCCCTTAGTCTTACACTTTGCCCCATGTATAAATCACCTATCGTATGTCACAGGAAGCAAGTCAGCCACACAAACTGCCTGACAAGTAATTTTGAACTTCTTTTGACATAGAGAATGCATGAGACATGATCGCACTTTTCAGGTCTGGATTGTTCTTTTCCGTGGAAATGCTTGTCATAAGGTTTCAGCAAGGCAAGGAGACCATTAATTCGTTTATATCAAACGCAACAAGATGCTAAGATGACCAAAGAATAATGCACCAACCACCCGGAGCGAGTCCATCTGGACTAGTGAAGTGAGAGCATGTCATATATTTATGATCTTATATTCTCCGTGAAACTGCAAATTCAATCTCTCGCCTATATTAGGTGTCAAAATTTTCTGAAGGATTGCTTTTTTGTTTTTGAGTGAAGATGCTTTTTTACACTGATAAGCAGTTTCAGAGACGGGCATTATATGCTTATTCTCTCGAAGAAAGTAAAACCCAATGACCCTGCATGCATATTTTCTCCCAATCTTCCCTCACCTTTTCTTTGTCTGGCTACAGAAACTCTTTCATTCATCTTACGTTTCTTAAAACCATGAAGTTAGTTAAACTTTCTTGCTTTTCTTATATGTTTGGCGACTTCTTGTCACCCAGTTCCTTTTAAGTGAACTTTCATATTGTCAGTTCTCTCTCGGTTGGGTGAATAGGCTACGCATCAGGAACATAGCATGATTGTCGTCGAAATTAATAAAAAAACAAGAAGAAACGACCCTTTATTTATTTATTTATAAAGCATCCCCATAGGAATACGATCATACTTTCAATCCCCAGAGGGCCAGAGCCACTATTTCTTGTTGTTTTCTTCATCATGCAGCTTCTTGAAGTAACCTTGAGGATTGGCTTCAATATCCGTTCCTTGTCATTTCCTCAGATCCGCTTTTCCTGGTGCCTACATCATCTCATAGTCCTTAGAACCAGTGCCTTTGTTGTCCTCCGAACCCCCAGTGCCTTCGGACTAAACACACCATACATATAGACCAACGGCTTCAGCACTCATTCTTCTTCGTGAATCGTGACAGCATTCACTGAGTGGCTTGCCACATTCATTCTGTTCATGCTTTTCCTAGGAATCTACTACTCAAGGAACAAAGTGCATATCTTTTGTTTCCTTATGTTCTGCCACAGCGTTATTGTTATAGTTAAAACGAGTGAATCTCCATGTCATGCATTTTACAGAAAACAACTCAGTAGGTGTGGCACGAATAATCCTGCAACCATCTGATCTACACAAAGAATAATTGCATTTGAACCCTGCGGGAAGGGTCAGAATTAACAGAGATCGGGTTTGGGGTGCTTTTTTCCAAGCAAATGCCTGTCATTTCCGAGACAAAAAAAAAAGGGAAAATTGGAAAAAACATGCAAACTCTTGGTTCAATTTGACATACTTTTCTGCTGTGCTGGAAGAATCGAAAATTGAATCCATTGTGTTAGGCCGTGGATTCAGCTGAATCTGTAACTGTTACTAATAGGAAATAACTAATATTTTATTGATATTTTTAAGTTGAGAGTAGCGGGAGTAGCACTCGGAGATATCAAAACAGGTCTTATATCTTAGTGAGACAAAGAGTTAAGTTCCAAGTGGAACGCAAACCGTTTGTGTTCCCTGTTGATGAAGTTGTGTTCTATTCATGCTGACGAACATGTCCACACCTTGTTTAAAGCCTTAATTTTCACTGTGGATATAGGTGATCACCACATGTAACACCACAAAAGATGGACTGGTGCAAGAAGCTGAAAGCTTCCACCTAAAACCAACTGCGACTGATGTGAAACATGGAAAGCCTGTGCTGTCAACATTCAGATATCTGGATCATATCGACTCATCCTTCATTTTCTTTTGGTGGTCTGGAAGGGAGAAGGGTTGCAACTGTTGCACTTGCGAGAAGGCTTGAGGCTTAGCGGAAACTAGTGCCTGTTTAGTTTCTTACTGCGATGAGAAATCATATGATGCCTTGCCATTAGTTGATTGTATTGATCATGTCTATTCGCTAGTTTCTCCTCTCCTTAGTTCTGCTTTACTAATTATATTCAACAAAAACTTATGTGTATTGTGTTAGAAGCACATTTGAAGCAGTACATGAAAACTATCGAAAAAGCTTGATAGCTAATCTGATAGCCATTTTCTGCAACCTCAATGTGTTGTTTGCAACGGTATTTGTGTGCCTCCATGCACACATGCGTGTATGTGTGGCCACTTTATTGCTTCACTCAATTGGCCCAATTAAACATTCCACTTTATTGCTTCACAAAATTGGCCCAATAAAACATATTGGTAAAAATGGGTATAAAGTTCCTGGTGGGCTTTTTTTACTGGATAGTCCAGATCCAATATTGGCAACGAAGCGACCATTTCTGAGAAGCAATAAATCCAGATCCGTTCGATTCTCAAACGAACTAGATCATTTTTTTGTGCGCTGTGAGGACATTAAAAGACCAAAATACCCTTAACAGTAAAAGTTGCACTCCAGCATCTTCATCAGTCTCCGGCCAAGGGCAGAGACACATGTGGGTGGGCATGTGTGCACAATTGCCCACACAGTCTATTAAAACTCCCTTATTCACTTAATTGGTCGATCCTAAAACTTTACATATTTATATATAAAATGCCCCTCGAATATATGGTGCGTGCCCCGCAGGCAAATATGTCTGGCTCTATGCAGTCTCCATCTTACATTTCTTGACCAGATTAGATTAACGAATTTCCATCAGAAACAACAAAAGATGTATCAATCCACAACGAAGACAAGCCCACGATAACAGGGCAAAAAAAAAAAAAAATCTGTTTATGGCTCACCTGAATCTGTGCTTTTGACTCCGTTTATGATGGCGAAAATAGATGAGACGAACTAATCCCTTTAACTCATTTCCTTGAATTTCAAGCATTTAAAAAATCATACTTACAATCTGCAAATTGGTTCAATGAAATGATATGATATGGGTAAACTACTCATAAAATATCTTAGTTGGAACTGTAATTTAAATCATTCAAGTTTGATCTATGCGAATTGCAGATAAAAATACAAAACAGATGGCTGCGAAAACATATATTTGTTGAAAAGCAGGTAGGAAATTGACCAAGAAGGCTCCACAGACAAATAAAATGGGCTTGAATAGATGCAACTGAGTGTTGAATGGTTTGAAGATGATGGTACAAACCGATTTCTTCGGCAAGGCTCCGGTCGAGCCCAGTGGCTACGTAGATGAAGGAGATTGCAGCTATCCTGCATTTTCCTTAACATGGTTGGCATATGATATAGCCAAGTCCACATGCGGCATGTTAATTAAGCACAGTTTAGGATCAGGAACAGAGGCAGTGGATTGTTAACCTTTCACTCACTGAAAAAGCTGGAACCAATGGCTTAATGAGGGCCCATTGACGTGCACATAAAACGTTACCCATTTTATAAAAAGTAAATGAGACTATTGGTAGTGTCAGCCACTCCAATTTAGAATGTAAAAGTGTCTACTTTATACGTCTAGTTAATAAATTTCCAACTCAAAGGGCAGACTCATCAGTGCCCAGTGGTCTATCCTTTGAGAAGTCTCGAACACGTAAACGCACACAGGGCACTCTATTGGGAGGAAGAGAAGACAAACATAGAATTCTCCACTTCATATTAGATAATCACATATATAATAATACTCAAACGATGAAAGCAAAGCACATTTAGACCCATCAAATGCAACCCATTATTTATTTATATAGCGCCCCACATTGGTAAACAAGCATACTAACAATTCCCAAAGGCATTATTTCTTGTACTTTTCATCATCATGCAGCTTCTTGAAGTATACATGAGGATCTGCCTCAAAATCCTTCCTTGGAATTTATTGAGTTCCACTTTTCCCTGGTGCTTTCATCATGTCATGGTCCTTAGACCCACTGCCTTTGTCAACTGGTTGTTTGTTTTGCAGAGGAACCTTGCTACCGTCCATGTCCACTAGCAAATAGCTGTACCACTAAGGATGTTGAAGATGAGGATGCCTCTTCAATCAGGCAAACCCCATATATATATATACGCACGAATAAGTGGCTTCAGTGCTTATTAATTTGGTAGTGCATGGGGCATGCAAATCGTTCAGTGACTGGTAAGCGGCATTGATTGTGCTCTTAGTTTCCTTAGGAGTCTATTTACTCAAGGAACAAAATCAATGCGTCTCTTTTCGGCTTTAGCAATTAAGACGAATGAATCTCTCATACTATTTAAAGAAAAATTAATAAGTCAGTCAAACAAGGCGCGTCACAAATAAATTTCTGCTCCTGGGAAAGCTAAAAAATAATTGTTTCGAATGGAAATTGGCACTACGAAGAAATATGTTAAAAGAAAAATTGGGAAAGACATGCACTTGTTGATCCGTTTGACATACCTTCTTTGGTTAAATCCAGTATTTGGCAAGGATGCCGGTTCAGCTGATCAATCAAATGTTGAATTGACAAAATAATAAGATTTGAATGGTATGTTAAAAATAAATAAAACCATAGAGTTACAGTGTTTTAAAAAAGTTAGAACAGAGTAAAATGGTGAACAGTTTATGATACATGGCCCCTTATATATCGACAACTGAACATGAGCGATTTTATCCCGCACACCAATTCGATTTGAACCTCATTTTTACAGCACTGCTTGTCGGTAGTTTTTTATAATACTTTGTTACCAAGCCTTTTTTTCTTTCCCAGGACAATAAAGAAAAGGACATACATCTGTTGTGATAACAGAAGTTACAAAGGCCGACTTGTAGAAATTGCTCATACTATATCCACTAAGATAACTGGTTTTTATTCTTAACTATTATTTCTATTAAAATCCAGTTTTACAGTAATATTAAGTTCTTAACACATAGGTAAACAAGCCTACTACCAATACCCAAAGGCATTATTTCCTGTACTTTTCCTCATCATGCAGCTTCTTGAAGTATCCCTGAGGATCGGACTCAAAATCCTTCCTTGGAATTTCTTGAGTTCCAGTTTTCCCTGGAGCTTTCATCAAGTCATGGTCTTTGGAACCACCGCCTTTCTCAGCTGGTTGTTTGTTGTGCTGAGGAACCTTGCTACCGTCCATGTCCACTAGCAGATAGCTGTACCACTAAGGATGTTGAAGATGAGGATGCCTCTTCAATCAGGCAAACCCCATATATATATATATATATACGCACGAATAAGTGGCTTCAGTGCTTATTAATTTGGTAGTGCATGGGGCATGCAAATCGTTCAGTGACTGGTAAGCGGCATTGATTGTGTTCTTGCTTTCCCTAGGAGTCTATTTACTCAAGGAACAAAACCAATGCATCTCTTTTCGTTTTTAGCAATTAAGACGAATGAACCTCTCATACTATTTAAAGAAAAATTAAGAAGTCAGTCAAACAAGGCGCGTCACAAATAAATTTCTGCTCCTGGGAAAGCTAAAAATTAATTGTCTCGAATGGAAATTGGCACTACGAAGAAATGTGTTAAAAGGAAAATTGGAAAAGACATGCACTTGTTGATCCGTTTGACATACCTTCTTTGGTTAAATCCAGTATTTGGCAAGGACGCCGGTTCAGCTGATCAATCAAATGTTGAATTGACAAAATAATAAGATTTGAA
This sequence comes from Nymphaea colorata, assembly GCF_008831285.2. Taxonomy (NCBI): domain Eukaryota; kingdom Viridiplantae; phylum Streptophyta; class Magnoliopsida; order Nymphaeales; family Nymphaeaceae; genus Nymphaea; species Nymphaea colorata. The sequence goes on from NC_045139.1 coordinate 3,102,244, forward strand.
TGGTATGTTAAAAATAAATAAAACCATAGAGTTACAGTGTTTTAAAAATGTTAGAACAGAGTAAAATGGTGAACAGTATATGATACATGGCCCCTTATATATCGACAACTGAATATGATCGATTTTATCCCGCACACCAATTCGATTTGAACCTCATTTTTACAGCACTGCTTATCGGTAGTTTTTTATAATACTTTGTTACCAAGCCTTTTTTCTTTCCCAGGATAATAAAGAAAAAGACATACATCTGTTGTGATAACAGAAGTTACAAAGGCCGACTTGTAGAAATTGCTCATACTATATCCACTAAGATAACTGGTTTTTATTCTTAACTATTTTTTTATTAAAATCCAGTTTTACAGTAATATTAAGTTCTTAACACTGGTTTTTATCATGGATGCATACTCTATGATCTACAGAAACTCTTTAATTCATCTTTTTCATTCATCTTGCGTTTCATAAAACCATGAAGTCAGTTAAACTTTCTTGCTTTTCTTATATGTTTGGCGACTTCTTGTCACCCAGTTCCTTTTAAATGAACTTTCATGTTGTCGGTTCTCTCTCGGTTGGGTGAACAGGCTACGCATAAGGAACATAGAATGATTGTGTCGAAATTAATATAAAAACAAGAAGAAAAGACCCTTTATTTATTTATTTATTTATAAAGCACCCCCACAGGAATACGATCATACATCCAATCCCCAGAGGGCCAGAGCCACTATTTCTTGTTGTTTTTTTCATCATGCAGCTTCTTGAAGCTTGAGGATTGGCTTCAATATCCGTTCCTTGTTATTTCCTCAGATCCGCTTTTCCTGGTGCCTACATCATCTCATAGTCCTTAGAACCAGTACCTTTGTTGCCCTCAGAACCCCCTGTGAGAGTCCATCCCCACTTACAGATAGCTACTTCACTAAGCATGTTGAAGATAAGGACGTCTCTTCACTCATTAAACACACCATACATATAGACCGACGGCTTCAGCACTCATTATTCTTCGTGAATCGTGATAGCATTCACTGAGTGGCTTGCCACATTCATTCTGTTCTTGCTTTTCCTAGGAATCTATTACTCAAGGAACAAAGTGCATATCTTTTGTTTACTTATGTTCTGCTACAGAGTTATTGTTATAGTTAAAACGAGTGAATCCCCATGTCATGCATTTTACAGAAAACAACTCAGTCAAACAAGGTGTGGCACAAATAATCCTGCAACCATCTGATCTACGCAAAGAATAATTGCATCTGAATCCTGCGGGAAGGGCCACAAAATTGTCTTTAACAGAGATCGGGTTTGGGGTGCTCTTTACCAAGCAAATGCCTGTCATTTCCGAGTAGAAAACAGAAAAGAGGAAAATTGGAAAACACATGCAAACTCTTGGTTCTCTTTGACATACTTTTCTGCGGTGTTGGAATAATCGATAATTGAATCCATTATGTTAGGCCGTAGATTCAGCTGAATCCGTAACTGTGTCACGAATCTGAAATAACTAATATTTTGCTGACATTTTGAAGTTGAAGAGTAGCCGGAATAGCAATTGGTTATATCAAAACAGGTCTTATATCTTTGAGAGACAAAGAGTTAAGTTGAAGCTTAGACTCCTTTTGAATAACAAAATTCAGTATGGCTTAATGTGTGATGTCTTTGATCCGAATCTGATTCAGTGCAGCTACATTGGAAAAAGTTCCAAGTGCAACGCAAACCGTTTGTGTTCCATGTTGATGATGCTGTGTTCTATTCATGCTGACGATTATGTCCACACCTTGATTAAAGCCTTAATTTTCACTGTGGATATAGGTGATCACCACATGTAACACCACAAAAGATGGACTGGTGCAAGAAGCTGAAAGCTTCCACCTAAAACCAACTGCGACTGATGTGAAACATGGAAAGCCTGTGCTGTCAACATTCAGATATCTGGATCATAGCAACTGTTGCACTTGCGAGAAGGCTTGAGGCTTAGCGGAAACTAGTGCCTGTTTAGTTTCTTACTGCGATCAAAAACCATATGATGCCTTGCCATTAGTTGATTGTATTGATCATGTTTTCGCTAGTTTCTCCTGTCCCTTAGTTGTGCTTTACCAATTTTATTCTACAAAAACTTATGTGTATTGTGTTACAAGCACATTTGAAACAGTACATGAAAACTATCGAAAAAGCTTGATAGCTAATCTGATAGCCGTTTTCTGCAACCTCAATGTGTTGTTTGCAACTGTATATGTGTGCCTCCATGCACACATGCGTGTATGTGTGTGGCCACTTTATTGCTTCACTCAATTGGCCCAATAAAACATAGTGGTAAAAATGGGTACAAAGTTCTTGGTGGGCTTTTTTTACTGGATAGTCCAGATCCAAGCAGGCAGATTTAACAATAAACCAGCTTGGCAGCTTGGCTTGATCATGTGATGGCCCATCGGTACTAACTCTCTGGGTCCAGGCCACTGCACTTATGTTGTGCCAGCTCATTTCTCATTGCTCAAATCAATTGTTTTGATGCTGAAGCATAGGCATTACTATTTGATCCCCGCAAACAGTGGCATAGATTTATAAGGGGCCCCAAACCGTTCCCTGTTTAGTGGGTCAATCCGTCTGTCGTAGCCTGCATATACAGTCGAAATTGTCTGGCCCTTTGGCAACAAAGTGAACATTTCTGAGATGCAATAAATCCAGATCGGTAGGATTCTCAAACAAACTGGATCATGTTTTTGCGCGCTGTCAGGACATTAAAAGACCAGAATTCAATACCCTTAACGGTAAAAGTTGCACTGCAGTATCTTCACCATTCTCCAGCCAAGGGCAGAGACACATGTGGGCAATTGCCCACACAGTCTATTAAAATTCCCTTATTCACTTAATTGGTTGATCCTAAGACTTTACATATTTATATATAAAATGCCCCTCAAGTCTAGCTCTGCCACGGTCTCCATCCTCTATTTCACAACAAATGATGTATCAATCGACAACGAAGACAACCCCATGATAACAGGGCAAAAAAAAAAAAAAAAAGGGATGGCAATGCAAAAAAGAAAAACTGTTTATGGCTTCCCTCTGTCTCCTGAATCTGCGCTTTCGACTCCGTTTATGATGGCGAAGAGAGACGAGACGAACTAATTACTAACACCCTTAACTCGTTTCCTTGAATTTCAAGCATTTAAAAAATCATATTTGCAATATGGGTAAACTTCTCATAGAATATCTTAGTTTGATGTATGTGAATTATTGAAGTTTGATGTACGTGAATTACACATAAAAATGCAAAACAGATAGCTGCGAAAAAACACATATTTGCTGAAAAGCTGGTAGGAAACTGACCAAGAAGACTCCACAGACAAATAAGATGGGCTTGAATAGACGCAACTGAGTGTTGAATGGGTTTGAGGATGACGGTACAAACGGATTTATTCGGCAAGGCTCCGGTCTAGTGCAGTGGCTACATAGATGAAGGAGATTGCAGCTATCCTGCATTGTCCTTAACATGGTTGGCATATGATATAAACAAGTAGTCGACATGCTGGGCAGTGGGCAGTGGGCAGTGGGTTAACCTCTCGCTCACCTCACCCGGAAGGCTGCAACCTATGGGTCAACCAGGGCCCATACACAAATTGACGTATAAATAAAGCTAATGTGCTGGTTACTCATTTGATAAAAAGTAAATGAGACAATTGGTAGTGTCAGCCACTCCAATTTAGTATGTAACGTGTCTACTTATAAGCCTAGTTAACAAATTTCCAACTCAAAGGGCAGACTCATCAAGTGGTTTATCCTTTGAGAAGTCTCAAACACATAAACGCACACAGGTAGTATATTGAGAGGAAGCGAAGACAAGCACAGAATTCTCCACTTCATATTAGATAATCACATATATAATAAAACTCAAACGGATGAAAGCAAAGCACACTCAGAGCCATAAAATGCAACCCATTATTTATTATATAGCGCCCACATAGGTAAACAAGCCGACTACCAATACCCAAAGGCATTATTTCTTGTACTTTTCCTCATCATGCAGCTTCTTGAAGTATCCCTGAGGATCTGCCTCAAAATCCTTCCTTGGAATTTCTTGAGTTCCAGTTTTCCCTGGAGCTTTCATCAAGTCATGGTCTTTGGAACCACCGCCTTTCTCAGCTGGTTGTTTGTTGTGCTGAGGAACCTTGCTACCGTCCATGTCCACTAGCAGATAGCTGTACCACTAAGGATGTTGAAGATGAGGATGCTTCTTCAATCAGGCAAACCACACACACACACACACACACACACACACACACACACACACACATATATATATACACACGAATCCGTGGCTTCAGTGCTCACTAATTTGGTAGTGCATGGAGCACGAAAATCGTTCAGTGACTGGTTTGCAACATTCATTCTGTTCTTGCTTTCCCGCTGAGTCTATTTACTAAGGAACAAAAACGATGTACTCTTTTCGTTTTTAGCAATTTAAACGAATGAATCTCTCATACATTTTAAAGAAGAATTAAGAAGTCTGACATACAAGGAGCGTCACAAATAAATTTCTGCTCCTGGGGAAGCTAAAAGTTAATTGTTTCGAACGGAAATTGGCACTACGAAGAAATACGTTAAAAGAAAAATTGGAAAACACCTGCACTTGTCGATCCGTTTGTCATTTTTTTTTGTTAAATCCAGTATTTCGCTAGGACGGCGGTTCAGCTGATCAATCAAATTTTGAATTGACAAAACAATAAGAATTGATTGGTATTTAAAAAAAAAAAAAAAAACCATAGAGCTACAGTGTTTTAAAAATGTTAGAACAAAGCAAAATGGCGAAGAGTATATGAAACGTGGCACCATATATATCGACAATTGAACATGAGCGATTTTTTCCGCGTACCAATTCTATTTGAACCTGATTTTTACAGCACTGCTTGTCGATAGTATCTTCTAATACTTTCTTACCAAATAAAGAAAAGGACATACATTTGTTGAGATAACAGAAGTTATAAAGGCCGACTTGTAGAAATTTCTCATATCATATATACTATGATAGCTGGTTTTTATTCTTAACTATTTTTTCTATCTAAAGTCCAATTTTACTGTAATATTAAGTCCTTAATATTGGTTTTTATCATGAATGCATGCCATATGATCTTTTTTAAGAGAGAATATCCATCTTTTTTTTTAAAATTTCCATGCAATATGCTATAAAGTTACAGGGATAGTCCGGAAGAGTGAAAGGAGTACGACCTGCCATGGGCAACGAGACTGAAATCCATGCAGAGGTTGTGGTTTTAGTGATGGCTGCAATGTAATGTACCCTTCAATTTAAGCACTGCACCCATGCACAGGCATAACGTTCACATGACTTAATCATACACTTCAAGCACTCAGCTATACTTTGTCCCTTGAGACTATAATGGTAACTAAGATGTATAAATCACCTACCGTATGTCACAGGACGCAGGTCAGCCACACAAACTGCGTGACAAATACTTTTGAACTTCTTTGAAAATAGAGAAAGCATGAGACATGATCGCACTTTTCAGGTATGGGTTGTTCTTTTCGGTGGAAATGCTTGTCATAAGCAGGGGTAGAGGGAGGGGGTGGGCCACCTAGACTATGGCCCCACCCCAATTATTTGAAAAAAAAAACATTGAAAAAATTAAAAGAAATTAGTTGTATAATTTTTTTTTAGATTCATATTCAATTTGGCCCTACTCAGATCCGAGGTTGGACTGTTTAGTTCGCCCCTAAAAAAAATTCTATCTCTATTCCTTATTATAAGGTTTCAACAAAGCAACGACACCATTAATTCATTTATATCAAACTCATATGACCCTAAGATGACCAATGAATATTGCGCTAACCACCCGGAGCGAGTCCCTCAGGACTAGTGAAGTGAGAGCATCTCATATATTTATGATCTTATATTCTACGTGAAACTGCAAATTCAATCTCTCGTCTATATTAGGTGTTAAGATTTTCTGAAGAATTGCATTTTTGTTTTCGATTTCGAGTTAAGATGCTTTTTTACACTGGTAAGCAGTTTCAGAGACGGGCATTATATGCTTATTCTCTCGAAGAAAAGAAAACCCGATGACCCTGCGCACATATTTTCTCCCAATCTTCCCTCACCTTTTCTTTGTCTGGCTACAGAAACTCTTTCATTCATCTTACGTTTCTTAAAACCATGAAGTTAGTTAAACTTTCTTGCTTTTCTTATATGTTTGGCGACTTCTTGTCTTCCAGTTCCTTTTAAATGAACTTTCATGTTGTCGGTTCTCTCTCGGTTGGGTGAACCGGCTACGCATCAGGAACATAGCATGATTGTCGTCGAAATTAATATAAAAACAAGAAGAAACGACCCTTTATTTATTTATTTATAAAGCATCCCCATAGGAATACGATCATACTTTCAATCCCCAGAGGGCCAGAGCCACTATTTCTTGTTGTTTTCTTCATCATGCAGCTTCTTGAAGTAACCTTGAGGATTGGCTTCAATGTCCGTTCCTTGTTATTTCCTCAGATCCGCTTTTCCTGGTGCCTACATCATCTCATAGTCCTTAGAACCAGTGTCTTTTGTTGTCCTCAGAATCCCCTGCGAGCGTCCATCCCCACTTGCCGATAGCTATATAACTAAGTATGTTGAAGATAAGGATGTCCCTTCACACACTGAACACACTATACATATAGACCAACGGCTTCAGCACTCATTATTCTTGGTGAATCTTGATAGCATTCACTGACAGGCTTGGCACTTTCATTCTGTTCTTGCTTTTCCTAGGAGTCTATTACTCAAGGAACAAAGCGCATATCTTTTGTTTGTTTTTATTCTGCCACAGAGTTACTGTTATAGTTAAAACGAGTGAATCCCCATGTCTTGCATTTTAAGAAAACCAACTCAGTCAAACATCGTGCTGAAACATGTAAACTCTTGGTTCCCTTTGACATACTTTTCTGCGGTGTTGGAAGAATCGAAAATTGAATCCCTTGTATTAGGCCGCAGATTCAGCTGAATATGTAACTGTGTTACTCTACGGATATAACTAATAATTTATTGATATTTTTAAGTTGAAGAGAACAGAGTGGCACTTGGAGATTTCAAAACAGGTCTTATTTCTTAGAGAGACAAAGAGTTAAGTTAGACTCTTCTCTTGAATAACAAAAGCTTAATGTGTGATGTCTTTGATCCAAATCTGGTTCAGTGCAGCTACATTGGAAAAAGTTCCAAGTGGAACGCAAACCGTTTGTGTTCCCTGTTGATGACGTTGTGTTCTATTCATGCCGACGAATATGTCCACAACTTGTTTAAAGCCTTAATTTTCACTGTGGATATAGGTGATCACCACATGTCACACCACAGAAGATGGACTTATAGAAAAGCTAAGAAAATAAGGAAAAGAAGAAACAAAGATTAACGTGGCTCGGCTTAGGGAAGCCTACATCCATGATCAGAAGGCACTCAGAGTTTTCTTTATTGATGGGAGAGATGAATACAATGGTGGAGTTGAGTCCCTTTTATAGGGAAGGGAGATTGTTCTTGCCTGGATTAAACACAATCTTCATCTGATCCCTAAATTGTCGCCTTTTCTTATCTTCTGCCTTTTTTATTTGATCACAATCTTGCTCATGATCTTCTGTTATCAGCTTGACATCTTTATCAATATCTTGATTGTCGATTTCCTCTTCAACGGATTTGTTACCAGCTTTGTTAACATTCCCCCTCAAACTAAACCGCTGCTGAAGGCTAAGTTTGTTCTTGAGATGATTGAATGTACGCTTTGATAAGCTTTTGGTAAAAACATCGGCAACTTGATTTGTGGTTGAAATATACTTAGTTTCAAGCTGCTTTTGAGCTACTCTCTCTGTTACATAATAAAAATCAATCTGAATGTGCTTACTTCGATTATGAAAAACTGGATTTGCCGTCATATAAAGAGAACTCTTGTTATCACAATATAAAATTGGGACTTTGATAATCTGTATTCCAATGTCCTTCATTAAGAATTGTATCCATGTAAGTTCTGCTGTTGTCGATGCCATTGCTCTATATTCAGCCTCGGTACTAGATCTGGCTGCACTATTTTGCTTCTTGGCACTCCAAGACACACAATTTGCACCAAGAAAGACACAAAATCCTGTCGTGGATCGCCTAGTTTGAGAACATCCTATCCAATCTGAATCAGAAAAAACATATAAATCAAGTGTGTTTTGCATCAATATGTTTAGTCCCATGTGTATTGATCCTTTAATATATCGTAGAATCCTTTTGACCATTTGATAGTGAATCTGAAATGGTTCATGTATAAACTGACTAACATAATTGACAGCAAAAGAGATATCCGGTCCTGTTAAAGTCAAATATTGTAAAGATCCAACTATCTGCCTGTAGAGAGTAGGATTTGCAAATTTTCCTTCATCATCTTTATACTGATGCATTTTCAGACTCATTGGAGTGACACCTGGTTTGCAGTCTTCCATCTTTGCTCTTTCAAGAATGTCCTTACCATACTTGGTTTGACATAAGAGAATTCTTTTTTCTGTCCAAGTCACTTCGACTCCTAAAAAATAGCTTAATTTGCCGAGATCTTTGACATGAAACTCCTTGCAAAAAGCGTAAACAAAACTTTGCAAAAATATGAAACAATTTCCAGTTATGATCATATCATCAACATACACAAGGAGAACAATAGTTTTTGAATTTTGATATAATGTAAACATAGACGGATCAGCCATACTGGTAGAAAAACCATAATCAAGAAGAAAACTGCTTAGTCTAGCATACCATGCACGTGACGCTTGTTTCAGACCATAAATGGCTCGTTGCAATTTCCAAACATATCCTGGTTTTGTTTTATCTTCATACCCAGGAGGTTGTTTCATGTAAACATCTTCGTTAATAGCGTTGCATAAGAAAGCATTTTTGATATCCAATTGTCTTATTTCTCACCGTCTAACTGTAGCAATAGAAAGAACCATTTTAATAGTGGTAGGGCGAACCACTGGAGAAAAGGTTTCATGAAAATCAATTCCTTTTTTTGAGTGAAGCCGCGAGCAACAAGTCTAGTCTTGAGTTTTTCCAATGATCCATCTGATTTTAGCTTGGTTTTAAATACCCATTTCGATCCAACTACATTCATCTTGGGATCATATGGTACAAGTCTCCATGTTTGATTTTCATTTAACGCTTCAATTTCTTTGTCCATAGCGTTTTTCTAGCTTGGTTTTCTAAGAGCCTCATTGACACTTGAAGGTTCTTTAGGAATATCTTGATATAAGTATGTAAGTTGGCATATTTGGGATTAGGTTTGAAAGTTTCTATCATCGATCTAGTGACCATTGTTCTAACCATGACAGGAGAAGAAACAGTACCTTGTTCAAGGCTTTCGGTCATGGTGGTGTCCAGTATTTCATGTCTGCTTTGATCTTGTTCCAAATTTTCCATTTGAGGGTGAAAAGATTGAGCATCACCTGACATAGTGCTATTTCGTTCCACGTTTTCAGTTATGGCTGTCTCATGTTCGTCTTGATCGGAGTTGCTTGGCTGACTGTGGATCAGTTGCCCGTCTATGGTCATATTATCAATCGAAACCTCTTACCTCTTGAGACCGAGAATGTGTGTCAATCTCATTTCTTTCTTCCTCATGATGAACGTTTGTTCGAGTAGAACTATTCTCTTCGGAAACTGATTGTTCTATGTCCGCTCGTTCCTCATCAAAAGAAATTAAATCAGAAGTTAGAGAATCTCCATCATATAATTTTGCAGGATTTTTATAAGAAAAGAAATGTTCGTTTTGTAGTAATCCGGAGTTTACACAAAAACCAGGTCATCATCTATGCTATTTAACCAGAGGAGGGACGGGATACAGCCTTTGAGTACTTAAACTTATCATATGAATTCCCAGCGCCTAAGACTTGTGGGGTGGTTGTCATTGTTGGGGTTGCATCGGTCAAACTCTGTATGGCTTAATGTATGATGCCTTTGATCCAAATCTGGTTCAGTACAGCTACATTGGAAAAAGTTCCAAGTGGAACGCAAACCGTTTGTGTTCCCTGTTGATGCTGCTGTGTTGTATTCATGTTGACGAATATGTCCACACCTTGGTTAAAGCCTTAATTTTCACTGTGGATATAGGTGATCACCACATGTAACACCACAAAAGACGGACTGGTGCAGGAAGCTGAAAGCTTCCACCTAAAACCAACTGTGACTGATGTGCAACATGGAAAGCCTGTGCTGTCAACATTCAGATATCTGGATCATATCGACTCATACTTTACATTTTCTTTTGGTGGTTGGAAGGGAGAAGTGTAGCAACTCTTGCACTTGCGAGAAGGCTTAGCGGAAACTAGTGCCTGTTTAGTTTCTTCCTGCGATCAGAAATCATATGATGCCTTGCCATTAGTTGATTGTATTGATCATGTCTATTTGCTAGTTTCTCCTGCCCCTTAGTTCAGCTTTACTAATTATATTCTACAAAAACTTATGTGTATTGTGTTAGAAGCACATTTGAAACCGTACATGAAAACTATCGGAAAAACTTGATAGCTAGTCTGATAGCCATTTTCTGCAACCTCAATGTGTTGTTTGCAACTGTATTGGTGTGCCTCCATGCACACATGCGTGTATGTGTGTGGCCACTTTATTGCTTCACTCAATTGGCCCAACAAAACATAGTGGTAAAAATGGGTATAAAGTTCTTGGTGGGCTTTTTTTACTGGATAGTCCAGATCCAATATTGGCAAGGAAGCGAACATTTCTGAGATGCAATAAATCCAGATCCGTTCGATTCTCAAACAAACTAGATCATGTTTTCATGCGCTGTCAGGACATTAGAAGACCGAAATACCCTTAACAGTAAAAATTGCACTCCAGCATCTTCACCATTCTCCAGCCAAGAGCAGAGACACATGTGGGCATGTGTGGGCAATTGCCCGCACAGTCTATTAAAATTCCCTTATTCACTTAATTTGTTGATCCTAAAACTTTACATACAAATAAAAGGCCCCTCGAATATATGGTACGTGTTCCTCAGTCAAATACTTCTGGCTCCATGGGTTCTCCATCCTCTATTCCTTGTCCATATTAGATTAAGGAATTACCATCAGAAACAACAAATGATGTACCAATCGACAACGAAGACAAACCCATGATAACAGGGCAAAAAAAAAAATAATAATAACAGGGTAAAACAAAAAAAAACTGTTTATGGCTTCTCTCTGTCACCTGAATATACGCTTTCGACTCCGTGTATGATGGCGAAGAGAGATGAGACGAACTGATACCCTTAGGCCTTAACTCATTTCCTTGAATTTCAAGCATTTAAAAAATCATATTTGCAATCTGCAAATTGGTTCAACCAATATGATATGGGCAAACTTCTCATAGAATATCTTAGTTGGAACTGTGATTTGAATAATTGAAGTTTGATGTATGTGAATTACAGCTAAAAATACAAAACAGATAGGTGCGAAAAAACACATTTGTTGAAAAGCTGGTAGGAAATTGACCAACAAGACTCCACGGACAAATAAGATGGGATTGAATTGAGTGTTGGATGGGATTGAATTGAGTGTTGAATGGGTTTGAGGATGATGGTACAAAGCGATTTATTCGGCAAGGCTCCGGTCAAGCCCAGTGGCTACATAGATGAAGGAGATTGCAGCTATCCTGCATTGTCCTTAACATGGTTGTTATATGTTATAACCAAGTAGTCGACATGCGCCCTGTTAATTTATGTTACTTAAGCACTGTTGAGGATCAGGACCCAGAGGCAGGGGAATGGAATGAAGGCTTTGGGGCATCTTTTTGGGCAGTGGGGTTGTTAACCTCTCTCTCACCCAAAAAGCTAGAACCAATGGGTTAACCAGGACCCATACACAAACTGACGTGCAAATAAAGCTAATGTGCTGATTACCCATTTCATAAAAAGTAAATGAGACTATTGGTAGTGTCAGCCACTCCAATTTAGTATATAAATGTGTCTATTTTATAAGTCTCGTTAATAAACCTTCAATTCAATGGGCAGACTCAACAAGTGGTCTATCCATTGAGAAGTTTCGAACACATGAACGCACACAGACACTCTATTCGGAGGAAGAGAAGACAAGCATATAATTCTTCACTTCATATTAGATAATAACATATATAATAATACTCAAACAGATGAAAGCAAAGCACACTCAGAAACATCAAATGCAACCCATTATTTATTTATATAGCGCCCCACAGAGGTAAACAAGCCTTCTACCAATTCCCAAAGCCATTATTTCTTGTACTTTTTCTCATCATGCAGCTTCTTGAAGCATCCCTGAGGATCCGCCTCAAAATCCTTTCTTGGATTTTTTTCAGTTCCACTTTTCAACGGAAATTTCATCAAGTCCTCCAACCACTGCACAACTGCTTGTTTGTTGTGCTCAGTAACCTTGCTGCCGTCCATGTCCACTAGCAGATTTCTGTACCACTAAGGATGTTGAAGATGAGGATGCTTCTTCGATCAGGCAAACCCCATATATATAGACACACGAATCCGTGGCTTCAGTGCTCATTAATTTGGTAGTGCATGGAGCATGAAAATCGTTCTGTGACTGGTTTGCGACATTCATTCTGTTCTTGCTTTCCCTAGGAGTTTGTTTACTCAAGGAACGAAATCGATGCATTTTTTTTTTGTTTTTAGCAATTCAAACGAATGAATCTCTCATACATTTTAAAGAAGAATTAATAAGTCAAACAAGGCGCGTCACACATAAATTTCTGCTCCTGGGAAAGCTAAAAATTAATTGTTTCGAATGGAAATTGGCACTAGAAGAATTACGTTAAAGGAAAAGTTGGAAAAGACATGCACATGTCGATCCGTTTGGTATATATATTTTTTTTTTGGTTAAATCCAGTATTTGGCTAGGACGCCGGTTCAGCTGATCAACCAAATTTTGAATTGACAAAACAATAAAATATGATCGGTATTTTAAAAATAAATAAAACCATAGAGCTACAATGTTTTAAAAATGTGAGAACAAAGTAAAATGGTGAAGAGTATATGAAACGTGGCACCTTACATATCAACAATTGAACATGAGCGATTTTATCCGCGCACCAATTCGATTTGAACTTGATTTTTGCAGTGTCGATAGTATCATATAATACTTTCTTACCAAGCCTTTTTTCTTTCCCAGGATAATAAAGAAAAGGACATACATTTGTTGAGATAACAGAAGTTACAAAGGCCGACTTGTAGAAATTTCTCATACCATATCCCCTAAGATAACTGGTTTTTATTCTTAACTATTTTTTCTATCTAAAGTCCAATTTTACTGTAATATTAAGTTCCTAATATTGGTTTTTATGAATGCATGCCATATGATCTTTGTAAAGAGAGAATATCCATTGTATTTTTAAATTTCTATGCAATATGCTATAAAGTTATAGTGGTAGTCCGGATGAGTGAGAGCAGTACGACCGCCATGGGCAATGAGACTGAAATCCATGCAGAGGTTGTGTTGTTTTCGTGATGGCAGCTGTGTACCCTTCAATTTAAGCACCGCACCCATGCAAGGTATAGCGTTCACATGAGTTGAATCATAGACACTTCATGCACCTTTATCCTGACCTGCTATACTTTGCCCCTTGAAACTATAATGATAACTAGGATGTATAAATCTCCTATCATATGTCACAGGACGCAAGTCAGCCACACAAACTGCGTGACCAATACTTTTGAACTTCTTTTGACATAGAGAAAGCATGAGACATGATCGCACTTTTCAGGTCTGGGTTGTTCTTTTCGTGGAAATGCTTGTCATAATGTTTCAACAAGGCAAGGAGACCATTAATTCGTTTATATCAAACACAATAAGATGCTAAGATGACCAAAGAATAATGCACCAACCACCTGGGGCGAGTCCATCTGGACTAGTGAAGTGAGAGCATCTCATATATTTATGATCTTATATTCTACGTGAAACTGCAAAGTCAATCTCTCGTCTATATTAGGTGTTAAAATTTCCAGAAGAATTGCATTTTTGTTTTTGAGTGAAAATGCTTTTTTACACTGATAAGCAGCTTCAGAGACGGGCAATTAGGGGTGAACACGAGCCCGAGCTCAGTCAGCTCGAGCTCAGCTCGACTAATGAAACCTTGAGCTCAATTCGACTAATGAAACCTTGAGCTCAACTCGGCTTGAGCTCGAAAATAGCTCGACGGAAGAAGCTCGAGCTCAACTCGATTAAGGTTCAACAAACTCGTTTGAATAGAATTGATATTCATTGTTTCGTGTTGAGCTCCAGTTCAACTCGATTAAAGCTTGACAAGCTCGTTTGAATGGAATTGATATTCATCGTTACATGTTGAACTCGAGCTCAACTCACTCGACAAACTCGTAAACTCATTTGAATATATAGTCTTGATTAAGGCTCGACAAACTCAATTAAGGCTCAAGCTCGACTCGGCAGTTACGTGTTGAGCTCGAATTCAACTTGATTATTTGAACGAGTCGACTCAAGAAATGACTCGGCTCGAACTCATTCACGAGCCGTGCTTTAACTAGTAGCTAGACTAGTTGTTTACCCTTACGGGCAATATATGCTCATTCTCTCAAGAAAGTAAACCCAAGGACCTGCATACATATTTTCTCCCAATCTTCCTCACCTTTTCTTTAACTGGCTGCAGAAACTCTTTCAATCATCTTACGTTTCATAAAACCATGAAGTTAGTTAATGTTTGGCGACCTCTTGTCACCCAGCTCCTTTTAAATGAACTTTCATGTTGTCGGTTCTCTCTCGGTTGGGTGAACAGGCTACGCATCAGGAACATAGCATGACTGTCGGCGAAATTAATATAAAAACAAGAAGAAAAGACCTTTTATTTATTTTTTATAAAGCATCCCCATAGGAATACGATCCTATTTCCAATCCCCAGAGGGTCTTCATCATGCAGCTTCTTGAAGTAACATTGAGGATTGGCTTCAATGTCCATTCCTTGTTATTTCCTCAGATCCTCTTTTCTTGGTGCCTACATCATGTCATAGTCCTTAGAACCAGTGCCTTTGGTGTCCTCAGAAGCCCTGCGAGTGTCCATCCTCACTTGCAGACAGCTATATCAAGTATGTTGAAGATAAGATTGTCTCTTCACTCGTTAAACACATCGTACATATAGAACAACGGCTTCAGCACTCTTTATTCTTCGTGAATCGTGGTATCATTCACTGACTGGCTTGCTACATTCATTCTGTTCTTGCTTTTCCTAAGAGTCTATTACTCAAGGAACAAAGTGCATCTCTTTTGTTTCTTTTTATTCTGTCACAGACCCACAGAGTTATTGTTATAGTTAAAACGAGTGAATCCCCATGTTCATGCATTTTACTGAAAAAAACTCAGTCAAACAAGGTGTGGCAAAAATAATCCTGCAACCATCTGATCTACGCAAAGAACAATTGCATCTGAACCCTGCGGGAAGGGCCAGAAAATTGACTTTAACAGAGATCAAGTTTGGGGTGCTCTTTTCCATGCAAATGCTTGTCATTTCCGGGACGTTGGAAAAAACATGCAAACTCTTGGTTCCCTTTGACATAATTTTCTCCGGTGTTGGAAGAATCGAAAATTGAATCCATTGTGTTAGGCCGTAGATTCAGCTCAATCTGTAACTGTGTTACGAATCGGAAATAACTAATCTTTTATTGATATTTTTAAAAAATAAATGTAAAAGACAAAAAAATTAAAATTAAAATATTGATGAATAGGATATGACATACGGCACCTGTATTGTCATTTGTCAAGTGAATATATACAATACAGAAGGCAAGTTAAGTTAGCTGGGAATCTGTTTCCAAGAAGAAATTGGGCCGCCTGTCATTTGCAGTAATAAGATGAATAGAGGGGAGACGATTTCCACATGGCAAGGAGACGATGAATGCGTTTGCAACATAGAAAGATATGGAAATGACCAAAGAGAGACCGCTGAAGTACTAGTGAAGGGTCTTAATATCTCTTAATTCTACTTGGAACGGCAAATTCATACTCTCCTATATAAAGAGGGTGAACCTAGTTAAGTTTCAACTTTATTAGACTTCTTACTGTTGGGTGAAATTTCAAGCTTTTTTTCACTAATAAGCAGTTTAAAGGCGGGCATAATATGCGTAATAAATATCTTAATATAATTTATCAAGTATAATCATATGCGGGAAGGGCGATACTAAAAACTAAAATTCATACCCATTTCACTAAAAAACTGTAACGTAATTCAGATCATCCCATTGTGTTCCATGTCTAAAATGTTTTGAGACAGATTCAATCAGGAATATTTGGAATGCGGATCCATAGATGGTAATCTAAAGCAAGACATGCAGTTATGTTTGTTCGGCTCGGGCATTAATTCTCCAAAACTGACAAAAGATTAATCTCAAGATTCTCTGATGGTATGTCCAGATCAAGCCTCAGAACAAATCTGGCCTGTTTTAGGATCCATTATCAAGATTAGTACGTCAGACTCACTTATTGGATGTCGATGTCGGATCAATTTTACCACCTTAATTCCACACCTTATAGGTGAACTAGATTCAGCATCCAATTATCTGAGCATGGATCTGGACCTGAAGAATCTACTTGAAAACCAGTAGCTGATTAATTGAAGAAGAGCGTTGTATTGTGCTTGAATAAGAACTTCTCATTATTATGATTTTATTGGTGCAATTGTCGAGATGAGAGTTGGTAAGCAATTAGTTTTTGTTTTGAATCTTTGTGACCCTAACTCCATTTGTTGTGCTTAAGTGGAAAAGTAGCAGGAGTAGCACTTAAAGATACCAAAACAAGACTTATATCTCATAAAAATAAGGAGTTAAAGTGGAAGCTTAGACTCCGTTTTTAATAATAGTATGAAAGAATCCATCTGAACGAGGCAAAGAGGCCCAAGACGGAGGTGAATATTTTGACGACAACATTCAACGGCTTCAGCTGGAAGCCTCGAAGAGGGCTATTGGTCCCTTTTTCTTGGCCGATTTGTTGCCGATTTTATTTCAGCGAACCCCGAGTTTCTGCCGATTTTTCCCTCTCTTGTCTCTTTCTCTCAGCTTCGATCTCAAGCTCGATCGAAGAGGAGAAACGGAGGTGGCAGCCTTTTCTCCCGTCGCTCTTTTTCTTTTTCGTTATTTTGATCCAGGAAAGGGGAGAGGGAGGCTTCCTTCTTCCTTTTGGTTCCATCCTTCTCAATCCATGAAGTAGTGAAGAACGACGAAATGAGTATGATGGTGGGAACGATGAAAATGGTCCTCTGCGTTTCGTTTTTGGTGCTGCCAACGGTCGTCCAACCTGCGATCATGGATGACATATGGGCAGCCGGTGGATCTGCAGCGGGGCAGAGGAGGTGGTTGTTGAGATCTCTGAACGATCCCGGGTCGTCCGATTTCGCCGTCGAATTGAATGGCTCCAACTTCGATGAGGTCCTCAAGAACGCCCCTTCTCCTTGGGCTATTGTCGAGTTCTTCGCTCACTGGTCAGTGAGCCTCCTTCCCTTCTCTCTCATGTCCGTTCAAGAAACGTTCTTTTGTTGCAAATTTTCGAAAATTTTGATTAACTGTTTGATCTAAGAAAGAACTGTTTGTTGGTCCAACCGACTTTCGAGTTCTGATTGGATATTCTTATTATAGATATGCCTGTTGATCTTGGTCATCCTTTTTGAAGGGGGCAGGACTAGGAGTGAGGTGTTCCAAAACATGAGACTAGACGACTTCGTAGAAGTTTTACTTCCTTAGCATGTCTTATTGTCGAGCATTGCTTTTGTGAAATTGGAATACAAACTTCTGTGTATGACAGTGTTGATTTTTTCAGGTGTCCTGCTTGTCGAAATTACAAGGTAAAATTGTATGGTTTCTGAAATAGTTACCAGTGGAACTGAAATGAGTGTGATTTTCTTATTTTGTTCCATAATTATGTAGCCTCAATACGAAAAGGTAGCTGTGCTTTTCAATGGAGCAGATGCGGTTCATGGTGGGATTATACTTATGACAAGAGTAGATTGTGCCTTAAAGGTGTAGTGCCCTGTTCTTTGTTGATATTAGAAGTTGATGATTCTTGGGTTCTGGTGTTTTAATTTTGGAGCTTCTTTTAAACTTTAAAGATTCAGGAGTACTTACAGAAACGTGTGAATATCTTTAAACGTTTTGTTTTAGCTTCTGCTCAAGCAAATTTTCCAAGTAGGGTACGTCTGGTATTACAACTGCTACACAGACGATAACTCCATCCATTTGATTGCTATTTTATGTTATGCAATTCTGATCCTAAAGCGAATTTGTATAATTTTCCTTCATGGTCAAGAAGTTCCAATCACCATATAGCTTTTCTGATTGCTTTTATTGTTTTTTTTTTTTCTCTTTTTTCAGTGTCTAAGCCATTTTTCCTTTTTCTTATGCAAAGACATGTTCATCTTTGGAGTATAGCACATGCTGACTTTACCATTATTTTTCTCTTCTATATGTATCACAGTGCAGACAAATACAAAACTCTGCGATAGATTTTCTGTCGGACATTTCCCCATGCTTTTGTGGGGTCCCCCAGCTGAATTTGCATCTGGCAACTGGGAACCCAAAAACAACAAAAGTAAAATACAGGCCATTGATGATGCACGAACAGCTGATCGCTTGCTTAATTGGATCAATAAGCAAATAGGCAGGCATGCTCTCTTGAAGTGGCTTTTTCCTCTTTTTCTCTTGTGCCTTAAGATGTTGCAGTTGTGCTTGTTTGGCATGTGGTACGGACTAATAAACAAGTGGTCCGACATCTTTCTTTGAGTCCTCTATGTGCTGCTTATGGGACAATTTGGTTCTTCATGTTGACCTATATAAATAGAGCTTTCTATTAAGAAAGAGGCGTGGAAGATGAATCTCTTAGAAGCACAGACATTTCAATTTTACATGGAAAAGCATGTTGTTACCATTAGTTCTTGCAGTTGTACTAATTGAAATTCTTTTGCGACCTTACATTTTTTGAAAATTAAATAACAGGAGTTTTTCCTTTGATGATGAGAAAATGGAGGAACAGCATCTGCACTCACAAAATATTTCAGTTTCTGGGCCAGTAAGTCAACAAGAATGCTTGAGTGGAATTGCCATAAATTGTTATTTGTTCCGTTTCATGGCCGTGCACTTACCAAGCATTTTATCTTGTAACTGATGGAAGATTTTGCAAGCTATCTTTGATGTTGAGGAAGCAACAGCTAAAGCCTTTGAGATTATTTTTGAGCATAAGGTTGTATCCATGTAAACAACATTTTCTTGGGCAATATGCGCATTCAAAATTCTTGTTAGTAATTTATTCAACATTATGCAGATGGTGAAGCCTAACACTCGTGCTCCTCTTATACAATTTCTACAGCTTCTCGTCGCTCATCATCCTTCTATGAGGTACATTGACTGCCCTCTAGAGATATGTAATTCTTGCTTGCTTAGGTTTTCTCTCTCTGACAGCAGTTAACAATTTCAGGTGCCGAAAGGGCAGCTCTGAGATGCTTATCAACTTTGACAATGCTTCCCCCTTGAACTTTTGGTCACCTCATACAGAGAAGGATGCTATTCCTATAGAAAATAGTGTACTTAAAAGCTCTCATGTTTGTGGTGAAGAAGTTCCCCGTGGATACTGGGTAATTATCCCTCTAAAAACTTCTGTACCATGTGATATTTTCAATAGATCCATGTTCCATTATATATTACAATCAGCAATTTAACTGTGTTCTGAGTAACTGCTGCTCGTGTATGTGTTCTCAAAATTGTTTATTTGTTGTTCTAATTTCTAAGATTTCTGGTTAAATTCATGGAATGAATTAATAGTCCATTATCCTATTATGGGTGAATGAACATTTCCCTATATTGGAAATACTAAAAATTCAAGAATCTGGAGCTCATGGACTTGAATAGAACTTCACTCTTTTATGACTAGCTGCTAACTTAAGGTGCACAAGTTACACGGTGTCTTTTTTTCTTATTTCTTCACTAAGTGTTGTAAACATCCTATTCTAATTCTGTTATTTTTTTATTAAATTTTGGAATATGAGCATAAACAATGTCATGGTTCGACGTCTTTATGGGTGACCGTTTTGCTAGTCTGCTCTGTCTTACAAGAATGACCTTCCATTTCCCAAGTCTCTTTTTCTCTTATTCATCTTTTGTACATTTATTTGCTTGTATAATTGATGTTAACGTTCGGGCTGCAGTGCAGAATGTGGATTTTCTGTACAGTATTTGTTTTTACTTTCTCAATTTGGTCATTTATTATGTGCAGATATTTTGCCGTGGCAGCAAAAATGAGACTAGGGGATTCAGGTTAGAGAATTTCTTTGAAATTGGTTCTGGTCACTAGTATGTTGAAATACATTGTTTCTTTTGCATATCTGGAATAGCTATTCTTAAGATGATTACCTGCTGGTTCTGAGCATCTTAATCAGTCTGCTTTTGTTCTAAAACGAATTGGGGCTGATATCGATATTAGTCGTGGAGCTGTAAAACTGTTCAAAATAAATAACTACAGTTATAGAACGATGAAGTGGATATGTTTGTGTCGAATACTCAACCAGAAGTCCAGATCAAACCTATTCCAGGTTGGAAATTAAGTGATTGTTAAGGCTATTAGCTCTAGCCACCTTGCGTACAGGCCATGTTTGGGGCTTATCCATGTATTTAATTTGGTCCTCACCAAAGTGCTAGTTGTACTTGTAAGGTACTTCTCAATTTCAACTTAAAATCTTGCTTGAAATCTATTTTCAAATCCAACAAAATCTAGTTGAAATCTCCCAATCCAACGGCTGTTCCTTGGGCAGATTGGTTTGATCTTGATGGTCGAATACCCAACCTGCTAGTAGGCATACATGTGTGAAAAGTGACTATAACAGTCACAAAGAATACATATAATACCAAAAAGGCACTAAGGCCAAGTGAAGAAGAGTAATACTCATTCAATAAACAATATAAAGGCTGTAAAACACAGCTTATACCTTACAAAGACTGTTACAAGGATATTTATAAGAGAGAATAAGAAGAGATGAGCTAAACTAGCCGTTGGGCTAGTTCCAACAGCTCTTAATAGAGCTGTTGGAACTGCCAACGGCTAGTTTGGCAGAAATAATAAAAAAATAAAAATAAAAAATAAAGAGAAAAGAAAGAAATAAACTAAATCCTAAACTAATTCCTAACTAATCCTAAACTAGCTCTTAACTAAGATAATACCTAATTAAGAGATAACAACAATAAGAAATCATATTTCTTAACACCCCCCCTTAAACTTACGGTGCTATCACCGAAAGTTTATCTAAAAGAAAGTTGAATCTGGGAGAACATAGAGGCTTTGTGAAGAAATCAGCCAGCTGGAACTCGGAGGAGACATATGGAAGTTTGATAGTCTTCTTCAAAAATTCTTCACGAACATAGTGACAGTCCATTTCTATATGCTTTGTTCGTTCATGGAATGTTTGATTCTTGGCAATGTAGATAGAACTCTTGTTGTCGCAGCATAAATCAGTGGGTTCTTCTATCTTTATTCCCATATCAAGGAGCATTTGGCGAAGCCAGACAATTTCCATAGTTGTAGAAGCCATGGCTCGATATTCAGCTTCAGTAGAGGATAGTGAGACTTTCTGTTGCTTTTTGCATTTCCATGAGATGAGTGATTCTCCTAGAAAAACACAAAATCCAGTAGTTGAGTGTCTATCATTAGGATCTCCTCCCCAATCAGCATCAGTATAAGCAATCAAGTTCAAGGAGGAAGAGGAAGACATAAATACTCCCTTGTTTATTGTTCCCTTAATATATCTGATGATACGAAGAACAGCTCCCATATGAACGGTTGATGGAGCATGTTGAAATTGACTCACAGTATGAACTGCATGAGCAATGTCAGGCCGAGTGATGCTAAGGTACATCAAGGATCCCACAAGTTGTCGGTAAGGAGTGGGATTGGCAAGTGGAACTCCATCATCAATCTTCATCTTGCTTCCTACTGCTTCAGGAGTTTCTGTGACCTTATCATCTGTTATGCCTGATTTAGCAATGATCTCTGCAGCAAACTTAGTTTGTGACAAAAAATATCCTCTAGTAGAGTATGCAACCTCAATACCCAAGAAGTACGTTAGAAAACCTAAATCTTTCATTTCAAAAGTTTCTTGTAGTAATTTCTTACATTCTTTAATACCTTCCTTATCACTACCTGTAATGATCATATCATCAACATACAGTAGAAGAATTATGATACCTGCAGTAGTATACTTAACAAACAAGGCAGTGTCAGTTAAGCAAGAATGAAACCCATAATCAGAAATAACAGAATTAAAACGGTCAAACCAAGCTTTAGGAGCTTGTTTGAGGCCATAAAGAGCCTTCTTAAGTCTAAGAACTTTCCTTTGAGGAACAGACAACCCTGGTGGTACTTCCATATAAACCTCTTCCATAAGATCCCCATTTAAAAAGGCATTTTTAACATCCATTTGATAGATATTCCAGTTTTTAACAGATGCTAAAGCAATAAGGGTCCTAACAGTAGTCATTCTAGCTACAGGGGCAAATGTTTCCTCATAGTCAATACCATATTCTTGAGTGTAACCTTTGGCAACAAGCCTTGCTTTATACCTTTCTAGGGATCCATCACTTTTAGTTTTCACCTTGTATACCCACTTGCATCCAATAGTCTTTTTCCCTATAGGTAAATCTTGTATTTCCCAAGTTTGGGCTTTTCTCAAGGCATCCAATTCTTCTAACATGGCATTCTTCCACTCAATATATTTGGATGCTTCATTAAAAGTAGAAGGTTCAAAGTGAGAGTGAATGGCATTAATTCTAGCTCTATGAGATGGAGTAAAAGTTTCATAAGACACAAACCTATTGGGTTGTCTTACATTTCTAGTGGATCTCCTAAGGTTTTCTCCACTTTGAGTTGGTTGGAGATCAATGGTCTCATGATGTTCTTCTTCACCAACTTCTTGTTGCCGGTTTCTTCTATGATAAGTGATTATATCCTTGGCCATTCTACTATCATTACCACCAGTGTTGCTATCATCACCATCATGCATTTCATCATCACATTGAGAAAGGAACTTAAATAAAAAGGAATAATCATTATTGTGTTGTGACTCCCCACAATTTTTAAAACCACTTTCATCTTCACAAAACCTTACATTCCTTGAGACAATGATCTTGTCTTTAATTGAGTCATAACATTTGTAGCCTTTTTGGGTTTCAGAATAACCAATAAAAGCACATTCAATAACTTTTGAACTTAGCTTATCAGCCTTGTCATTAAGAACAAAACATTTGCATCCAAAAATACGAAGTCTATTGAAATCGGGTTCATACTTGAATAATTTTTCAAACGGAGTGGTATTATGTAAAACTTTTGAAGGCATTCTGTTTATAAGATAAACAGAGGCAAGTGCGGTTTCAGCCCAAAAGTTTTTAGGCACATTTTTGGAAATAAGAAGGGTTCTTGTTGTTTCAATTATGTGCCTATGTTTTCTTTCTGAAAGTCCATTTTGTTGAGGTGTTCTTGGACAAGATTTTTGGTGGACTATCCCATAGTTTTTCAAATATCTTTCGAACTCATTTGAAATGTATTCACCTCCGGAATCAGTCCTTAAAATTTTTAATTTAGCATTGAATTGTGTTTGTACTAACATGTGAAAATTTTTGAATATCTCAAAAACTTCGGATTTATATTTTAGGAAATATATCCAACAATACCTAGTGAAGTCATCAACAAAGATCACATAATATGATAGCCCTCCTTTTGACATGATAGGAGAGGGTCCCCATACATCGGAATGAACAAGCTCAAAAGGCAAAGAAGAGAAGAAGTTCCTTTCTCCAAAAGATAAAGATTTCATTTTTCCATGTATACAATCATTACATTTAAAATTTTCAATACAAATATTCTTGGTAGGGTTCATCATAGACAATTTTCTAACATTTGGATGACCTAATCTTTGGTGCCAAACATTGATGTCCACATTTTCAACATAGTGACAAAACTTTTCTTTGGGGATGCATAAATTGTCCATGTAGTAAAGGTCCCCTTTTCTAAAACCTTCCCCAATCAATCTCCCGGTTTGGTGATCCTGCACCAAACATTTATTTGATGAGAAAACAACATCAAATCCAAGATCTGAGATTTGTGACACAGAAAGTAAGTTAAGATTAAGTTTAGGAACATAACTAACTTTTGGAACAAAAAATTTTTGTTTTCCAAATTCTTTTTCAAAATTCCCAATCCCTTTAACACTTAAAGAAGTTCCATCGGCGGTAACAACATTTGATTCTTTTCTTGTTCTTTCAAATTTGGTCAAAGATGATATATTTGGTGTCATATGAAAAGATGCACCAGAATCTAAAAGCCAAGAAAACATACCAGGAGTGTTGGAGATGGATGCCGTTGTTGCTAGTGCTCCGGAATTTGACTCCTTGATCATGGGTTGAAGGGCTGTCATGATTTGATTCAACGTTGTGGATATAGATGATAGATCACATCCTTCATTTGTGACATTTGCGGCCTTTCTTTGATCAAATTGTCTAATGTTGTAATGTCCACCTTGAGGAAATGAAATTCCCCGGTTGTGTTGCCCTCCTTGTGGATATGAAGTTCCTCCTTTGAGAAAATTTCCTCCAAGATTCCGCGATTGTCCTTCATTGTTGTTCAACTTTGGGCAACTAGGTCTTATGTGACCCGGTTCATGACAAAAGTGGCAAATAACTTTATATTCTCCTCTAATTTGATTCTTAAAGTGAGGAGGTCTAAAAGACTTGATGTTGTTTCCAGGTCTAGAGGCGGCTAAGGCTCTTTCTTCTTCTTGTTTTGAGACAAGAACACTATCTTTATCCATTTCTTTGGATAATTTCATTCTAGTTTCCTCTCCACTTAGCTTTGTAAGAAGTTCATGAATGAGTGGAGGAGAGGATGAAGAAAGAAGGGCTGACCTTATTTGTTCAAATTCGGGCCGTAGCCCTTGAAGGAATTGAAAAAACCGAAATTCAACTATTTCATTTCTTCTAATCTCATGGCATTTGCAGTCCAACCCTAGTTCGGGACTTAGTTGATCTAACTCATTCCATACACTAGAGATTTCCATGAAAAATTCTCTAACATTTTTCTCTCCTTGCTTGATACTTTGGGCCTTTTGAATCAAAAGATACTTTCGGGCCATATCTTTTTGGGTGAACATTCCCTTAAGATATTCCCAAACTTCACTAGCCTTTTCATAATACATAAGATTTTGGGCAATTCTAGGTTCAATACTTCCATAAATCCATTCTTTAATCCTAGAATTTTTAGCTTCCCAATCGTCTAATTTTTTGTAATATTCATTCATAGCATTTTGTCTTTCCACTCCATCTAGTTGTTTTTCAATCTCATTTTCTATTTTGGTCAACTTGAGAGTGGGAGGGATAGACGTACCTCTTATGAAGCCCCATAAATATTTTCCTTTGATATGCATTTCCAAACATTTTGCCCATAGTGTATAATTGGTTCCGTCAAGCTTGTATGGAGCATAATAGCTTCCTCCTTCAATTGAAACTTTGGAGTCTTCCATGAGAGCAATACTTGAAACAATAATCTCCAAGGAAGTCAAGAAAAAACTCTTCTAGAAATTTCACCAAACAGTTGGTGAGCAACCGCAGCAAAAAGGCCTTCAAGAAATTATATCCTCCAGCAAAGAATCTCTTCAATCAAACCAGCAACATAAAATCTCAGCAGCAGCCTTTAACAAGCTTTGAGAATCAGCCCAATGGCTCTGATACCATGTGAAAAGTGACTATAACAGTCACAAAGAATACATATAATACCAAAAAGGCACTAAGGCCAAGTGAAGAAGAGTAATACTCATTCAATAAACAATATAAAGGCTGTAAAACACAGCTTATACCTTACAAAGACTGTTACAAGGATATTTATAAGAGAGAATAAGAAGAGATGAGCTAAACTAGCCGTTGGGCTAGTTCCAACAGCTCTTAATAGAGCTGTTGGAACTGCCAACGGCTAGTTTGGCAGAAATAATAAAAAAATAAAAAAATAAAAAATAAAAATAAAGAGAAAAGAAAGAAATAAACTAAATCCTAAACTAATTCCTAACTAATCCTAAACTAGCTCTTAACTAAGATAATACCTAATTAAGAGATAACAACAATAAGAAATCATATTTCTTAACAACATGCTCAGTATGGCTGGAAGCTTGGGGCGACATCCCTGGGTGGTGGAGATGGGTGGAACAGGCAGGCTCCTATGCAAGAAATGGCTATTTATGTCCTTGTTTTCATCTGATAAGTTATCTATGTTTTTAGCTCTCGTGTCAATTTATCCATCAAATCAGTCATTGAAGGTTCGTTGATTAGTAGATTTAAAAAGGAGTAAGTTTACATAAGAAGTTCTACTATTGCTGTAATTGATTGGTGTCCCATTCATGCCTTAAACCCTCTGCTTCCATTACATTCAAGACTGGGCAAGGTAGCTCGATCATGTACCTATGCAGATTAGTTTCTGAGCCTCAGCAATTCCTCTCTTCCTTTTCTGACACTGTTAGCTATGTTGAAACTTTAGCCTGTGAATATGTTCAGATATGAAATACTGGCTTGCTGTTGTGGTTTATACTAGAATATTGCTTTTTGTAGCTTATACTAGAATGTCCAAGATTGTTCTTGATTGCTAGTTCATGTCTCTTCTGTTTACTAATCTTTTGGGTTGTGACAGTTGTGGATTATGGGTGCTGCTACACTCACTATCTGTCAGAGTTGATGACGCAGAGAGTCATTTGGCTTTTTCTACCATCTGCAGCTTCATTCATGACTTTTTTATTTGTGAGGAATGTCGTCAGCATTTCTATAAGATGTGCTCCAGGTATTAATACATTTGATTGTCTTTTATAGTTTTATTTTGGACCTTTTCTTTGATGTTCCGTCTGTCAATGTGGTTGCAGCGTAGCCAGTCCTTTCAATAAAACCCAGGATTTTGCCTTGTGGCTGTGGAGAACACACAACAAGGTTAATCAGAGGCTAATGAAAGAAGAAGAAGCACTTAAGACTGGAGACCCGAAGTTTCCAAAGAAGGTCTGGCCATCCAGACTTCTTTGTTCATCTTGTTACTTGTCTGCCGATGGAGAAGAAAATGATGCTACCAAAGTTAAATGGAATGAAACGGAAGTGTTCCATTTCCTAATTGGATACTATGGAAAGACAATCAAGTCGGCTTCAGATATTTTGAGTAGGAAAGAGAGTCACACAGACATGGTTGATGACCTGACAGGATCCAATGCAGTTGCTGTACCTGTTGGTGCTGCATTAGCCATTGCTTTTGCCAGCTGCGCTTTTGGAGTACTTGCTTGGTACTGGCGATTACAGCAGAAGAGTCGGAAGTATCTGCATCAACGGTATTCTTCAAAGAACATATGATTAATGGGACGGTAATTGTTAAATCTCTTAAGTGGCATTCATGATGAGATCACATAATGACTGATTGACATTCTTTTGGTTTATTAAGCAGGGAAGGAGCATTAACCAATCATGCAAGGTCATGAAGCTTAGGTACATCGGCAAGCTTCCTTTGAGGTTCTATGAATGGGGAAGATGTGCATACTCTAGATATTTCCATGTGTGTCTTTTACCTGCGACGTGTATCGGTTCACTAAACACCAGTTTAGTGTTCGGTGGAGCAACATCTGAATATCCATCTTAAAATAGGATGGATCCTGTTGTCTGTATTTCACACCATATCATGTCAATTTTTTTACAGCTTTTTGTATTTTAAGATGATATTTGGATCCCTGCCAATTATGTATTTCTACGGCGTGTGCAGCTTGTGAACAAATTTTTGGGAAGTTCTGTTGAATTTCTCTAATGATCACGTTTGCAAGAGTGGTCGGAAATTCATATTCCAGCTTCGAGAGAATTTGAGGATTATTTGCAGTTGGCGTCCAGTGGAACACAAGTTTGGTATACTACAATTTGGGCAGTACATATTATCTTCCATGTTAATGAAGCGGTGCAGGAAGCAGAGTATTAAAAATTCAGAGAAGCAGATTGAAAGATGAGATCAGCTTCAGCATGATAAAATTCTGCAGCATCAAGCTCTGGGAACTTCTTTGAGGCCTTACGAAATCTTGCATTCTGCTTAAAATTCTATTCTGGTTCTATTTATCTCTTGAGGTGGAATTTGCCTTTTTGAGGATCACCTTTCTTTTTTGTGTCAAATTCAGACATTGCAACTGCCTTCGTGTTCTTTCCCTTTATTTCTCTATGAGTGCCGAAACGAAGATTCCCATGTCTACCATTGATGCAGATCAAGATGACCACCTATATAGTTCATTCTACAACTTGACCATCTCGACTTAAAAAGTTTTACCTGACATAATCCAAGCGGGTAGGATCCTTTGTTGTTGTTCGTAACTTGGATCAGTGCCCTATTCCATATTGGATGCACTTACTGAATCCACACTAAACTATTGAAATCCAGGAAGAATACCAATGCATGTATTTCAGGTTCTTGACAATGTTGATCATGATGCTGGGTTTTCCCTTTTAGTTAATGAAACTTGAGCATCGCTTGGTTGCCCCATATTGCGTGTAAAAGAATGGGCCCATGCTTCTTTGAGCGGCATTTGGAAAGGAATACATGAGAACTCTCTCTAACTTGTTTGGGGGATGTGTGTGGACAGGCCCCATTTTAAGTGAGAAAACATTTGGATATCATGTTCAAGCTGATAAATATGTTTACTTTTACTTGAGAATGATAACAATTAGATCAAAATAGTTTGTAAACTGGTTAACTTGTATAGTCGTAATACAATCTTAATTTTTTTTTCTTGAGATAAAACATATAATATAATGCATGTCATCTACTGAGTAGAACATCATAGATACATCCATTGATTTTCAATAGAATATTGCTGTAAAATGGGCCTTAAAACAAAAGGTCGGGCAGATCGAAGCACACATGGAGACATGCCCCAAGGAGCATGATATAGCTGGTTGTACAGACAGATCGGTGAGTTTGGTCTCACCGATTCCGTCATCAGATCGATTTTTTTGAGATCAATTCTTTTGAGAGTTGCCCTTCTGGGTCAATGGAGTAAAGGGTACCAAGTTGAAGATACAATATTCCTACTTTAGAGCCTGATTCAATCTTTGACACTGGTGGCTGGGAAAGGGAGCTTTGGCTCTTGCTCATGGGGTGGAATATTTTTCGCACTTATTGCACACACAAGAACATTTGTATACATTTGTCTGTGTGTGTGTGTATATATATATATATATAGTCTTTACCAGTGACAGTCTAGCTGCCTAATTTCATGATCATGTCCATGAAAATGCCAACCTAACACTTCATGTTTTGATACCTAACATGGTGAAACTCACTGTACTGCTCGAGAGCATTTCATAAAAATTCAAGCGCACCGCAGCTAATGGTACTTTAATGAGATGGCCACTCGGCTTTATTATCAACCAGCAAGAACCTTGACTGATTCGACCTGTCCTTCAATGAAATAAAATATGAGCAAAGGAGATCATAAATGTTCAAAAACTTTCGGTACGGGAGATATGGATACTAGCGAATTCCTCTTGCTATTTTAACTTTATATGGTGGAATTAGGGGGAAACTTTATTGCTCTTCTGCTTGAGAATGACAGGCAGGTGAAATATTGAATGACCCAGTTTCAAAGAAGGATCCAAGTCAGCTATTTGCATTTATCATTCTCTCCCCTCATGAGAACGTGCTTTTCTTCCAAGTAACTTTGTAGAGTACTGATCCAAGTTAGGCCTAGGCTAGCATGGTGATGACTTAGTAAGTATATTCAACATGGAATTTGGGATAGACTATTAGATAGACAGTGGTGATTTGGATTTTATAATCATCAACTCTCTATACAAGCCAAAACATGCATAGACCTTGAAGGCAGGATGCTAACCATATGATTTTACCATTTTAGGCGAGCGTCACGGTTTCCTATGTAGTAAATAGAAACAATAATAATTCTTACCTGTAACTTATATATTAATTCCTACTTAATCACTTGAAGGACACAAAATATTTGTATAATAGAGAGACATGCCAACTTTGGAGGTACATGTGTACCATGCCTTGTTCCATGGTTGTTGTCCTTTGTGTAAAACTCTCTAGAGTACAGGCCCCTTTCCTACCCATTATAGAAGTCTGGCATTTCTTTGGCATTGTGACAAATGATTCACAGCTTGGATTATGATCTCTAGATGTCCTTCAACTTTGAGGATGAAAGCAAACCACAAACCTGGTTAAATAGATATTTACCAGCTTATGTCAAAGGGTAGATCCCAGGCATTGATTTAATGGCCATCTTCCATTTAAAATTCTCGAAGGGTGTGTGTGCATGTGTACCTCTGATTTAAGGTTTGATGTGTTTTTATTACTTTAAATTCCAAGATTTCGGATCCAGAATTTCTAACAAGGATCATAATTTTTCTTTCTGGTGGAAGAGGATACATGAATTGCATCATGAATTCGTAGTTCTTGCATCTTAACATTCACGAATCTTAAATCAAGCTCTCTCTCTCTCTCTCTCTCTCTCTCTCTCTTTCTTTGAGATAATGAATTTGACGCGCATTGAGAATCTCACATCGATAGTTTTGAAATCTACAGTTTGCTAGAACCATACATTTTAAGCTAAGCCCTGTGTAAGATCAAAGACCAAACTTTTGAACGTAAGGTTTAGTGTAATCAAACGCCCCTTAAGTCTTAACACCCTAGCCAAGTGAACGAAGTATTTTTTTTTGGCATGTAAGGAGTAACTATTTCCCAAAGCCATCAGTTTTCTTTTTCTTTTTCTTTTTTTCTTTGCTTACACGAGTTGTATTAAATTGATTTAGAGATTGAACCTCATATGTTCAAGTTGATGAAGGTTAAAAGTTAAATACCCAGGTCCAAATATCCTCTTATGTATTAAAAAAATAGCCCTAGCCTTTATGTTTACGTTTTTTTTTTTCAGTACACAGAAAAAAAGATTTTTCAACCCAACTTTCATTGCAATTGGCATCTTCGGCTTCCTGTGGGCTTTAAATTGAAGCCATCGCGTCCCTTTTTCGAAGTTCACATCTTAATTTATTGGATAGCTAAGGGAAGTTATTGATTCTACTGTCTTGGAGGTGTTAATTTATGGGTGTGAAAAATTTTATGAAATCACAGTTCACCTTCAACTTTTGCACAAGGAAAAGCAAAAGAAAAGAAAAAACATAGCTTGGAGTTTCATTCATTTAAACATTTTTGTTATAAAAGTTAGGTATTAGGTAGCTTCTCAAAAAAACTATATTAAAAGCATATTATCAGATAACCACTTTACCATTTGCATTAGATCTTACCTTGTGTAAGTCAAAGCTGGTATCAATAAAATCTTACTACAGCTGCCAAGTGGGTTTGCGGTCAATCTTCCTTTCGCCTGATGTAATGTAATTTTATATATATATTTCGTCACATTAGAAGTATGACTGGTTACTAGAACAACTCCTGGAAGGCAGCAATATTTTCTTTGGACTATCATTAAAAAGGAAAAACCTTTTAAAACTCAGTCTAGACCGGTTAGCCATGGCCGCTTTGGGAAAGGCCAACAAAAGAGATCTAAAAGTTCTTTAGAAAATGAACAATAAGAGAATGAACAAAAATGGGTGGTCAATTTTTCTCTTTTTATGGACCTACATATAAAGACAAAACAGGACCAATAAATTTACATTGAAAAAAAATCCTATGCCCACATTGCAGAGGATAGCCTCAACTAGGCAACTTGCTTAAATTTTCCAATTGTTCAACGGCATGGGTCTTTTTTTTTTTTTCCCCTAGTTTGGAACTGATTCTACCAATCATTGATGTTATCATTTATTTCAGAAAAAATGTCTTGAAAAGAGTTGAAACTAGTGAAATGAATCGATTTTAACTGCGCAAAGAAATTCCCTTTGCTCCCTAGTTGGGCGGTTTGTAAGGATCCAAAGAAGGCTAAGTTGTGGTCTATAGAGATGAACTTTTCCAATTTTCAACATGTCTAGATTAATAGAACCATGTGGGTCAGAACGAGCTGGGTTAGGTCCACCTTTCTTCTTACTAATAATGTTTGAGGCGGCTAAAATGTTTTGGATGTATCGAACCTGTTAGCTTAGAAGGTGCATGTTTGTATGCTCTTTTTTTATTATTTCATAATTTAAAACTCATTGCATTCCCCTCTTACTCATTGCCTTAGTATTGAGGTGAATAATCAATGCTCTTTAGTCCCAAAGGATTTGGCACACCAGGCTGAAACAATAGTTCATAGGCAGCTAGTTGTTGGTTCAAATCTTAGTGGCATCAGGTCATTGCAAAAACTGATGCAATGCTATGACCATAGAAAAAGGAGAATGGCTTTGACAGTTTTATACCCGGTTCGACCAAAGAATAGGGGGTATGGTTTTGGGGGTTTTATGCCGCATGAGGGATGAATCTCTCTGCCCAAATGTGATTTCTTCAAGTAAAATGAAAAAAAAAAGAAAAAAAAAAATAGGACTTATGCTTTTTTTTTAAGTGCTTGAGGACCATTTTTTTTTTAACTTGGAAGTTTTCAATTTAAAAACAACTCATAATTGGGACTGAAACACCTAAACCTGTGAATTGGACAAGCCATCTCTTGGTTGGGCTGCATCCAAACAAGATTTTATCTCTAAGATCCACCCTGCTTCTAAGGCCTCTTAAAAGAACCAAGACTTTTTTGACATGTGGAAGATTTAAAACACTAGATGCACAAAACATGAGTTAATCATTCGATTTTTTTAATCACAATTTCCAAGGAGATTCAGAAACTCCACTGTCTATTTTGACTTAATAGGCCATAGTCACTATGAGCACTAGTCATGTGCATTTTTCATAGGTTCTGCATTATAATAGTTTGTAGAAACCAATGAAGAAAGATCATGTCAGATCTCTTAAAACTTGGTAGCAAATTTTTTATTGTTGAGTTGAAAGAGGTCAATTTCAAAATGGTTTGTCTTCTTGGGTGTTGGTGTTTAGTACCATTAGGTGTTGGACAGCAGACTGAGGACTGTCCTAACCCTCTGCGTTTGGTACAATTGTTACCTCAAAAACTCAAAACCTGTAGTCACTGACACAGCAGCTCGAAGTCCTTCATCCCTCTTAACAAATAATGATTCTTCGCTAGAATTTCAAAACATTTATACAAAAGACGCTTCACCTTTGACACAAAAAACAAAACCAGCTAGAGTTTTCCATTCACCCACTGAGAATCTTTATGTTCCTTTGCCATAAACCGAGTGCAGTTTGTGAAATTATCATCACCAGATCATTTTCATGGAGTATGAGACATCTAACAAGAAGGTCCTCAAGAATGAAATCAGAAGCATGCAAGCACTTCGGATTAGAAATAGTGGATTCTCTCAATTGCAGTGCCGGCCATTGGTTTTTAGCAATGCCGACCAAGATTCGTGCTTAATCCACGGACTGGAGGGACTACCAAGAGATAAAATCCAACAATACACGGATTCTTCAGTCTCTTCCAAAAGAAACCTATCTTTTCATTGATGGGATTTCAAATACAATGGCAATGAGATTTCCACTCTCTCTTTTTCTGAAAATATACATGTGTTTTTCTTCTCCATGTGAGTGTTCTCTGTTAGTAACTATACAGCTTGGCAGCATCAAGTCAACGCTCAGCCAGTTTCGAGTCAGGAACTTGCCCTTCCACAGAGAAGCATGCACAGGAACCGTCTCTTAGCATAGCAACAAAGATTTAGATGTAATCTCCGTGCTTAGTTTGCGTGCAACACATCTAGACACATTGCTTAAATTTCATCTTCAGAGCTAGTAAGTGGGATATCCTGCACCTCCTGCACAAACAAAATTTAACTCGGATTATTTCTTTGATTTGTGGAAATAAAGCAGGCAATATCATATGTATGGATGGCATGTAACCTGACGTTGTCTCCGCCGTTGAAAAGCAGCCAGAGCACGGACCATTATATACACAGGAACGAGGATTCCAGCAGTTCTCAACAGAAACAGCTGTGCAGAAATTCAAAATTTAGGATGATATTGATAAGACCATTCAAGCAACAAAGTCTGAAGACTCCAAAAGCATACCACAAACATAGTGAACGCATATTCATCAGCTCCACCGAATAAAATTGGCAACCCGTGTCTTAGGATCAGTAGCGCCATGAACTGGAGTCGTTAAAAGAAAAAGTCTTCAAATGATCAAACAGAAAAGATGAAACAGATTGGACATTGATCCAGTTCAGGACTTACAATAACAGCAACTGTACGACAACAAAATGCACTTCTCGAATTGTAAGCCGAATATTCATCATAAGCAGAATCCAAAAAGCTGCGGTCAGTTGCAACCATTGCTATAAATTGGGGATTGCGCATGTCCTGTCTGGAGATTTCCCAACTTCCCCTGAAGAAGACACCACCTTCAGAAAAGATTCTCACAGTGCAATTGAGTCATTGGTGTACTGAGTGTGCACATTTAGCATCAACATGCCGAGGAGATAACAGTTTGAACCAGGCAGCAGACTTCACATACCTGAAGTTCATGGGAATGCCTCCATAATGGAACATCTGAGGAGGTGCAGTATAGTTTGGCTTGAAAGGCTGCAGTTTGACATTAAGTTTATATATATAAATGGCAGCATTTTTAATAAAAATTATCTGAACTATTATTATAGAGAGGACTAAAAAATTGCATAAACTCAGCCACCTGATGACATATCTCACAAACCGTGTCTCCTTTCTCGTTGCACCACCGTTGAATGCATTTCCTATGGGCATACTGCAGGACGCAAGAAATTGATGAGATAACTATTGAGAAAAAAGATATGAGAGCAGTAACCATTGTTGAAGTTCACTTTTTTCAAGTACTATCACGCAAAGTAACACATGAAAAGAAACCACTAAAGAGCAAATGAGCCAAGAAAGGGAAAAAACAAAAAGAGAATCTGACAATTTTTTATATCCCCAAAACTTCAAAAATTAGCATTCATGATCGCCCCTATTGATCCTAAATTATCGGCATACAGTGCAACCTGAAACATGCCATCAACTATCATCCATTTGCAAAGAAACAAAAGAAAGTACTGAATAATGTAAAGTGATCATGTGAACAGACAACAGGTGGTGCGGGGGGGAACAACCTGCAAACTCCACATTCCAGTGGCAGGCTTTTTTGGATAGTTTCCTTTTCATTTCTTCCTTTTGTTCTTCCTGTTTGGTTATGACAGCTTACAGTTGTTAGTTCATATATTTCAGTTTTCTCAGGCTTTGTCATCTGAGCATCTGTACAAGAGCTCTGCTTCCCTCAATCATAAAAGGAATTCGAAGGCTAGCTTTCGCTTCTTGTTTGAAAAAGGGATCCAGTAGAAGAATAAGAAACCGCACAAGCAACTAAAGCCCCTTAAAGAATTTTAAACACAAAGAACTAAGATACATTAAGCTACAATTGCAGCTGGAAGACGAAGATGACACCCAGTGAATGCCCTCATCAGAATTCAAACCTCTGTTAATATATTTACAAACAAATAAGTCCAAATAGTCCACAGTGAAGAGAAGTAAATCAGAAACACGAATGAACCCATTTGAAAGCTTGACATCTTTCATATGAAAAACTTTCACGCCAAAACAAGAGAACTAAAATCCAAAGAAACATGAAGAAAAATCTGAAGCAATGCCATTAAACCAGAAATGTCATTGTCAATCCATACTGATCAGAGCATTTGAAAAGGAAAAAGGAAAATTACCTTCAAGCTGCCGCAGCATGCACATGGAGACTCCATATTGCTGTCATAGTCTTCTTCTTGGCAAATCCGGCACTCCACCACCTTGGTCGCCGGAGATCCGGTCCCGCTGTCACCAAGCCATTGCGGGGTAGAATCGACCATCGATTTCTCAACCTCCACCGGGAACTGGCTCAGATTCCGGCTCTCGATTGCCGCCTCCAGCGTCGATGCAGTGATCAAGCGATCCATTAAGAGCACAAAATGATCACCCATCTTCAGAAAAACACCCCGTTTTCAGCTCCGTCTCCAGCAGAGCTCCCTGAAAACGAAATGCCCAAACTCTTAGAACGGGCGCAGACCTCATTTGACGCCCAACATTTTTCACCTAGAACCCCGAGAAAACACAAGAGATGAGGAAACACTTTTTTCAGCCGATTTTGAGAATTGGCGTGAAAGGAAGATGATGGCTACAGCCATTGAAACAAAAGAAAGGGAATTAAGAAGGCACAGGATGAGAAAAAGACTTACAGGGACGGAACTGGGATTCCTTTCTCCCCACCTGTAGTGGAATGAAGGGTTCCTTCGTTCTTCAAGCTTTTGATATATGTGTGTGTGTGTGTGTGTGAGAGAGAGAGAGAGAGAGGTTCTTAATTTGGTCCCGAACGCTCAGGCAGAAGAGGAGGAAGCTGGAGGAGGAAGAAGAAGATTGGAAAGGAAGACGGAAAGAAAAGAGGGCGCTGGCATTGTATTTAACGATCTTCGTCTCGATCTTTTTGGATAATTAATTTTTTAACAAGAACAATTAGTTAAATGGCTATAATAAGAATAACCAAACAAGATGTTCAACTTTGGATACTGTTTTAACCAAATAATTTCACGATTTTGACATGTGAAAAGAGATCAACTAAATTGCACCATTTATTAGGAAAAGGGAGATGAGCACGCCAACAGGGAACCACGTTCCCAATCTCACCGCATTTGCCGTTTAAAGCGGTAAGCCCATGACCATTCCGTTGGATCTCCTCAGATCTTTCTCTTGATTTCTTCTTGTACTTATCTTGTTTCCCTGCAAAATTACTACCAATCCGAACATTTGCGGATCAGATTGCAAAAATTTTGATAACTTTTCCCAATGACCAAGTGGTACATGAACTCTCTCTCTCTCTCTCTCTCTCTCTCTCTCTCTCTCTCTCTCTCTCTCTCTAGCTTTTGGGTAGTCTCTAAATTTGGAATTTTATGCGTTTTTAACTGATATGAACATGAAAGAAACAATTTTTTGATGATGTACACACATTAGTTAATCTTAACTTTCTTAAATATGAAAGCTTCAAGCTTTAGCCTCTTAACCAATAGTTACTGTAATTATTTTCTTGTTACTGTAAGTAAAATTAGCTGCAGTAACTGTAATTTAGTGATGTCCCCACTTTGTGGTTTCAATCTAAAAGCGACAAACAGTTTGGAAAATCTTGAGGCACCAAGATTGAAGTTGTTCAATCCTTGATTAAGAAGATTATGGAAGAACTCAACGGTGAGGGTGAAACTGCTCCTTGCCTAACGCATTCTGCTCATAAGTTAGCCGATCGTTGCCTGACATGACGCCACGGTCGTGCTTTAATGCCTCGGCTCAAGTTCAACTGTTCAACCATTTCCTTCTCTTTTCTCTCACAGTTGTTAGACATGATGTCACATTATACTGTCCCTTTTTTGTTGAAATGTGTCATAGAATATTAAAAATTTTATTTTTTTATCTCTTTTTGGAAGCTAAGTTGGTCAGGACTCAAAAACACACACTAGTATTGAAACCGATTTCAGATCATTTTAAAGATTTGCCAACTAAAATTCTCTAATTTTACGACAGAGAATTATTGTAAGAGAAAAGGAAAATCAAATAAAAAACAGTTTTCAAATAAGGCTTGTTGAAAACATTTTTCAAAGCAATAATTTAATTTAGATTTTATTTCATATGTTTTGTTGCTTTGTTTATCTGGCAGATATGACTAGCACAGATTTGTAGCTATTCGTTTGGCATGCCCCAATTCTTGAACTCCAACCAAAACGGAAATCTTAAAATGCATTAAAAAGCCACCTAAACCCATTAGTGTTTGAGTTGGAAAGTGGAATTTGGAATGCCCATATGCATGAACTATAACCTTAATTAAAACGTTAAATTGAACTAAACCCACTAAAGTCATTTTCATTAGAGTTGAAAAGTTGAACCCACCCTAAATCCCCTCCCCCCCCCCCACACACACACACACACACACACATATATATATATATATATATATATATATATATATATATATATATATATATATATATATATATATATATATATATGTTCCTAAAGAAAAAGTATCATTCATACTTTTTTGCGATATGCATCAACCAATTTCCTTTCTTACCAGTTTATCTTACCGGCCTTTCTTGAGTAGTATACTTTTTTTTTCTGAAATGCAATTTTTTACTTCCAAAACATCATGAACCTACATGAAATTGATTGAACAAATTTCATAAAATTACACGTGAACTGTTCCAATTGTGTTGACTATAAAATTACAATATGAACAGTTTGAATTCTGTTCAGACTTTTAAGACTCCTCTCATAAATCCAACCACGGTTTATATGCAAATTTATATATTTCTAAACATGGATATTACCTCCTGAATACATATATATATATATATATATATATATATATATATATATATATATATATATATATATATATATATATATATATATATATATATATATATATATATATATATATATATATATATAGTAAAATCATCTGACTTTAATAGTTATTTTTTATTTTATATCATTAAAAACTGTCATGAAAAATGGTTTTTGGTGACAGGATGCACCTTGTATGATGGTTTGTATATATATATATATATATATATATAAGAGAAAGAGAAAGGTTGCGTAGTCAAAAGACCTAGCATCAGTTTGGTCATCTATGATGTGCTAATCGAAATAATTTTAATTTTGAGTAATGCGGATATGGTGGGTCATGCTTCAAATTGGACCATGTTTTGAGATGGACTCATTGGATGTTATCTACCTGATTGGTTGAGGTCGCTTAACTGCTAGATTTTGGAAGAATCCCATGGGAAAACAATTCTCCTTGTTCATCTCCCTCAGCCTCTCATCCAATCCCCTCTAATTGACTTCATCATCTCCTCCTCACCTACTTCCATTCTGGTAGTTGAGCAGATGTACCCTAACCATGAAACCTGCCTATCATCACTCCTCTATTTTATTATCTCTTCACTAATCATGTTTAAAAGAGTCATTAGCAGATTAGGTTCATGTTCTTTCTAATATATATCTTTCTTAAGTCACGCGTTAACGCGTGCAAGCATATAAGAAGCATATAAGATTCTCAGGGATATGCTTGTCTGAAAAAGATTTACTAATTAATCAGCTGTCTAATGATGTTTTGTATCATATTATATTGACATCATGTGACAGAAGTCGTCGCCCACAAACACAAATATAATTTGACACAAGGTGATTCATTATATGTTGATGATCTTACGCTTAAGATCTCTCCGGAGTCCGGTGTCTTTGGTTGCCTCAAATCTTAGATATGAAGTGAATTATATACTTAGATCTAAGATCTAAATATATATGAGGTTTTAAGATTCAGGGCATTCTGGCTCCAAATGGCATAGTAGCTTAGCTAGTCAAATTGACAGGTCGGTGAGCATCAATTCGATTCTCATGGGTGCTACTCTTTTGTATTGTAAATGGCATCAATCTGATAAACACAGAAGAAAATGCAAGATAACTGAAGAGTTCAAATACTTATGGCCATTCTTTTACATGTTCTCGGACTGCCCAATTGTTCCGTAGTTGTAAGGATGTAAATGGATCCAATGTATTCTATTACCAGTCTGATTTGAAATCCAATTTGGGCAGATCTAGTATTAAATTTCAGACCCAATTACTAATTGAAATAAGAGTCAACTTGCACATTTATAATTGAATATGAATTTGGGTCTGAAATAAGATTATCAGGACCCGACCTGGATGCAAATGAACGATGAATCACATTCATAGGTGAATTTGAATTTTACTTTGCAAAACCAAAGTCTAAATTCGAGTATGGATCTCAATTTGACAAAGCAGAGTTTCTGATACGGGCCAACCGGCCTACCAGTTTCACTGTGCCGAATACGGCAGACACTGGATCTGACCCGAAACCAAGCGTTTTATAATCCTGCTTCATTATAAAAGAGAAAAGGACCAAAATATGGAGCGAATATAGGGTTTGCCATCTTATATGTTTGACTACAGTTGGTCAGTTTCTTATAATATAAGATAGCAACATAGGGACACCAAGAATGCTTGTTTAGAGTTCATGTATATCTGACCAGGGTAGAAGATATCAAATTGATTTGAAACTTGGTTTTTTATTTAGTTTCTTTGCTTCTTTGCTTAAAAATTGAAATAAACTAATACACGGTTCAACACCAACCGGATAGAATCAAATATTTCTTTCTATTGTACGGATGTCGACTAGACTGAGTGCATAGTGATTCTTTGATGAATTCCATTATAGAGCGTTTGACTACTCTGGATTTGCAATCCACAAACCTGATGTGGATATGACATGGCATGAATTTCCTAATGTGACAAAAGTTCCATACAAAAACCCATGGTATATCAAACTAAGGATTCTAGGTCACACTTAAGATCCACAGATCCACACTTAATATCTTTATCTTCTGATGATTTGCATTGAGAAAAGGCTAGATTTAAGACTAGAAGAAGGGAGTCTGATCTTAAATTTTTTTCTTTGATCTTAAATTTATGGTTCTCAAATCGGAAGCTATCAAACACACACACACACACACATATATATATATATATATATGCAAAGCCATCTATAGAGAGAGAGAGAGAGAGAGAGAGAGAGATGTGTGTGTAGAATTGTGCCCGTAATCATGTGGGCATGCATCCAAAATGAGTGTATGCACACGTTGCTTGAAGAAGAATTAGTTGATGACCATGATGAAGGGCAGGGCCATACAGTTCCAACTTTCAAGGTGGTTGGATATATCTCATTTTGGTAGTTGGAGAGTCATCAGTTTTTGAAATTTCTCTTGTGGGCAGAGAGAGAGATAGATAGATAGAGAGAGAGAGAGAGAGAGAGAGAGAGAGAGAGAGAGATATATATATATATAGAGAGAGAGAGAGAGAGAGAAAGTCAAGTACACTTCACATATTATTGCAAAACTAGTCAACAGTACCTACCCATTATTATTTTCTATAATTTAAGTATGAAAGTCGCTCAATTAAATATTTATGGTCATCATACTTTATAAAGGAAATGTACGATGATCCAGAATTAATTATGATAATATGTCAAGATTGCGGGTATCTAAACGCAATTGAACGGATCATTTGATTATGTTGACTGGTCAATCAATCCAAACGAGCTTGATTTCTCTTAATACATCAAATATTAAAATGTTAAGGTAGCAAAAGATCAACAATCAAAATTTCCTTCCACATGCTAATTTTTTAAACTATTCTTAAGTTTATGTTCATTTTATATTTTTCTGGGGAATGACTTTTTTTAATATTTTTAACCTCCGGACTTTTTTAAATTAAAAAAAAAAAAAAAAAGATCAGGACAATTCAGTTCACAAACGGATTTTTACGACATTGGTTAGTAGGACAAAACTGATCCAAAGTCCACATATCACGATCCAATGACTCGGATCCAATTTGATAGGGCATCTGACACAGATCCAGGTCATTGGCGGCCGCATTAGGCCCATCCATACCACCACGTAAACAGTTTCTTGACCACATAAACAGATCCTACAATCTCTACCGTTCATTCTTGTAAGATGGTCACCACTGTGTATGAACATTACAATTTGCTTTGCGAACCGTTAGATGAGATTAGTTGACAGTGGAGATGTTAGATCTCCTTTAGAATTATGATTTGAGAAGTATGTGGTAATCAGAACATGAAGGCATTCACTTAGCTATAGGCGGAACAAAAAAAAAATACAAGAAAGTTTAAAAATTTTCATTTAGTCCTAGATAAAATTTTTGAAAAATTATATTTGGGTTTTGAAACTATAGTTCGGTCCCCGCTAATGAAAAATTTCTGGCTCCGCCTCGGTTTCCCTATCCTCTCTAGTGGTTTCCTTTTGATGTTGATCTGCTCCCTGTCCACAATTCAAACATGGTAGGTGGATTGGATTGGTTTTTCAAGTGAAAGGAATCTCATTTTTTGTGATTTCGGGTCGCAATTAGTACAAATCTGGTTTTGAGGATTTTGTAAGTTTCAGTGTATGCTGGTTCGAGTCCCAAGCTGCAATCATATCATAACATGAAGCCAGATTTAGAATCCACCCAATACTCTCAAGCATGCCCTTGTCCATGTTCCTGCTTTAGGAAACATAGTGAAATTGTAGATGCTGGTTATAAATCCAAAAATCAACTAAAGTTGCATGTAATCAGACTTTTTTTTCAGAACAAGAACATGGTGTCTTTAGAAAATGTATTTTAGGAACGTACATTGCAAAATACATCTGCAATTTTCATTTAAATATCTAACTTTAGGCTATAATCACAAAAACAAGTTTCATTTTTCTATTTTTGTGATTCCGGAGCTCTATCAGTTGTCGATTCATGGTTTGTATCTTCTATTGTTCCATAATTTAAGAGTCTATTTGGTAAACAATGACAATATGTAACTGTTTCATGTATGTTAGGACAGATCGTATATGAAACACTTTGTTATAGTATCCCATGAAATTGTCTTAATATTTGGGGAAAATACATGAAACAGTAGCATACTGTTACTATTGCTATTGTGAAACAGCCTTTTAAGTTATAATATTTGATAAATTGAACATAATGTCATAATTTTAATCTATTCCCTAAGTTTCAGGAATACCAATCAGCAAAAAATCAGAATGCTAAGGCCTGTTTCCATGATCTGGACCACTTGAATAAATACTTTTATATACTACCAATTTGCTGAGCTATTCATGACGTTAAGGACCTATGGCACCACCAAGTCATCAACCTTTCAAAGGACATGAAATATGGTCTCTAGTTTACTGCCAATCTTCTATCTTTGCTACCCAATGCACATGTCCTCGATAAGAAACCGAATGTTAAGAAGCGAAGAAGTCTGCAACATATTATCTTCCATTAGAAACTGTGAAAAGAAAGATTAACAAGTTACAGAGATGAAGAAGATGATATAGAAGAGATGAAAGAAATGTGAGGTCAACTAACGGGGAATGATCCTAAAAGTGAGACATAATAATACATAAACGAGGAAAATTCTTTTTTCAGGCCTACCTTTTGCCTATAGTTCCTAAAGGAAACCATCTTTTGCATTTTATTTTTTGTGAGGGTAAGATTTTTGTAGAAGCTTTTCATGTTATGCTGCCATTTTGTGAGGGAATTTTTTTTTTTTTTTTCACTTCTGCCCTTATAGAGAAAAGTGTTCCATTTAACCGGTAAGGGCATTTTAGTTGTTTTAGTCTACAAAAGACTTTTTATATGAAAAAAATGTCAAGAGATTAGAACACCTTGTCCAACTTGAGTAACAAAAAAGAATAAGTGCAACTGCTCTGGTTAACATAATTGACATTGATTTGACCATTTCAAACACTAGTAGGTAGAAATTTTCTTGCTTTTTGTATATTCTTTTGTATAAAACAAAGATTTCTTATCTCATCAAATAATGAGAAATTTAAGTAGGAAGAGTGTCGATTTCATCAGCACATCCAGGAGTGGAGGGAGGGGGGCCCGCCTAGGCCATGGCCTCAGCCCAATTAATTGAAAAAAAAATTACAGCAAAAAAACTAATAATTTTTAGTTACCTAATGTATTTTGGATTTGGGTTTAGTTTGGCCCTACCTGCATAAGTCCAACTTTGGCCTGCCCCCTCTCCTCCTGGGCACATAACATATTCCCAAAAAACGTGTTTTCAATGGCAAGTTTCTAGTGAAAAAAGAGAATGAGGACTGAATTT
Source organism: Nymphaea colorata (assembly GCF_008831285.2). NCBI lineage: Eukaryota > Viridiplantae > Streptophyta > Magnoliopsida > Nymphaeales > Nymphaeaceae > Nymphaea > Nymphaea colorata. The sequence goes on from NC_045139.1 coordinate 3,145,952, forward strand.
GGGCTGCTAGATTCTCCCGTAGATGCTTCACTTTTCTCTTTTTATTAAATCATCTTTTCACAATCCAAAAAGCTTCAGTTCATGTACAGCAGTCATGGAAGAGAAGAAAAGGGAAGGAAGAAAGCAGCATGGAAGAGAAGAAAAGGGAAGGAAGAAAGTAGCAGAAAGCAGTTTTACTACAACCAGGGGAAGGGAAGAAAGCAATGCATCATGGCAGCTGAGTAGAGGGGTCCAGGAGCCAAAACGCATCGTGCATGTGCTCATGGCCGCAGTTGCAGTTGCAGGCACAGTGGGGAGTGCACCAAACCCACCAAATAATTGATGCAGACCTTTCAGAATATCGTATGCTTTCCCACAATCTTATGCCAAGTCCTCTGCGTGCGTGTGTGGATGCACGCACGCATGCTTTTGTGTGTGTGTGAGAGCGAGAGAGAGAGAGAAAGAGAGAGTTCACGTTTTCCATCTTGATAATCTTTATAACAATCTAATAATTGAGAGACAAGCTATAAATGTAGAAATGGCAAGTTGCTGTTAGCGGCTGCAACTAATGTCGACCAATAATAACTCTTACAGTAGAAGATACCATACATATATATATATATATATAAAGAGAGAGAACGAAAGAAATGAGAGGAAGAGAGAGAAACAAGAATCGGTCAGCTTAGCTTTGACAACCTCACCTTTAATCTCAAACTCAATCAAGACAGCACCTTTCAAGATTTGTTGCACTAGAGAGAGAGTGGGAGTGTGATTATCCAAGTCTTCCTATGTTGGCAATCTCTATAAAATGATACGCAAGATTTAAATGCAAAAACGGCCTTGGAATCCCAAAGAATGTACAACATCTGCAAATCGTTTAAGATCAGTAGCTCCATGTGATTAGAGAGAGAGAGAGAGAGAGAGAGATATTAATCATCTTTTTCATTTTGGCAAGCACTGTCATACAATAGTTGACAGACAGCATTTTACGGTGGAGAAGAGGCGCGGAGGCAGGCGGGTCTCCTCGGGCTTCTCATTCTTTGACACGTTAACTTGATGTTGAAACTTCCGTACTTAGGTTCAATGATATGAGATAGCTCTACAATATGAGGTCACTATGATAGGTTCAATGATATGAGATAGCTCTACAATATGAGGTCACTGCTTCAAGCATGTTCAATAGAAAATTTGTTAATTATATATTGAGTAGTTTATGAAAACAATGATAGCCTTGTGTAACTAAAAATGACAGCGAGGTTCAAGCATAAGCCAACTCGAACGAGGGTCTAGGGTTGGGCCGACCCAGTGCTGGTTAAAGCCGGGCTCAAGTAGGCTCAAAGTCCTTGTCAGCAGCCTGAGCCCAAGCTGCTTAGCTATCGGGTTAAGGTTGACTGTATGAGGTACCCCGTTTGATGTTTATCTTTATTTAAAACATTTCATATTTATGTTTTAATATTTCAAAAACCCTTAACAATATGTCAAGAGTTTTTAAGGGAGTCATAAGTGATCTGCCAAGTGTTTCCAAACGAGTCAGCTGCCAACGTCATGCATATATATATATATATATATATATATAGATGTGTTTTAAACATACATGGGCGTGACTCGGGCCAGCCGGCATGGTGAGGATATTTATTGGACCAGGATGTCAAACTGCAAACCATTTAATCTTATATTTTTACTTGATTTTTTTGGCATATGATCATTTTATTGCGATCATCAACAAAGTAAAACAAAAAGTTAATTTTAGTAAAAGATGAAATGGTTGCATTTGGATGACCCCTTGAGAAACTAGGTTTTCTGACCTAGTTTTGAGAAAACCTATTTTTTAATGAGTTAGGCAAACCAGGTTTACATATATATATATATGCACATATATATATGTGTGTGTGTTCATTGGCATATGACACTAGCAATCAGCTTACTTAAAAACTTTGGTGCATGTCTGATAAGTCTTTTTAATTTCTTTTTTGGACACCGATTGCACCCTTAAAAACTGTTCATATGTTGCCGACAAAATTCTTAGAAGATATCAGCACATCGCTAAAAGTTTTTGAGATATTAAAATATAAATATTAAAGGTTTCAAAATATGAGTGGACATGGAACTGGGTACCCAATGGATATAAAGTCGATGGTGAGTCCTGACCCAATAAGTAAGCAGGCCGAGCTTGGGCCGCAGATTGACAAAGGGTTCGAGCCGAGACCAGCCAGAACCGGACTTTGGATGTGTGACAACTTCCGTTTGCAGTTAAAGTTAAATGCCACTTCAATGGGATTCTTTGTCCACTCCAAAACTCTGGAAGAAAACGTATTGAGTCCTGTGACTTGAGCCACCCATAGCAGTGAGATATCTGAGAAAACATTACATATACACAAGATGGTGGTCATTTCTTCAGCAAATTGAGACTTGAAGGATCTCTTTCTCTAGTGATGGCCTAATTCCTTCACCGTCACCATTCTCACTTCCAAATACACAAAAAACATCTTGCTTTATGTATCTAACAGACATTTCTCCCACTTTATCTTGCTTTATGTATCTCTTGCCATTCGAAGATTATAAGCATAATTTTTCACAAATCAAACCACCTGAATCGACGGAAAACAGATGCATAAATTGGATTCTGTGAAGTTTTTCAAATTAATGACCTTAGTTTCTTTCAACTTATAAATTTAAACTAGACTTCAGTTTTCCATGATTTTTCTCATCCCCATACGTTCATATATTGTGCATTCACGAATAGATTTGTGGACGAAAAACAAAACAGGTGTCTTGCACATTTAGGAGGCATGATCTAAGAATCTGATTTAGTTTTGGCAATTTCTATGATAATCTAATAATTAACAGACAAGATTTAATTACTGCATTATGTTCATCGGCACCGGGGGGTGCAGGGAAAAAAAAATTATATTGAAAAAATCAAAATTTTTTTGTTTTGCTCGATCTGTCGCTCATCTTGGCCCGACCTATCGCTCCTCTTGGCCCGACCTGCGGACGGTTTGGCCCGCTCCTAAAAAAAATCTTGGCTACGCCCCTGGTGCCAACCATAAAATGTACAACATCTGGAACCATTGTCGATCAGTAGTAGTTCTTCAGTAACAAACGCTTGTTTAATATGGCGATCTAGAGAAAGAATTGGTTCATCTAATAATGGAAGACAAACTGACAGGCATACAGTCATCTTCTTGTATGCTCTTCAACCGAATTACAAATTGCTGCAGCTTTTGCACCACGGTCCAAATTGATGTGTGTCTGTGTGTGTGTGTGAAAGAGAGAGAGAGATTACAAGCTCTACATTACCGTCGGAAAAGTATTGCTGGTGTAAGATATGAGCATACATGTCTTCCCGACTGCATCACCCACTGTGACACATTTCATAAACCTTGCTGTACTCATTCTAGCCTCTTTCTTCTTCTCCTTCTTCTTCTCCCTTTGGCAAACGGATTCACTCTTTAAGAATTGATAATCAGATGATGTATGGTTGAAAAAAAAAAAAGAATCACATATTTGACTTAATTTGATAATGAATCACACATGTAAATTAATTTGTTAATCAAGACAGGATGATTGCTCATAGTATGATTTACAACCAAGGTTGTTGAAATATGTATAATAAATAACCCAAGTAAATAAACAGTTGCCTTTTCCTCAAGAGGACGTCGTGGGTGAAAAAAGAAACCCCAGCAGATTATTGAAAGAAAACTAAGTTTTGAAATAAATGGCTTTCGAAAAGCTCAGTTTGGAGGTGGTCTAAACACCCTCAAAACAACGTTTGGGAAGCAAAACGTCATTTTTGAGGGCGTATCCAAACGCACCCTAAGTTGTTTTATGGATTTCACATGGCAATTTTCCATATCAATTATTCATCCAACATTATCTCCATACGAAACATAAAGTGGTAGCTACTTTCAAATCCACATTTTATATATGTAATGTAATGTAAGGTTTCAAATTTATGTTTTTGTGATGTTTTGTATGTTTATTTCTTTCACAATGAAGGGTTTGCATTAAGGGTGGGCAACGCACTCATGGGTAGTTAGTAGTTAGGTACCTGGCCCATGATCGACCAGGCTTGAGTTGGTTCTTTTTAACTCTTAGGTCGGCCTGATTTAAAAAATTGATCGGGCTGGGCTGCCCCTAGTCGTCTATTGGGGCCCGACTATATATATATATTCATTGGCATATGACACTAGCAATCAGCTTAATTAGAAACTTTTGGTGCATCTCTGATTACTCTTTTTAATCTCTTTTTTGGTCACTGATTGCACCCTTAAAAACTGTTCATATGTTGTCGACGACATTCATAGAAGATCTCGGCACATCCCTAAAAGTTTCTGAGATATTAAAATATAAATATTAGAGGTTTCAAATATGAGTGGACATTTCTGCGAGATGTCTGCAAAAACATTACTTATACACAAGATGGTGGTCATTTCTTCAGCAAATTGAAACTTGAAGGATCTTTTTCTCTAGTGATGGCCTAATTCCTTCACCGTCACCATTCTCGCTTCCAAATACACAAAAAACATCTTGCTTTATGTATCTAACAGACATGTCTCCCGCTTTATCTTGCTTTATGTATCTATTGCCATTCGAAGATTATAAGCATATTTTTATACAAATCAAACCATCTGAATCGACGGAAAACAGATGCATAAATTGGATTCTGTGAAGTTTTTCAAATTAATGACCTTAGTTTCTTTCAACTTATAAATTTAAACTAGACTTCAGTCTTCCATGATTTTTCTCATCCTCATACATTCATATATTGTGTATTCACGATTAGATTTGTGGACGAAAAACAAAACAGGTGTCTTGCACCTTTGGGAAGCATGATCTAAGAATCTGATTTAGTTTTGGCAATTGCTATGATAATCTAATAATTAAGAGAAAATATCTTAATTACTGCATTATGTTCATCGGCGCCAACCATAGAATGTACAGTACAACATCTGGAACCATTGTCGATCAGTAGTAGCAAAGCGGTTCATCTAATAATGGAAGACATACTGACAGGCATACAGTCAGCTTCTTGTATGCTCTCCAAACGAATAACAAAACGCTGCATCCTTTGCACCACGGTCCAAATTGATGTGTGTCTGTGGGAGAGAGAGAGATTACAAGCTCTACATTACCATCGGAAAAGTATTGTTGGTGTAAGATATGAGCATACATGTCTTCCCGACTGCACCATCACCCACTGTGACACATTTGATAAACCTTGCTGCACTCATTCTAGCCTCTTTCTTCTTCTTCTTCTTCTTCTTCTCCCACCATTGGCAAACGGATTCACTCTTTAAGAATTGAAACCAGATGATGTATGGTTGAAAGAAAAAGAATCACATATTTGACTTAATTTGATAATGAATCACACATATAAATTAATTTGATAATCATGTCAGGATGATTGCTCATAGTATGGTTTACAACCAAGGTTGTTGAGATATGTATAATAAATAACCCAAGTAAATAAACAGTTGCTTTTCCTCAAGAGGACGTTGTGGGTGAAAAATGAAGTTATGAAACCCCAGCAGATTATTGAAAGAAAACAAAGTTTTGAAAAATTTGAGAAGCAAAACATCATTTTGAGGATGTACCCAAGCCCACCCTAAATTGTTTTATGGATTTCACATGGTAATTTTCCATCTCAAATATGCATCCAACATTATCTTCGTACTCCATACGAAACACAAAGTTGTAGCTACTTTCAAATCCACATTTTATATGTGTAAAGTTCCAAAGTTGTGTTTTTGTGGTATTTTTCACGCTTATTTCTTGCACAATGAAGGGTTTGGATTAAGGGTGGGCAACGCATTTGGTATCTAATGGGTAGTTGGGTACTGGCCCATGATGGACCAGGCTTGAGCTGGTTCATTAACTCTTAGGTGGGCCAGACACTAGCAACCATCTTTTTTACTTAAAAACTTTTGGTGTATCTCGGATAACTCTGTTCATATGTTGTGTATGACATTCTTAGAATATCTCAGCACGTCGCTAAAAGTTTTTGAGATATTCAAATATAAATATTAAAGGTTTCACATATGAGTGGACATGGAACTGAGCACCCAACGGATATAAAGTTGATGGTCAGTCTTGACCCGATAAGTGGCTTGGGGTACCCATTGACAACTTGACCCGATAAGTAAGCACGCCGGGCTTGGGCTGCCGATTGACAAAGTCTTCGGGCCGGGCCAGCTAGAACCGGACTTTGAATGTGTGACAACCTCCGTTTGCAGTTAAAGTTAAATGCCACTTGAATCAGATTCTTTGTCCACTCCAAAACTCTGGAATATAAGGTATTAAATCCTCCAGAAGCACCGGTGACTTGAGCCACCGCCATTGCATTGAAATCTCTGCGACAACATTACATATACACAAGATGGTGGTCATTTCTTCAGCAAATTTACAATTAAAGGGTGTCTCTCTCTCTCTAGTGGTGGCTTAATTCCTTCTCCGTTACCATTCTCGCTTCCAAATACACAAAAACATCTTTGCTTTACGCATCTAACAGACATGTCTCCCACTTTATCTTGCTTTATGTATCTCCTGCCATTGGAAGATTGTAAGCATAACTTTTCACTAATCAAACCATCTGAATCGCCGCAAAATGTCCAATTAAATCCTGTGAGTGAAAAAGAAATTCACGGAAACCAGATGCATAAATTGGATTCTGTGAAGTTTTTCAAATTAATGATCTTAGTTTCTTTCAATTTATAAATTCAAGCTAGACTTCAGTTTTCAATGATTTTTTCTCATCCTCATACGTTCATATATTGTGCATTCACGATTAGATTTGTGGACGAAAAACAAAACAGGTGTCTTGCACATTTGAGAGGCATGATCTAAGAATCTGATTTAGTTTTGGCAATTTCTATGGTAATCTAATAATTAACAGACAAGATTTAATTATTGCATTATGTTCATCCGCGCCAACCATAGAATGTTCAACATCTGGAACAATTAACAGAATCTGATTCTGTGAAGTTTTTCAAATTAATGATCTTAGTTTCTTTCAATTTATAAATTCAAGCTAGACTTCAGTTTTCAATGATTTTTCTCATCCTCATACGTTCATATATTGTGCATTCACGATTAGATTTGTGGACGAAAAACAAAACAGGTGTCTTGCACATTTGAGAGGCATGATCTAAGAATCTGATTTAGTTTTTGGCAATTTCTATGGTAATCCAAAAATTAACAGACAAGATTTAATTATTGCATTATGTTCATCCGCGCCAACCATAGAATGTTCAACATCTGGAACCATTGTCGATCAGTAGTATTTCTTCAGTAACAAATGCCTGTTTAATATTGACATCTAGAGAGAGAAAGTGGTTCATCTAATAATGGAAAGACAAACTGACAGGCATACTGTCAGTTTCCTGTATGCTCTCCAACCGAATAACAAAATGCTGCATCCTTTGCACCACGGTCCAAATTAATGTGTGTGTGTGTGTGTGTGTGTGTGAGAGAGAGAGAGAGAGAGAGAAGAAGGTTCAGTCGTTCATCTTGCGATCTACGTTATTTAGTATCTTACAGACAAGTTCAACGGCACAAGCCAGCCATAAAATTTGAACTCAGCCAAATGAAGTCTCTCAGATGTCCAAAACCAATGTGTCGGTCTCTTTCTCTAAAAATAAGATGAACCTACGTTTCATCTGAGACATGATAAGCAGTCGTAACGGTTCTAAGGTAAAGAAATTCCTTGTTGGTTGAATTCCGACCGGCATGAAAGGCATAATGATTTGGGCACCATAAAAGAGAGACTCGAAGAAATGAACGTGTTTGAAGATGCGGACCATGCAGATGAACTACATCTGGATAGAGAGACCCTATGAAGCTTTACTGTTCCTGGAATTGGCTTAAGCCACAGTTTAGATGTTGGATTTCAATAACATAATTAACAGATTACAAGCTTTACATTATGCAATTTTTTTTACACCTGCAAGAACTTGTCACACAACTAAAAGATTCATACATTGTCCTTCAGTATTCTATATCGTTTTGTGTTTAATGTTACTACACAGGATGATAATGTATGTGTTACATTATGCATGTATTTTGATATTAATTGAAAGATCTGTAATACTAAATCCGATGAACGCTTACCAAACGTTCTTAAAAAATGACCCAATCGTGCTTAGGACTTCTGATGTGTTAATGAACAAGTTCTCGTCCTCAAGTTGATCAAGCCTGAGCAAGAGGATCTCAACTTGATCCACTCATTTATTAGCCCAGACTGGCAACCTGTTACAGTTCCATAATTGGCGTGGCTCGAATTATTAATATAGTGTCAAACATTCTGGAATTCAATGTTTAGAAGGGCAATCAATTGAAGGCCAAGAGAATTTTCACTGTTGGTGAAGCTTGACTTGACCTTTTAAAAGGATTAAAATTGACAACCCACATCTTTTGAAGGAATCGACAAATGAGAAAAGATTTGCCGGAGAGTGTTAAGTGTGTGCATTCATGTGTGTATGTGGGTATATATATATATATAGAGAGAGAGAGAAAGAGGGAGAGGGAAACTGCAACAATGGCATTCTTAAGGAGGCACTCCTGACCTAAACTGATATCCATATTGATGCCTTAATACACTCTAAACCGTGCTCATTTGTCAAATTGTCCAAGCAATCCGGCAGATAATATAATGGCGTCAGATTAAACTCAATAAACGAACCCAATTAGGCAGAGACATATCTCGATATTCTTTTCACAAGTAGAGCCCTTCTCTATTACATTGTTTTAGTATAAAATATACATCATGAAACCCAGAACCACGTGCATGGCAGGTCCGCATTTATGGACCTCCACAGTACAATTATCACTCATCATGCATCATGTGCATGGGGCCATCCGACCTGATCATGGAAACGTGGCATAGTACATCTACACACGCTTCGGGAGCCTACTATATCAAACGATGGGCATGGTGTGGCCTTTACCATCAGAACATGCCATCCCTACAACTTAATTAAAAACGCCCGGTGACATTCTGAAATTTACAGAGTAAAACAGCAGGAAAAGCTACGTATTGCCAAATGGGACTTCGCCCCACATGGATATACATGAAATCTCAAGAAAACTAAGCAGGTAAACCTATGGCTCCATTTTATCATTTGTGTGGTTGGTCGTTACCTTAACCACTGGTGTGTGAACGAACTCTTCCTCCCTTCGGGGGCGGTTCGCATATAGAATCCAGAGAACCAGACACAGTAGAACGCCGACAGAGATTAGCACCAGCCCGGCGATCACCAGCTTCAGGCGCCGCTCGAGACGAGGGCAGTACGATGTTGTTATGGTGTTGAAAGTATCTCTAACAAAATTACAGTTCTGTAGGTTGAGGAGGAATGGAGTGTAGTGATATAATGCGTAGCTCACGTTTACAGCAGTCACCAGCTGCTGATATGCGTCCGGAGTCACCCTCCCTGGGCTGATACAGACATCCTGAGAAGAAACCAGGCATATGTAGTTCTGCCAAACCTGAACAAAGAAAAAGACAGGAGCATAAGCAAGTCGGCATGGTATCGAGTGCACACATAATTGGATACTTGGTCATCCTGCAAAATCTGATGTATTACGAGTTGATTATATATGGTCCATGCACATCGAAAAACACATCAAATGTTCAGCACAAGCAATTCTGACGAGCGTTCTGTTCAACCATGTCAGACATGGGTTTGGTCTGACCAGGCACAAACTCAGAAAGCCAGAGTACCAGGCTTATTGCTAGGAGCCTCATGAATTATACCCGTCTCATTCCTCAAGTGTGATAAGCCCGTCTCATTCCTCAAGTGTGATAAGCCTAAAGTAGATATCAATCAAATCCAAGACTGAACATTTGATCCATGCAGCAAGTGGCATCTTACCTGTGAGGCATTGAAGAATGAAACTTCTTCCGGAAGACATTGGCGGTCACGCAGCTGTGAGTCAAAGGGTGAACACAAAGAGGGCATTGGCGGGCCAGACTGGTTGATATAGTGAGCATGGTGTGGGGACGGGTTTGAATTTGCACTCGTGTTGATAGCTGTATTTACAACATTTACAATTCCGTTAATGACTTCCTTGCTCTGGTAAAGTGTTCGATTCGTGGTCCTTTCATCGACGCATGGAAGAATGTTGCTAAGAGCACTCTCAGCTTGGGCATTGTCGACCCATTCTTTCATTGAAACACAGGTGTCCGTGATAGCACTGCAGAAAAGATATAACCAAAATTTATCTCATGAAACATTTTCTATGAAGAAAAAATGAAAGCCATGCTGGCAAGGTGCTGAAAACTTGAAGGCATTACAAAACATGCAAAGATGGGAGAACCAAACACAAAAGAGGACACTTGATTTAGTTCGATAGAACCAGTCTTTGATAGCATTGGAACAAAGACATCCAAAAATCATCAGACTTTTGAATATTTTCTATGAAGAAAAATGAAAGCTGTGCCAGAAAGATGCCAAAACTGCAACAGCATTCCAAAACATGCAAATATTGGAGAAAAGAAACAAACAGAGAACACTTTTAGTTGGATAGAATAACCTATCAAATGGTTTAGAATTTAGATTGATGGTGTTACATGATGCATGAAAAGATAAGAGTCTGATCTACCTCGAGCAACAAGATGCACCATGAATTGCTCAAAGCACTTCCCTCATTCACTAGAAAATTTTCTGTTTTACATATCAAGACCTTTCAGTTATCCATTTATTGTAAACTTTCCACATCAAGCACAATGGTAAATTTTACAAGCAAAGCAAGCTGACAATCATGTCCAAACAAACAAGTTAAATTTCACCACAAGCATTATTATTCCTCATTTCATGCTTCAAATGAACAGCACTGAGATAAACAGAAATGTTCTTTCATACAAAGCACAGTAGGAAAAAATCTCTCTCTCTCTCTCTCTCTCTCTCTCTCTCTCTCTCTCCTGCACACACATCCCCTTAAGGAGCTATGTGATCATTTCATACTAAGCACCTTCAGTGTAAACAAAAATCACCACTAGAAACAAGACCACGTGTATGACAATTGCCTTCAGAGACAACAAACAAGTTACTTTTGCTTATTCCATCCACAAGCCAGGTACACTACGCATTTTAGTTACAAATGGACTAAATAACCAACCAAAAAAGGAAGTAACCAACAAAAAAAAACTCTTACTTGTCAACAATAACAAAAGCTCCACAAAAAATGAAAGCAAGTGCTACAAGCAGCCAGCCAATCAACACGAATCTGAAAAGGGAAAAGCAAAGAATATAAGAAAATGGTTCGGTGATGACAACAAAAATGAATGAAAAAACAGATGGTGAAGAATTATACATGAACATAGCATGCCGGTATCTGAGGATGGAAAGAACTGCAAAACAACCAGTACAAATAAGAACAACAATAAGCTATGTGAAAACACAAATAGTTAACAAATCATGGAGAGGCACAAAACTTCCAGTGTATAAACTATCTAACTTCCTAAAGCTCAAAACCTATCACATATCCACATCCAACACTGACTAGTTTCAAGGGTCTCCCAAGATGAGTCCTTGCATCCTAAGATGCTATGCTAAAGTGTCCTGGTCCATACTTGTGGAAAAATAAAATAAAATGTACAATAACATGAAAATGACTACAAAATTTCCTAAAGCATATGTTGAAAATATGCTTAATCTGAAGGATAAGAAGACGGAGTAGGAACTGTACCCAGAAGAGTACAGTTCATTGTATGTTAAAAGACAATGTATAGTTGTTTTGCCTCTAATGAATCCGACTAAACAGAAAATATTTGTGACGGGGAATGCTCTCTGAGAGGTACATACTTAAACCAAGCACAGACAGTAGCAGCATAATTATTGCCATCACGACCAGTGTACATCTCCTGCACCACATAACAGAGTCGTATTGGCAATTAATAATAAGCGCAAAATAGAAGCATCTTGAACCTTTATTCAGATACCAATGAACTTATAGAATCTTACACAGCATTGCGAGCTTTCTGTACTTTGATAGAATTTTCAGCAGTTTTCTCATCAAGCATATCTGCAGAGCTACTCAATTCATTATTCAATTTATCAATTTCACTCAGGTTATCAGACGGAAGGGAAACTTCCTCCACATTTACAGTCTTTGCAAGGGACAGATATTCTGAGACATTTCTCAAGTTCTGAACAGTGAAGTCTGATTGATTCACAACAAATTGTAAGGTACGTGACACCCCTTTATGGAACCCATCTTGTCCAACAGAGAGAAGGATGCACCCAATTCTGTCAAAATTAAGAAAAAAGAATTGGAATATAAGTTTAATATACTCCTACGAGTATCAAGAGAGAAACGAAAGCAGCTAAAAATATAAAAAGAATAATCGTGAGATGTTCAAGAGAATTACGTTGCAACACAGGTGAAGACAAAAAGCAATGACAAACAAATCCATCCAGCTCTGCAACAATTTTTCCTCCCAAAATCTACCTTCCACTTACAGCCATAAATCATCACCAAAGTGAAGCCAAACAAAATGAACCATATTAATCCAACAGCAAACGCTCCAAAACCTGTAAATATAACAGACTGCAAAACCAGCAGTTAGAGGGTATTATGAGATCATCTAAATGGTCAATAACACCATATAAATGTTAACATGCAATTTTGAGAACATTTTTAATAAGTTAAAAAAGAAAAGCTTCGGTGGAAACACATAACGCAAGAATGATAGACAACTATCATTATGTAAACACCAGCATCACATCATCAACCAGAAGTACACGATAAGCCCCTTTTCTTTTATTATTCCTTCTTCTGTCATATGCTTTGTTCTTAAGAGAAAGTCAAATGCCAATTAGCAATTAGTAAACGCATTCACGCACACTGATATGTGTGCAGACACGAGAATTGTCATGCCTAAGATATTAAATGAGTAAAGTCAAAGAATAAACAGGAAAAGGCATCATCAACAATGAAAATCTGTTCCCCTGTATAAAAGCGAACAATAATTTCGATAAAAATAACCAAATGCCTCATAGTCCGTCCAGAAACTAGAAACTGGTTACAACACCATATTGTATTGGGTACTAGAATATCTATAAGGCGTCTCTGCATTCAAGTTTCAGACAATGGATCCACCTGATTAGAATTTTCAAGAAGCATGGTATCCGCAGATGGAACCACAGCTGTGCATTTAAATCAACTCATTATTGGCTTCAATGTGCATGGTCCCATAGATTCAAGCAGAAAATGTGAAAGATAGCAACAACTTGTATGATCTCCATAGATCCGTCTTTAGAGCTTTCAAACATATCAAACAATGGATCTTTATGAAAGTACAAAAACGACTATTAGAAGAATAAAGTACTTACAGCCCAATAGTGCTTGTTGGTAAAATCCCATCCTCCTCGATACCGTCTAAGTCCATTAAGTACATCAGGTCGATTAGTTCTATGATCTGCCAGTACAAAAGAGCCATTCGTTTCTGGCTTCCCCTCATTTGTTTGCGCTGTTGTTGGGTCAAACAGCAGAACTGTAGAAGCTAGAGGTGCCAAACTCTCATTCCCTGAACACAGACTTTCTTGTTTAGACAGAGATCTAAGCCCCACGCAAAATACACACACAAAATACACGTACATAGCATATAATGTTTCACATGCCAACAATCGTTCCGATTCGAATCTTAAATCTCGACATGATTATAGAAAATGAAAATAAGTGTTGCAAAGAAAAAACAAAGCTAGTTAAGTACACTTGCAGAAAGACGCACACTAAACTTTTTTTTTTTTTTACAAAAAATCAATTTCATCAAGAAGAGGATGATAATGATCACAGAGGACTGCGGTTTCTGAAGACAAAAAGAAAGAAAAGAAATATATTAGCATCACAATAGGCATGGGAGAACCATAAAGTTAAAAATAAAAAAGACTATCCAAAACGTCAGAAGCTCGATAAACTTCTCAATCCCATGAGGGAAATAATAAAGAGAGAACATTGACAGACCATTCGAAGCGGTTAGTTTTCCATAAAATCAATAAAAGGAAAAGGAAGTAAGAACGAAAGAACGAAAACAACCAGAACAGCAAAAAAGAAACAAACTCGGCTACCAGAATTACAAGCACATTGAAGAATGCCTAAACATTATCGCAAATGCGGTGAGAATAACGAACAGAAACAGAAAAATCTATTAAGAATTCTCAACCGGATCCACAAAAGAAAAGGAAAAAAGAACAGGAACACGTAAAAACGACTAGAAAGTAACAGAAAAAGGCCAAAAAACAAAGAAGCGAACTAAAACAACGATCTTCTCGCTTCTCTCACCTATAATGAACTTCCTTTCCGAGTCATGAACCTGACGCCGATTAAGACCCGCAGCAGCGTCCGCCAATAGCACCAGAAACAGCAAGAAGAACAGCGCTAATAGCGCTCTGCTGTTCCACATTCTTACTCTCTCTGAATCCAAACGAGCAAGCGCGAAAGACAGAGAGAGAGAGAGAGAAGGAGAAAGAGAGATGGGAGCTAGGCCAAGAAAGCCGTTAGCTCCCGCGAACAAGAAAGAAGCTCAGAGTGAGGGAGAAAGAAAGAGGAAGACACTAGGGTTTTCACATATCCAAAGCAATAACAAGATTTCCCCCTTCTTCTCTTACCTCCTCTTCTTCCTCTTCTTTCTCCCCTCTCTAATAAGAGCTAACGAAGAGGTGACAAGAGTGGCATTGCAGATCCCAAGGCCTCTTCCCACCATTAAAGAAGAGAGAGAGAGAGCAGAGAAGATGGCGGTGATCTCACAGTCACATGGAGAGAAAAAAGAGTTAGTAGAGAGAGAAAAGAAGCGCTCGCGCCTCCGGCTTTTCTTTTTCTTTTTTTTTCACCTAAAAAATAAATAATTCAACAAATACGCAGAACATGGGTAGATCGCCCGAGTAAATAACTACATTTCATTTTCCGGTCATCTTTTTAACAGCAAGTCCAGGCAGTGACGTTCCTCCGCGTGGGAGACGAGTAAGCTTTTCGCCCTTCTCCTTTTGATGAACGGTGAAAAGAAGGAAGCTTGATATCAAAATGCACCTGATAGTGACTTTCTTGAACAACACGGCAGTTAATGTCGCTTCAAAGCGTGCGATGTGAACGAGTGGACCTTTCGGCCCCACTTTCTGGATTCTGTTGGAAAAATTTATGAGAAACCCCCTGAACTTAGAGGTATTTCACTGGAAACAACTTAGCACTTGTCTATTTCAGATAAGTGTCTCTTAAGTCTTAAGCTGTATCGGTTGACATGTACTTTTTTATTTAATTTCTATTTTAAAATATAAACACTTTAACATGCTTTAAAATTTATAAAAGGTACGTTCGTTAATCGGCTTAACAAGGCATGTCAAGGTCGTCACGTTGATATATAACAAGCATTTAGCAACAGTAAGAATAGCATCATTTTTTTATAAAGTTACTTCATAAGAGGTATTTGGACGACATTCTACAATCTAAGTTTTACTTTTAAAACTAAAGTGTTTGAGTATCATCAAAATTGGGTTTTTGACAAAAACCAGTTTTGTAAAAGGAGTGGAAAAGGTTATTTAAAAACTAGATATTATCTAAAATCTAAGTTTTACTTTTAAAACTAGAGCGTTTGAGTATCATCAAAATTGGTTTTTGACAAAAACCAGTTTTGTAAAAGGAGTGGAAAAGGTTATCTAAAAACTAGATATTAGATATGTCACCAAACAAAAAAAAAGATTACTCAACTAATTTTTTAGATAAAGGTGTCATCGCAACGTCCCTTTTAACTTCTTGCGACGTAAGTTTTAAATGGAGCATGTTAAAAGACAAAAGTGCCTCAGTTTTTAAAAATAAGTATAAGTAAAGGAAGGTGGTTTATGTCATTTTTGATAGCCTCTATGTCCCATCTGAAATAAAAAAACGATCGAGACCGAAGCTTAGGTGGGGCAGGTGAACTATTTTAAATCATTATTTCCACGTTATAGTTACGTTGTGTATCTTAATATTAATTATTTTCTCTCTCTCTCTCTCTCTTGTTTTTGCCATTACATTTTTCATTTTGTCGACTTTCTCTCTCTTCCTTTACCGGAGCTGAAGTTGAGAAAGACCAAAATACTTGATTCGTTTGATCCCACTTCCACGTGGCAGCAATCCAACGGTGGGCTAGCCAGCGTTGAATTTCCAACATTTTTATTAAAGAAAAATTCGCTTTCGCAAGAAAAAGAGATGGGCTTCTAAAGTTAGCGCTTCTCGATTTCAAAGGCATGTCTTAGTGGTAGACACGGAAATCAATCATCTTCTTTTAGCCACACTTGTTAAATTTCTAAATCTGACTGGGATTGGTTGAATATTAGGTGACAGATTAACGAGTGAGGACGTTAATCAATCGTCGCATATTTGGATTTGTTGAATTGTATCTAAATCCAATTTTTAATATCAGAGTTCAAATATGATTCAAACCCAATTGGACATGCGAAACTGAATCTAAATATTAATTCTGATGCCATTTCTTAAATCTGAGATTTTAATCACCAATATCCATAAGTGATTTGGTTGAACATCCAACTGTTCCGGCCGAACTAAAGCAGAGTTCTTCAAGATTTTACTCAGTGGCGGAACCACATATAGGCTGGTTTGCCCACACCATGTTCTCAATTTTCTTTTCTTTTTATATGAAAATCGCTTAATATTTATTTTGTTATACGTACAAGTGCCTCTTCAAGCAATTGCGAAGCCAGCGTGGGGGCTGACGTGGGTGTCTACCCATGTTTTTGCTTGCTTTATTTCAAATTTATTCGTGCATGTACTCGCTTTGGCTTTTGTTTTCCTTTTCATAAAATTAAAATGATGGGCATTCCACATGTATGAAAAAGAAACTCAATTGATTATAGCAGTAGCAGCGTGGGGTTGGCATGCCCAATGTACTAGTACATAGTGCCCCATAACAAAAAATTTTTGACTCTTGTGAACCAGTGTCCTTTTTTAAAAAAAAAAACTTGTGAACCAGTGCCCAAGATAACTTCATGTTTTTATCTGTTTTATTTAAAGTTTGTTCGTGTATGTACCGGCTTCAGTTTCTGTTTTTCTTTTCATAAAATTAAAATGATGAGCATTTCACATATACGAGAAAGAAACTCAATTACTTATAACAGTAGCGGAGCCAGTGCCGGGTTAGCGTGCTCTATAGCAAAAAATTTTTGACTACTAAAACTTGTGAATAAGTACCCTTTTAAAAAAAATAAAAAAATTAACTCCACCACTGATTTTACTGCATTTGAGTCAAAATACTGACTGAAGAGTCGCGACTGAATGCCTTTGGCGACCACGCTGGCCGGTTTTTAACTTTCCGTTCAAACGAGGTGTCGAGCGTAAGAGGGTGGAAAGGCTCTTGCAGTATCTTTTGCCATTCAAAAGGCACGTTAAAGTCGAAACCACGACTGCCCGTCCAATAAATGCTCGTTGCCGACTCTGCCGTCATCTCCTGGTTCTTTCCACATACATGATGTGTGAAGGCGTGGGAAACAAAGATCCGGTGAATAAAGTGAGCCTTACCGGCCCCCAACTGTTGTCCTAATGAGCTGAACGATAGTTGCCTATGTTATTAAAGCAAAATAAAAAAATAATAATATTTCTTTTTCATGTGAATAGGAAGATTACAAAGGTCAATGCATAAAAAGAACAGTTTTTAAAGTTTTTAAATTTTGATGGTGACCAAAATATTATTTTTTAAAATTTATATATAAAATAAGTAAAAAGTTTTAAAACTTACATGTAAATTTAAAAAAAAAAATTAAAGTGGGGTCAAGACCCATGCGAGGTCCCCTTCGCTCCTCCCCCTGTCATTGTTACAATCCAAAATTTTCCTCCTGAGGGTACTAACTCAATATCTTTATTTTCTTTAGAGTACTTATACATAAACAATCACATATATCAAAGTATTAACATAATATTAAACTAATTTTACGATGTTCATCACCATGTAGCTCTGGAACTGGTGGCCAAAGCTCCCATTCTACCGTTTGAGATTACTTTGTGACCAATATAATTTATTTGAACAAGGTGGCGGCCATCGGAGTCAGCACAA
The DNA here is from genome assembly GCF_008831285.2 of Nymphaea colorata. Taxonomy (NCBI): domain Eukaryota; kingdom Viridiplantae; phylum Streptophyta; class Magnoliopsida; order Nymphaeales; family Nymphaeaceae; genus Nymphaea; species Nymphaea colorata. Next base: position 3,163,968 of record NC_045139.1, read on the forward strand.
TGACCCCCTTTGTATACACTGCACTCTCTATGGACTACCCAGTTTGTGAAGCTGGTGTGGGCAACTGCCCACACTAGCCACCATGTAGCTCCGCCACTACAAAGGGTGTGGACACCCATATACTAGAGCCAAGGATTAGCCGCTGCCGACAACTGGCCTAAGCCGGTGCATCACAACTCCTCAAACATCCCTTCCCTTAAGAAAGGTATTTCCTAGGAAAAATGTATCTCAAGTTGTGGAGGAATAAATTCCACCTTTGAAGGCACTTCATTTGCAATCACTGGATCTTTTCTCTGATATATGTTTTTTATATAGGGGGAGCTAGAAAGTTTTGGTAGGACACGAGTAATAAATTTTAAATTTTTAACAACAATATATAAATAAAAAAAAATACCCTAAAGTATTAATATAAAATTAATTTATTGTGGTTCTTTCATGAAGGCAATTACTCACACGTTACTCACACCTACCTCCAACCAGGTTCGAGTTAATGAGCTAGGCCCATGCTAGGTCGACTCTAAGTGGTAACGTGGGCGATCTGTCTTAGGGTCCTCGACATACCGTAAAAACTGCAAATAAACTTGGTAAAGTAGCATCATTTTTGCGAGAAAAGAGGTCGAGGAAAGCATCATTCAATGCAAAATCTCGAGTTTTTCTTGTGGAAGTTGTGTCACACCAATTCCAATAGACAAAGAAACTTTTCCTTCAAGAAAGGTCTTTGAGTGGAAGAATCTTTTTGAAGGTAGTGTGCAATAAGTGGTACTCGTGCTATTTAGCATGAAGGAAAACAATTGATAGGGCCACTTTTTCGAAAGCTATTTTTTTATTATTTTTTACCTACAACCATTTATATATATATATATATATATATAAAGAGTGATAGATTCAAACTCATGAAACTAAGTTCTTTAATAAGTTATATTTTAATCAACTCGTCGATCATCGAACTTTTTCTGTAATAAGAGTGGTACTTAAACTGGAGACTTCAAGTTGACGCTCTTTACATTTATCTCTTGCCACCTCTTCTAATTTGGAACTACCCTTTTATTGAAAAAAAACACCCCTTTATTTCTTCTTTTATACGAAAGAAATCATAATTTATTTGCCATTATATATGTATGTTCAAAAACAAAAAGAGACGTGAAGCTAGGGTAGCTAGTGGAGCTAGTGCACATGAACACCTAAGTTGCCGGTTTGATTCTTGTAGATGCTTCCAACAATATCAATTTATTTTATATATATATATATATATATATAGCTTTTTAGAGTCATAGGCAATTAAGAGAAAAACAAAGAGAAGAAGTTAATGAGCATTTTTATCATTTAATACATTTTTCTCTCAACCGTCTATCTGCTTTAGATGAATGAACTTAGTTAGATAGCTAGGTGACTTTTAAATAACCAGAGCCGTTGTTCACTCACTCAAAAGTTGAATGGTGACTCTAACTTTAAACCATTGGATGGGTTTTGCATGATCTTTTACTTGAGAAAAATACGTTCACTCAAGAGAATCACTTTATGAAGATATTGGACTTTTCTGGGGTAATTTTATTTTTGGGACCACTGATATGATTTTTATATATAATTCATATTGAGCTTCTAGAAGTTGAGCATTAGCTCCCCAGGTTCTATATTTATTGTTGCAAAGAGGAGTTATATGTCACTTTAGTAGTGATTATGGTGTTTGAGTATGATTTCGGAACCCACGACATCGTCGGCTGCCGACTTAAGACAAAGACTGCCAGTGGAAGGAACTAAAGAAGCTAAAAATTATTAGTAAAACCCTTATACCAGATCTAACCCATTAGTGATCCCTCATGAATTTCATACACTGGGTGGTTAGAGAGAGGTACTCTTTTGGTTAGAATTATTGGTTCAGCTACTCTTGGGTAGGTTTGGCTAGTGAGATTTGATAAATCTTTCAAACTTATATTTTAATTATTTCCACTTAATTATTTTTTTTTTCAAGCTAAGGTTAAAAGCTTCTATCTAGGGCTTTCTAGGATCGATACTCATATTCTCAATCATTTAGAGGCGAGGCAGAGCCAAAAATTTTTCATGAGATAGGCCGAATTATAGTTTCAAAAATTTAATAAAAGCAAAAATATGGTATTTCAAAAAGTTTTTATGTTGGGTATATGAAATTTTTAAAATTGACATGTAATTTAAAAAAAAAATTGAGGTGGGTGGCGTTAGGGGCCCTGCCGGCGGCCCTACTTAGGCTCCTCCCCTACATGTGTGGGCGTGGCGCCCTTGCCCCAAGATCATGATCCTTTTGATATCTTTTTAACCTGCTTGGTTCGAGAATTGTCAAAATTTTGAAACTATAGTTATACTTTTTAATAAAAAATTTTAGTTCCGGCTCTGATGTAACATGAGGTAGATGACAATAATAATCATGCATAAATAACCTTTATTTTCACGTAACATGACGTAGATGACAATAACAATCATGGATAAAGAACCATTATTTTGATTTCTCTCACTAGGGGGGCTACACGTTACTTGTCAAAAGTAATTATTCTTATTATTTAATTTATGATTATATGGTGGAGGTGAATTTTGTCAACCGTTTGCGCGGTGAATTTTCTCGAGGGTTAGCAATTGGTACACGAAGAGAGACTAAGAAAGACCGTCCGTTTCATGTGTGGGGCAAAGTGTTACCTAACTTCCGTTTTAAAGTAAAAAGTTTGGTTAACTTTGAGACTTTTTGTCTGCAAGACTAGTCTAACTTTGGATTTTGTTTCCAACACCATTTTTTCAACTTTCAAACCGTTATCTGAGCAATATAACAACAACATTGACCAAATATTTTTAGGATAAAGTTTTAGAAAAATATTACAAAAAATGAGAGAATGACATGTAAAACACAATAGGGATGTCAACATTTCGTTTTTGAATCGAATGTATTTTTTATAATATCTTTTTTTATCTTATGTACACAAGAATGATCAGAAGTCTTACTATATGAACTTGATTTTTTAATTCTTAATCTGACTATGATCCCAATTTCACTTTTGGGGAAGCATCCAGAAATTTTTCGTTTTAGGAGCTAAACTATATTTTTAAAATTTTAGCAGGGCCCAGAATATTATTTCCTTATGTATGTTCAACTAAATTTTTAAAAATTTACATGTAAATTTTTTATTTAAAAAAAAAAATCTAAAGAGCTGGCCGACTTTTAAACTTACATTAAGTCTTAATCTGAGTATAATTTTTAAATACACAACCGCATCTGGGACCACATATATATCAAAAATCAACTTTCGAACTAGAAGGATATTAGATATATACTGTTTATTTAAAATTGAATACAAATCCAAATCCAAATATGACTTAATCTTTACTTAATTGAATCTAATTCTAAATCCAACCTACATCTAATTCTATCAAAATAATTACACAACTACAAAGGTGAAAAAACTATTCTAGAGTTGAAGGAAATAAGTCACCTATGTCCCGACACAACTCTAAACCTTGGAGATAAGAGAAGAAAGATGACCTTAAACCCTTCAGCCAAACAGTGGCATTCATTCACCTTTTCTAAGTTTGTCCACACAAAATTTCTCATATATATATATATATATATATATATATATATATATATATATATATATATATATATATATATATATATATATATATATATATATATATATAAAAGGTAGAATTGTTAATATCAATGTGTATAAGTTAGTGTTGATGCATCATGGGGTCGACCCTTTACTTGAGGCTAAATCACTAAGTCAGCCCATCAGTCCAAATCACATTATGATAAGCTAAGAACCGACTTTAAAAATGTTGGATGTACACAATTTATTTGAAACGGAATTTAAATTTGAATTCAATTGGATATTAGTTTAAAACTGAATCGAATCTAAATTGGTGTCAATCACCTATATATGTTAAACATGGAAATTTATTGGACCCAATAGAGGGGCGAAACTAGAAAATTTTCATAAGGGGGGAGGGGCCAAATTAAAGTTTTTAAATGATACGGGCCAAAATATCTTTATTTAAAGTTTCTAAATTTTGATACAGACAGAAATATTTTTTTTAAATTTTTTTATATAGGACAAATAAAATTTTAAAAAATTTACATGTAAATTCCTTGTAAAAAATTGAGTGGGATCAAAGCCCATACGAACCCTCTTAACTTCACTACTCACTGTGTAGGCAACTGCCCACATGTGTCTCTGCCCTGTTTTCTCTTTGACTCCATATCTCAGACCTCATGAAATTGGAGCTACAATTGGGTCAGCTCTAAGTTTAGAAAAATTACCATTTAACCTTCCCTTTCACCGATAATTCCAAAAAGCGTCCTACTCTTTTTTGAGCTTCTTGATATTATAGCTCATATTTTATGCTGGCTGTGGACGCAGATTCAGCACACAAGTTTCTCCTTTTTTAACGGTTGGATACGACGGCTCAGATTTTGTGTCTATTAATAAAATATAAATTATGTTTCTCATATCAAGACCCATCGATTCTGCTGAAAATGACTAAATTTTTTTTAAAATGTTCAAAAAATGTAATCATATTGTTTTAAAAATGGGTAATCAATTTCTTGGGCAAGACCAGCTAATAATAGTGTTACAATAAACATCACAGAAATACCCTTAAAGCAAACAGGGTAAAGTATTTCCCACATTTTAAGGCTTTCACATTTTAGTCTTCAAAAAGAAGCAACCCAAGATGGAAGCTCCAACTTTTCTTCTTGAAATCTTTTGCTCGCCATATACGGGAAGATGTTCTACCCGAGAAAAATTTTCTGCCCATCAAAGTGTGCTTTCTGAAAAGTAGAAAACCTAGCACAAACTTTGCAAACTGAAAGAATAATTTGTTTCTGAAGCCAAGTTTGACCCACACAGTGATGAAGAAGAATGCTACTTTGCTCTCTCCTGCAAGTAATCGCTGCTTGGCTAAATCTGAGTTCAAGGAATAACTTTTGCTCCATAAAAAATAATATTTTTGCGACAACACGTTCAACTTTTGAAGGGATAACAAAAGCAGATTGCTTTATCCTTACCACTTCAGACAAAGATAAAAAGTGGCTGAACGCATTGCTTTCAAACTAGGCGTATTTCTTATCAAATCACTAAGGAAAGTTTTGAAAACTTTTTAAATCTTAGCCATCGGTTTAGGATCTGCTTTATTTAATAGAGAAGTTACAGGCACACTGGAATTGTGTATTTTACGACGAACAGAAGAGATAAAAAAGAAAGACAAACTCAACTAAACAATTCTTGTGCAACTCAGTTCTATGAATCAGTTGTTTCAGAATTCGTTTTGATCACTAAACAGGATATCTAATTAGACTAGTTTTAACATAGTTTTGGCGCTAACCGTTTAACAAATTAAGTAGATGTGGTTGGTATAATTCAAAACTAAAAACTATAATTTCTTGTTTCTTATAGAGATTATGTTATGAATAAATAGGTTTTCAACATGGTCAAATTATCATGCAATAATACCATGGCTGAATAATCATGTTCGTGCTGTAATCTAAAATATGCAACTCTAATTATGTACTTAATGAAAAATTCCATGTTTGGGAGTGCAACTTTTTTCCCTTGTAGGGGAGGCATGACGCTGCTCAATGATTTAACAGATCCTGTATCTTTCTCTGAAACCGAACATGATTTTACTTTAAAATCCAACCAAAAGCAGCACGCAAAATGGCATGATGGCATCCGCCAAAAGCAAATAAATTTTGTCCTATGCAAATGGGCAACTCTAGGATCTGCTTTGCTTAGTAGGGAAGGCATGTGAGAACCATGATATTGCAGAACCAATGGTGGAAGTCAGTGGCTTTTAGTGTGTAGATAAAGTAAAACTTTTGGTAAAGGCAAGCTCATGTTGAAGTGGGGTTGTTCCAAGTGCTTCTGCTCCAACAGCATAAGAAACACTTTATGAAACTGTTCATTCCATTCCATCCACAGATTAATGTCTCCTCGGTCGTCTGCATCCATGTATGATCCATCAAAAGCACACAATCTTGCAAAGGTTTCTCCATAATTTCACTCTAAAGTGAACATCTCAAGATCCATCCTACACTTCTGCATATCAGTATGTCTATGTACAGTCTTCCTATGAGAGGTACTGTTACACTATACTCAGCTCGAGTAGCCAAGTATTCTCCCTCTTATAAGAACACACAAAACTCATGTATGTTCCATCAAAAGCACATAATCTCGCAAAGATTTCTCTATAATTTCACTCTAAAGAGAACATCTTAAGATCCATCCTACACTTCTGCATATCAGTATGTCTATGTACAGTCTCATCCTATGAGAGGTACTGTTACACTGTAGTCAGCTCGAGTAGCCAAGTATTCTACCTCTTATAAGAACACGGCCATCTCACCTTTGGCAACTATGTTTCTACAGGAAAAGAGTACTTTGGTGATTCTATTCTTATGGAAAGAGATCAGTACTTGGATACTGATCGAATTGAATAGTAAATCCCTTTGACAAAGAAAAGCATACCAACCATCTAGCCAATGTTTCTTGTCTCATCTCCACCAGTGCTATATAGTGTGTTGCGGTGTATTATTATCCTTTATCAGTACTGCCACCACCATGGTCGATGGGCCCATTCTCTGCCACTTCCATTATGCACTACTTCTGCAGGAAGGTCCATAGTTCAAAGATATGTGAAACAAAAGTGAAGGTAGAGACCTTAAATTTCACTTTTACCTACCATACAATACATAATGGTGGACCAGTGGTAGCTACCAGATGTTGGCAGTGATAAGTCCTCACAGTGGATGAGTTTCCTGCAAACGCCAGGACAGACAGTCGCGAGTCCCACTTGTTATCCATGTTCTTGAAGTTCTTCAGGTTCTAAACAGGGGAAGAGGCAGGTGATGACATGGTGTGGGCAATTGCCCACACAAGGCCCATAAAGAGGTAAACTTCTTGGTAGTTTTTTCATTTGCATACAGGTACCCCTTAAAAATTTAAAATTATATGACCAGTGCTCCTCGCTCTGTCCCTATCTGTAAATGAAAAACAGGGTGAACATATTAAAAGAGGAGATTCAATAAAGGAGGAGAAAAAGAAGCAACCACATATGAGGACAAATTAGAGAAGGGTAGAAAGGTGCTTTCTTTAAAGGACAAAAGTACTCCTGCAAAAGCAGAAAATGACCTCCAACAAAAGGAAAAAAAAAGTGCCCTAAACATGTGAATGGTATGATGGTGCATTTGAGCATAAGGTTTGGAAATTTTGAAAAGTTGGTCTCCACTCACCTCAATATGTGTAAGTGTTTCAAGGTTTAACTCATTCGCAACCCCAACAACCACTGACACCAAGTCACATGGGTACTCCATCTTCTACGATCTATCGTACCAGTGCTGGTACAATAATTTTGAGACACGGATACTTTCTTGTTTACAATTGGATCAGATTCAGATCTGAGTCATTTCATATATATATATATATATATATATATATCCTTGACTCTTGAGCCTTTCAGATGTCTCACACATGCAAGCCTATATACACTTAACACACATGCGCACACACATACGAACCTCATATACCAAACTTCTCTATGGATTCTAAAGAGATCACATGATAGATCTGCAGTTGCAAAGATGGTAGTCAAATTGTTTATTTGAAAGTCTAAAACACCCTTCAAAACAAGGAAAAAATGAATTTTTTTAAATGAAATCACTTGTTTTTTGTTATGGAGTATTTCAAACTTTTGATATAACATCTTGGTTTTCATATTTGTAACCTAAGCATTAGAATTTATTCTTATCAGAATCGATGGCTTAGATAATTTCTATCAAGTTTGATATATATATAGTGAGAGAGAGATGAAACGATAGATATTGGCTGATATAGGCCATTTGATACAATGTTTGTCGACTGATACGCGGCCTTATTTTCACGAGTAGCATCATGGAGACGCTCACAGAAAACAGTTGATGCTTCTCCTGTTTCTGAATCAACGTATGTATGAATGGAAAGCTAAAATGTTCATACGTTTTTCTCTTTTGGCAACTTTTGCATAAAATTCGTTGTTTTGGTGCTTTCCTTTCACCTTCTTTCTTTGGTCCGGCATAGCCAAAGCAAACACAGTGCTGATTTCACGTTTGACAATCTTTCTTGTAATGCGGAGTTGTGCTTATCGGTGCCGTCATCATCAATTAAAAAGGGTTTCAAGAAGAGGTTCCGTTCATGTAGATTATAATCGCCGAACCTCCGTTATACCTTGCCAAATACTGTTGATTCTATAGCGTCAAACTAGATGCTTCTTCTTGCAGCTGAAACTTTACAAGGAACAGCGGTGGTTAAGCATAATTAAATCTTAATTGTGCTCTAACTGTGCATGAGCACATTATTTCATCTACTGTCCTCATTACCTCACACTCGAACAAGATTCTAATATTAGATATACATTCTGACTAAAAGATGGAACGAAAAGAATAAATGGGCAGAGAAAAAGAGTGTGCATTCCCGTCTGTAAGAAAGAAGGGCAGCGCTTTAGATGCTTTCTGGTCAGCGTTGCACATACAGCTTTCATTTTATGTCAAGTTCCTGAAAGACATGTTGCATTAACTGACAAACTTCGGCATATACTATGACAAATTTTAAATTTTAATTTTTTTTATTTATTTCAATGTTCAATTCAAATGCGCCAGATGCTGATGTAGCTAAAAAATTAAAACTAGCTGAAAGCACTATAAACCATTGTTGAAAACACCACGACTCCTTATTTCTCCATGAATCATGCGGTGAAAACCTGTTGAAAGATAAGCCCTTTCCCTTATTATTAGCCAAAAATGGGATTTTAATTACATGAAAAAATTAAAATCCTTCATAGGATGATTACATTCCCAAAAGAATAATTGACCGGGATCCCAGCCTACTTGCCCATTTTTCATCCATGGCTGCTGATTTAAGATTTTTAACCTGAGTAGTTTTTGGGTGAGCGGGGTTTGACCCATTACATAAAGCTCAAGCCCCCACCCAAACCCTCATCCCTTAGGGTATAGAGTTTGAGTCGGTGCCTTCGGACGTCATCCTCACCGTGTTTCAACTTGTGTGTCGGTAGCTCCTCGTTTGCAACACAAAGAGTTGGCCATCGGAAATTCAAAGGGAAACTGGTCATCTTCAGCTCCTACTGGTTCCCATTCAGCTTCCCATTGTACCAATCCCCTTGGGCATTTAGCCTGGGTAGTTGACTCTCTACATGCAAGTGCAGCCCAAACGTTTCTATTTCACCTATGATGGCTTTGTCTATCACTTCTTTCTAGGCCTTATTGTTCTAAGTCACTGGACTCTTTTATTTTACTGCCGCATCCAAGTCGCATCGAGTCAGGTGCGCATCGAACATGGGTGCGGCTCCGACTCACACCCGAGCCCAGTTAAAATTTTATATTACTAAATTATTTATATAATATATCTTGTTCTCATATTTTCCTATACAATACAATTTATTCAAGTATGTTATATACATTAATAACTAAATTGTAATAATAATATGTACACGCTTATTCTGTTATATATATAATAAATTAATAATAATAATAATAATAAAATACCATCACCGCACCTAAATTTTTTGGAAAGTGCAGCTTTGGCACCCGCACCCCACACTCTGGTGACATAGTTATTGTTGGATTGGATGGCTGTGATAGCTCATTACAGTTAAAGCCTTCCCGAACAATTGTTTAGCACCCAACTCTCAGAAAACAACCTCCCTTCTTTCGACCAGCAGCAGATTTCGAGAGATGCATTCTGGACTACAGCTTCTAACCAGACCTGCAACAAGATGTATAAACCTTCTCCATTCGCATGTGGACTTTGTATTGATTCCCTTCTTCATAATTCTAATATGCTGTCATGATGCCTAGCCGCAACCACGCTTCTAGTCTTTCTTTATCCATTCTATTCCAGTTTGCTTTCCTGAATTGCATCATAAACCACCATCAGCGCTCCTGTAGCGGCAGATTTTTACTTTTAAGCTATCCGGCATCATCATGCGTTCCGGCAGAATTGAACTCCCCTGATTTAAGTATCCAAAGATGCAGAGCTGAATTGGGGTTGATACAGGCAGAAATGGCATCACAGATCAATATTTGCTACGCGAAAGCACCGTCTCTGATTTATATATCTCTAGTAGTGACTGTGGTGAACACGATGTGCATCGACTGACATGGGCCACTACATGAGAGTGATATTGGTCACATGACATTGGTTATGAAAAATCACTCAACATAACAGTAAGGATACATTACATGACCAAGAACTAAGATGGCTAAACCATTCAAAATGAATAAAACTTTACCAGAGTTAATTTCAGAATTATGACAACTCCATAGACGGGAAAAACAGTGACATTTTTTCCTTATAAGATGTAAACGGGTTCCTGCTAATGGGGACTGAATAGCATTCACTCGATTTGGACTCAAACTCGAGCCTGAGTCCTTACATGATTTTTTGAAACCATGAGACCAGCCAGTATCAATTCAACCAGCTACTAAGGGGATGTTTGATGAGGCCAGAATTGTGGAATCCTGGAGTTAAAATTTTATTTTTTGATGAATGAGAATTGCATTATAAAAAAAAAAGAATTTTGATTCCAGAATTATAGGTTTCTTCTTGAATCAAAATTTTTGAATTGTGATTATACTCTAGAAGGTAGAATTACGATTCCAGAATTTTAGAATTTTTTTTATATCTCTTTGGACATATGTCATGATTGGTTTTAATTCATCAATTCTAAAGTTGTAATTCATGTTTTATCAAACACATATTTTTCAATTCTAGAATCAAAATTGCATACTATCAAATACCAAGGGAAACTAGAATGAAACTTTGATTCTAACTCCAGTTTGAAGTGGAATTTTGTTTTTTATAATTTTAATTCTACGATCAAGCTTCAGGTTCATCAAATGCTTCTAGAAAGTATTCCAGTTTCAAATAAGCTTTGGTTCCAGATTTAAACTCAGATACAAAACTTTCAACAGCCAGTGTATTTAAGAATGAGCAACAACTAAATGGACTCCCCAAGAATGATGCGATTCCCTTTAGCAATCTCCATGAACGATGAAGAGGCTGAGTTCAACCAACAGCCGGTGTATTTAAGGAAAATGACCAACAGCTAATGGACTCCTCAAGAATAATTCAGCTGTTCTATCGCTTCAAACGAAGTAAATTTCAGCCCTTTCTCAGACAGATATATATCATCAACATCATATTTTCTCTGTCTGGTGAAATCATAATTTGAGATAAACTTTTGTATTTGTTTTTCAAATTTTATCTTTATGGATATATCCCTTAGTTCAAAACTAGGAAATCCATTCCTAGATCAGTTAATGTCAAGGCATATAGGGGATTTTATAATAGCATAACTTTGATTCAAACATGGCCATTAAATCCTCATGGTTGGAATTAACAAGAAAAAATCAAAATCAGCCTTAAAATGCGTTTGCATTAAAACATGTTGCTGGTTCCTTATCACCTGCGGCTGCCTTCCGTGTCTGAATTAACCATGCTGCATCTCTACTAGACTTAGAGCAAAAATCGCTTAGCAGGCAGAACTCAATATGCAAATTCCAGTAATCCAAACACGTGGATCAAGAGAAATATGCGCAACAAAATCCTATATTGGTCGAGCCTCCATATATCCCCAGATTTTCAAGGGTTTCTTTCGCAAATTAAATAACCATGTAAATGTGTTCCACATGATAAAATTTTTATGGTGATCAATACCTCGAGTGCCCAATTACTGCGCACCGTCAAGCTTTTGTACAGGTTGCAGATCAACAGTTCAGAGATTGTCTATAAGTTTATCTTCAGTCACATATTTTCGTAGGAAAGACATGTCGATTCTTTAAACAACTGTATGGAGCAGTTGGCAACGCTAGCTTTCTCAAAATTGGCCAGAAAAACCAAGTTCTGTGTGTGTGCGCGAGCATGTGCGGGCAAGTGCATGCCCATAATTCATCAGCTAAAAGAAGAGGACACTTGTTCAGCAAATAACAAGTACAGACGCCATTGCTTACATACTTGAAGAAAAAGACGTGTTAAGTTGACCAGACTAAACCTAACAACTCCTCCAAATACTTGGACGCTCCTTCCACCAACCCACAAGGCTGGAAGCCTTTGACTAATAAGAAGAAAAGACAACACCCAACAACCAGAGCAATAAAAGAACTCATTTAAAGTAAAATATCCACAGTAGCTGAAGGCTATGCTCTTGCAAGAAATCAACAAAAGAATTTGGTGGATGCATACATTTTTTGTTTGTCTAAACTTTTTATCATCATAAAAAATTGATTGTGGATAGAAGTACGTGAATCAGGAAATAACAAACCATGAAGCAGCTCAGCTGTATTTGCAAAATCATTAGTCATCATTCAAGGAGAGCAAGGACTAAATCTGATCTCTCATCTTAAAAAAAGGACTAAATCTGATCAGGCATCAGATTTTTAGCAGAATTCAGTATTTCCGTAGGATAACAAAAGCACGTTCGAAAGAGAACCATAGAGGAAGAAGAACTAGTAACACAGAACAGAACACATTAGGTATATGACCAAAGAAAAAGCAAATCTTGTCTATAAATTGTATCGACTAAAATGAGGTTGCACCTGTGAGTTACAAGCATAGGTTATTAAGCCCCAACGGCATTGAAAGAGAAATTAAAATATACTGGAGAGAAATCTCCCCAGTAATAATCTATGGCGGTGTACTAAAAAGGCCTGATCCATCTTCACCTTTCAGTACTACATTGCAGTGTATGAGAGGCAGAGGACCAATTGGTTCTGCCAAATCCATTTCAAGCTTACAAAGCTTAGGAACTTGAACCCAAGAACCAGTAGTTCGAGTTTAGCTAGCATGAAAAACTATAATTCATGCAGGTTCTAGAAAGAGTATATGTCCTACCCATATATCAGCACTACTTGTTCTTCATCGTCACACCAAATGAACTTGCAATTATAACAGAAGTGGCCATGTCCAAGAACAACCCATGCTCGATAACGCCTGTCAAGCGCAGCATTGAATCACTTGCAGCTTCCAGGTCTCCAATTGGGCCTTTGAAGAACAAATCCACAATGTAGTTTGAATTGTCTGTCAAGAATGGTTCGCCGCTTTTGGCGCATCTCCTGAGCTTCGCCTCACAGCCCACCTCTTCAAAGAGGCTCTGTAGCCTCTTAGCCGTGAATGCCCACCCAAAAGGAACGACCTCAACTGGCACAGCCATGCCACTCTCCCCTAAATTCTCAACCATCTTTGTTTCATCAACTATAACTATAAATTTCTTGCATGCCCCCTCAATCATCTTCTCCCGGAGAAGTGACCCACCCCTGCCCTTGATCAAATTGAGCTTGGGATCGACCTCATCAGCTCCATCAATGGCCAAGTCGAGGACAGGGTGGGTCGCAAGGTCTGAAAGAGGAATGTCCCAAGCAGAGGCCTGCTTCTCAGTCTTCTTCGAGGTCGGAATACCCACAATGTCCTTCAATTTACCCTGTTTCAGCAGCTCACCAATCCTCTCAATGGCGTAAGCAGCAGTTGAACCAGTACCTAATCCTAAAACCATGCCACTTTCAACGTATTCAACGGCTCTGTATGCTGCAATTCTCTTGAGATCATCTTGTGTAAGAACAGCAGAGGCTGATGAAGACGAAGGGGGTGAAGGAATGGGGATTGTGGGTTTCTCCATGTAAAAGAGGGGAGAGCACGGAATGGCCATTTTCATATGGAAACGATGATTAATTTAGGGACTAAGGACAAGAACTACAAAGCTTCAAGTAGAAAACCAGGCAACCTAATAGACCAAAGCTACAATAATTAATACAATAGATGAAGGAATATGAAAAATTGGTACCGGCAACCTACCGGAAATGAAACCTGAAACAATAGTGATCAAGGTTGTGCTCTAGGCGTAGATATCGGCACCAATGCCCAAAGAAGCAAGAGAAAGATACACAACTAATCAGTAGTCACAAGACACCAGCTGATGAAAAGAACTAGGACCAACTTTTTATCAAAAAATCACAGCAAAAGAGTAACTACAGGTGATAAGGTGTATAAGATTAGGATACCAAATGGTAGGACCAGGAGTTTAAGCACAAAACGAAAAGAAAGAACAAAGAACAGAGGAAATGATCAATACCCACAAGCAGTTGAAGCCAGAAACGAGGCTATAACATGATCTGTAATGGGAATGAATCAAAATCCACAAAAGGAGGTGAAAATCTATGTGGGTATCCTCTGTATCAAAGCAAGAACTCCTATTGCAGGTACTCTCCTTTCTCTTGGCTACAAGAAAGGAAAGACAGAAAGAGGAGCCAGGCTTGAGAAGAGAGAAAGAGAGAGAACAGAGGGGAGTTATCTTCTTGCAGGGCAGCAACAAAAGGCGGAGAAAAGAAAGCGCGAGTTAGGGCTTTGGTGGGGAGGCCATATTTATGTGGGAAAGGGAAGGGGTGGTCCAAAATCTTTTTGTGGTTGGAGAATCGGGAGAGCTTCTTCCGAGAATTTGTTGGCGTCAAAGGACAGAAATTTTGAGGCGTTTGGTAACGTCTCTTGCGGCGCCCCTCCTCTCTCCCTCTCACGCCACTCCCGCGTTTTCTTCATGACGGTGATTTTTCATTTTTCCATAGTTGTTATCAAACTTATTCGTTATCGTCCTTCCTTTCCTCGGGAAATGTATAATAAAGAGAACTTTTCTGTTAAAAGCTTACGTTAATGAAAAAAAAAAGATTTTTGAATTATTGTTGAATGGAATATAAGAAAGAGCAAAATTAGTGTAACATATGAGTGGCCCAAAAAGGTTTTTTATTATTTGATTAAAAGGGCTTATCGAAAAGCTTTTGCATAACTAAAACTAACAAAATTAGTGTCCAGCAAAACTTTCACCATGTTTGTTTGATAGGAAAAAAGGTAACGACCAAATAAAGGCGAGGTTGTACTATTCTCTCTTAATCACTTGAAGAAAACAGTGGTAAAGAAAGAAAAAACGGATCGATATTGAAAAAATGAAAACCATTAAAACATGAAATCTTTCTAGGACCCGTGTTTCGGGAATTCTCAAAAAGTGAGGCTGATGTCAGAAAGACTTAAATTTGAGGCTCATTTTTGAGATTACTGCTTGAAATTGGACGGTGTAGAGAAATTTTCCCCTGAAAGCAATGTCGTCATGTGCTTTATCTTTCATGGCTTTTCTTTTCCGATCTGTTATTTTGTTCTTGGTGCATGCACCTTTGTTCTCATACCTGCACCAACCACCGTGGAGTGAGTAAAAGCTTGTAGTTGGTGACAAAGGCGGAGCTAAAATAGATTTAGTGTGGGCTTTCGCCCCACAACAAAATTTCATGTAAATTTAAAAAAGAATTCACTTGTTTTATATAAAAACTTTGAACAATGATATTTCAATTTTAGTTAAAATTTAAAAACTTTAATACCGCTCGCCTCAAGAAAAATTTCTAACTCCACCCCCAATTGATAATACCGTCACTAACCCGTTCAGGGTTTGGACTTGGATTTATGGATTGGAATCGGTTCGATAATGCAACTTTTAAACACGTTAAGGACGTTCAAAACTGTAAGGGCATGGTGAAATCTTTGATGAACCCATGGATTTGAGGTCCGACTATGGATTTGAGATCCTTTATTTATCATTGGGGTTCAACCTTGTTTTGCGCTCTGAGGCATTGAAAGCAGGCTTGATATGTTGAAAAGGAGTGAATTACCGCCCAATTGAGCTCAAGTTTAGCTCAAGCTCGTCTCGACTAATGAAACCTCAAGTTCGACTTGGCTCGACCTCGAGAATAACTCGACCGAAGTAGCTCGAGCTCGTCTGAGCAATTACGTGTTGAGCTCGAGCTCCAATTGATTAAGGTTCGACAAACTCATTTGAATAGAATTGATATTCATCACGCGTTATATGTTGAGCTCGAGCACGATTCAATTAAGGCTCAACAAACTTGTTTGAATAGAATTGATTCTCATGGTTACGTGTTGAGCTTGACTCGATTAAGGCTCGACAAACTCGTAAACTTGTTTCGATATATCAACTTGATTTAGGTTCGACAAACTCAATTAAGGCTCAAGCTCGACTAGGTAGTTACATGTTGAGCTTGAACTCAACTCGATTATTTGAACGAGTCGACTCGTGAACTTGAGTTCAACTCATTAAGCAAATGACTCAGCTCGAACTCGTTTACGAACCAAGCTTCAACGAGTCAAGCTCGAGTAGCTCGATTCGTTCTTCACTCCTAAACCCCAGTCAATGCCATTGTGGGCAACTGCCCACACGGCCCACATAATTTGCTTCATTTACACATTAAAACTTCATTAAGTTTCACTTTTTCACATGTGAGTGCTCTTTAGAGTTTGAAATTTAAAGTAACAATGTTCCTTTAACTAAAAAATTCTAGCTCCACCACAGTCTCCCGGACAGACACTAAGAAGGTAGTCCTACCAACCTAACAAGATAAGCTACTTGACCTACTTTGGTGGGACCAAGTCAAACCTCACAGTGAAAGCGAAGGCTGGGCTTAGTCAAACCTATTGACCATTAGTATGGTGCCCCCTAAAGCATTAGGTACTGATCCTTCCAAAGATTCTCTAAAATAAGTGAAGAGGGGTTTGTTCTCTGTCCTTTTAGATGGGGTAGGTGAGATATGCCAAGATCACAAAGAATAAACTAGTTGCCAAGAACTTTTGGCTCACATGATTGCTACCAACCCCCATTCAAATTGTTCATGATTTAAGAGTGTTAGCCAATGGGAAAAAATGACAAGCAAGAAGGAAAAAAAGAACACTTGAGATAGTCAAATGCCATTAATAAATGCTTGGGGATAGGTGAACCTACCAAAATGTGTGGATAAGCTGGATTTATGGAGTTAGGTTCTATTGGACCCATAATGGATCTGGATTTGGTTCTTACTGATCCATTTTGCAGGTTTTGAGAAGAAACTATGCATGCAAAAACCTTGCCATGTATGAAATGTTTGAACAAATTGATAGCATCTGTTCGAGTTACTGAAAAAAAACTTGGGTTTATAGACACATCTCATATGAATGTACATGTGTATATACATATAATAATAATAACAATAAGATTTTAAGCGAAAAATACATATATTCATTGTTTCTATTTGTAAAACATAGATTACTAAACAAAAACTACCAAACTCCATAAAAACATTACAAAATTGAACATGCCATTTCTAAGCCTTGTCCTGCACCTGCATCTGTGTTCGACTGTGTCGACACATATGAGGGCTACATGTGAGCAATTTGTCCACACATACAAAAAAAAAATCTTATTTTTATATTGATATTTTTGAGCAATTTTTCTCGTTTACTTAATGGTGACCCTTAAAAATTATAAAGATTAGTCACTTCGTCGCCTCTTCCAAGTATAGTTAGCGTGTCATGCCTGGAGATAAGGAGCAAGATAATTTATTTTTTTAGAAGGGAAATTGACAGGAGCGTCACATCTATCAGATTAAAAAATTAATATCATGGCCATATAGTGTATGTGATATGGATTTGCACCCATGAATAATGATACTTTAGAACCGAATTCATTAAATATGCATTCTGACTTAGTGATGCATTTTTCTATAACATTTTTTAGTATTAGTTGCTGTCCATTAGGTGATAAGGCTTTTGGTTAACTTCTAATTTTATTTAATTAAGATTGCTAATTGGATTGAAACAAACATAGGATTTCATATCCACATTAAGTAACAAAAACCTCGGATCTGAGTGGGAGGAGGAAGGCAGGACCTTAGATCCTCGGATTTTAGATTCGTTTTTCATCTTACAGAGTGGTTTGACATGTGGTAATAATACATTAATGTTCTATGCATCAATCATAAGAATTGGTAGATTCATGAAACACTTTTAAAAATATTCCATAAATCTGATCAATTGTTGGGGTAAATAGACAGGAATGTAACATACAATTACTATTGCCAAACGCCACCTATAGGATTTCATGTCGGAAGCAAACAACATAGCCTAATGGCATTTTATTGGCACATTCATCTCCATAGCTGCAGCTGAGATTATTATTAGTTGCCATCTTGATCTTTTTCAGCTAATTGCCTAACCATTTATGGACAATCGTTAGGTTCTTATCATTTTCTTAGTAGAAACAAAGGAAAACAAACTTGTTTGGCCTCCCTTACCATATACTTTCTTATTACTATCTAATAAGTTCCAAATAAAATGATATGAAATCCAATTTCCTAGAGTTTGCTAAAAGCCATCATTTCTCGCCTGGTTACTTTATGTCTTCATCTATCAATGTGGAAAGGTGATAGTTTTTGGATGACTAAATATTTAAAATCTGCCGTTAGAAACATCAAAATTTTGCTAAAAATGTCATAAATAATTGTTACACGATAAACTGTTGTTGACGCTCTTGTAGCTAAGGACTTTTAGCGATGAATTTTAATTATTTTGCCATTCGGTAACAGGTAAGATGTGTTGCTCCTGGACTAAACTTGGTGAACCAGATTAATCCATATTGTTGATTCTTACTCACTGCTGTTTTTTTGGGACTCTTGTACATAATGTTCAGTTAATTACCTGGGTATCTTATGTGTGCTGATTTACGATATTTAAAGGGTGTTTGGTATTATAATACAAGTTCCAAAAAGCAGTATACTTTTGTTTCAGAGAACATGACGTGATCAAAGATTCTGCTTGTAATCTAACTAACACTGACATAATTACACAGAGAGGTGAACAAGACGTATCAATCTCGCTCATAAGTGTGTGTGTGTATGTGTGCGTGTGCATAGAGAGGTGGACATGATGAAACTTTCATGGCTAAATTACGGATTATGCACAGTGGCAAAATGGCCAACTATATATTCCTTAGGCTCATTTTTTAGAAGCAATCCTTTATCATAGAGCAGTTATTCAAATCTTGGAGGTGAAAGAAGCAAGATATTCAAATCTTCAATGTTTTCCAAGTCGTTCATCTTTTTCTCTTGGATGTGGACATATACCAACTCTTCGACCCCACCCTCATCTCTAGTTTGGCAAATTGCCGGTTGCTTATATATATGATTAAACTTGTTTTCTTATCCCTAGAAGGCCACCATTGACATTATATATATATATATATACACACACACACTTTTGCTTACAATGAGCAGTTACAAGATATTTATTTCAAAGTTCATTTCAAATAACTGTTCAATGATGTTATCATTTTGATAATGTAATTGCTCCTTATTCATTCCTTGCTTTGATAATGCTAATCTTATATGCTGATCAACATGCTGCGTAATCAATTTCCTTCCACTTTCACCCCATTATGTATATATCCAAGCAAGCATACACACACAAATTCGTGGGTCGTGTTTGGTTGGCACTCTAAAAAAACCATCCTCTTTGACTGTTTAAAGCATGTCAAATTCAAATATTGATGGATGTGGTAGATGGAGGAGTTGGTTTCAGTGGCATCTTTCATGCTTTCTGTCGGCAGCGCAAAAGATAAGTTCGTCCATCTGTGTTCTCAAGTGTGTTCCGCATCCAGATCTTTTGTTGATCTTCCAATATATCCTTTAATAGTTTTTTCTATCTTCCTGAGTATTTTCTTTTCCAGAGTACATGTTTGAATGAGATACACCTCAACAAATGATGGGTTGAATTCAGTAGTAGACGTACGTATGGGTTGTGTGGGCAACTGCCCACATAGATCCACATAAATAAATTCTTTTATAAGCATGTTGATACCTTATCGTCGTTTACTTATTTATATATTGATTGTCCATAAAAGTTACAGTTTGTGAATATTTGCTTGTCTTGGATGATTCAGCGAATAGGCCGACTCACCAATTCGGTTGAATTGGTTGTGAATCGGGTTAGAAACATTAAAGAATCATTTAAAAAAAATAAATGAAAAATGTTATAAAAATAATTTAATGAAAAAATTCGAAGGCACATTAAAATGTAATTAACAGTTGAACACGAGGTGCCCTTTGTTCACAAAAATGGAAGAATCCATCCGAATTGCATTGGAGAATGAAGAAACATGCGCCCCTTGAACCGAGCACATAATCTAATTGGCTCGTCATAAATTTGATTGGAATGTACTCCCAATTACACAACCAAATATAAATTCCACGTTATGATAGAGGTTAAGGACTGCCATATAAAATGCAAGGACATTGTATATATGTTATTTATTTAGAACTGAACCTAAATCCCAACGCAGTCTGATATTTATCTAAAATATGAATCCAAATGTAATCAGATGTCGCCTCTTAAATCCAAATCCAATATGTTTTCTTACAGCTATTACTAAGTACGCTGTCAAAAGCAAGTCTTAACTAATCCAATTCACAAACTTCTAGTTCAGTCATCCTTCCTGACCGGGAGTGAAAGATGCCGAGAACAAATCACCCTCGAGGGTAATCCCCACATACCCTATTTGAGTAGATTTGTATCTAAAATAAATATATTTATCAAAGAAAAATTCGAAATCCAACATTTAAGTTGTCCTTGGTAGTTTCGGATCTTCGATCCGAGACTACATAAAAAAGCGTGCTTTGAGAGATCCTCAAATTTCAATAACATGAATTTTAAATCCTTGCTACATGTTAAAAAACCACTTACTTAAGGTCAGATAAGAGAGGGGAAGGGGAAGCTTACTGAGATCCACGGTAAAACAACACAACATGTTATTTATGATACTAAGAAATTCTCATCAACTGAATCCAGATTCAACGGACAGTGCCTTTGAAATGGCAGCAAGTTGGCATGAAGATAATACGGACATTTATTGGAGCCTACATTTGTCATAATTCCACCACCTTGGCTGCATAGATTTGTCTCCTGAAAAGCGTCATTAATGGCTATGTTCTTGATTACCTCTTCTTTTTTTTTTTTTTCTTTTTTTTTTGCCTCGAAGCATACGGAAAGAAGGAAGGAATCCATCATTTCTTGCATGGCACTCCAATGTTCCTTTTGGCCTTCTCAAGAATGGCGTTTGAAGAGAACCAACTGTGATTCTTGGAGTGATTAGTTTCATTGCAGTGACGTTGTCCTAAGTGCAGGAGAATCTCTGTTAGGGCACGCGTTTGTTTTATTGCGGATTTAAATCTGCAGTGCTTTGAAACCAATAGGATTTTAGGTCCCCGAATGTAAGGTTGGACCCCTTTCTCATCCACCTTAAATTCATGGTTTTTTTTTTACATGTAAGTATATGTAAAATTCATGTCATTTTCCTCATATCCTAAAGTTCATTTATAAGTGCTTTAGTGCAGCTTCAGCTACCCAACGCAACCTTAATGAAAAAAGGACATGAAATAAATGTCACTGGTCATTTCAAGTCTTTTTTTTTTAAAGAGCGATTGTCCATTAATCTAAGGGCTAGAAGGAACAAGGGTTTACATGAGCCTATACTGGTCTCAATTCCATCGCCTTGGTCGCATTATTTCATTTATTTGCTTGCAAGTTGCAACTTGTGTTAACATCTAGAGAATAATATATATATATATATATATATATATATATATAGTCTCGACAAGCATTAACCTAATCCCACTTGTTAGCAGGTAGCCGCTGGCCCGTTAATTGAGTTTGAATTTACCAATGCCTTTTGTACTTTCTTCATAAAATATTACATTATGGTGGATCCAATCTTGCGAAATCGTTCATAATTAATGGTTTTGAACGCAGAAGCAAACTTGGAGTTATCTAGAACTGAGTTCGAATATGATAGGCATGCGCATGGTCTCTACATGCAAGTTAGATTGTTATTGGATCTCTGATGAAACTTCATCTGGATCTGAATCCAATCACTTCTCATGGATCTAAATAAACAAATTCATGGCTAAGGATCAGACAATACCAACCTGTTGGCATCCCTAACAAACTACATTTTTTGTAATCTTTTCCGAGGGTTGTATATGAGTTGAGTCGAGCTCGAAGTTGGGCCAACTGCTGGCTAGTTCCGGCGTTACTCTGACTGAAAAAAACTCGAATTCCAGTTCGGCTTGAAGTTGAGTTCAGCTCCATGAAACATGCTGGTGAGTTGATTAGGACTCACGTAACTCGTTCATGTTAAGTTAATGTCTTTTGTTTTTTTAAGTAGTTTAACTGGTCAACTCATTTAACTTATTAATTTCTTTTAACTAATTCAACTATGAACGACTATCCAATGGTTAGTACTAGTCGAGTAGAGTCGAGTTTAAATGTATCAAGTTCTTACAAATTTGATTCGTTTAACCTGTCAAGGATAAATTTAAACACAAACTTGATTAGTTTGTATGAGCGAGTTATAATGAAGCCCGGGTGAGTCATTTTACTATGTTGACTGAAGGCTACAAAGTTTTTTTTTTTTGACATTTTTTTTACTGAAAATTGTGGATTTTATTAGAAAGTTGTAAAAATGTTGGTTTTCTTTAGAATCTGTGGATTTAGGATTGAGATCTCCAAGTCGAACTTGGGATTCACGTTTCCGTGTTTTATTGCAATCTAATATCAGACATGAGTTCCAACGTCGAAAAATTATATTAGATCTGAAATACCGTAATATAAAACGAGGATGGTCGCAGGAGAATCTACTGTGGATTCGGCGAAGAGGGAGGAAAGTGGTGGGAGAGAGCGGCAGAGTAGGGTTGAGAAGAGACAGAGGCGCATTGAATAGTGTGAGGACGACCAGAGCCCCCGGTTTCCAATGCCCTCTTCCTCTTCCTCTCACCCCCTTCTCTCTCCCCTCTTCTGAGTTGTCGCATCAACGTCTCTTTTGTCCATTTCGAATTCCCAGAGCCCTCAAATTTTGAAGGCTTAACTCAGGGGGGGGCCAGAAGCCCACCCACTCTCTCTCTCTCTCTCTTTTTCTCTGTAAAAATTCATTTCTGACGTCCCTTCCCTCTCGAACACGTGTATGTCACCATCTTTCCCCTTCTCCTTTTCTCCCTCTGCTCAGGCTTGCACCAAATTGCTACCTTCTCTCTCCTGACCATCTCTCTCCTGCCCATGTCCTGCTGCTGTTTTTTTGCCCTTTCAACCCCACTACCGTCTGTCTGCCCGTGCTCCCTCTCGTCTGTCGTGTTTTATCTGCTCATCCCGTGCCACCAATCTCTCTCCCTCCCTCCCTCCCTCCCTCGTTTGCAATGTTCCGGGGACCTTTCAGATCTCTCTCTCTCTCTCTCACACACACACACACACACACACACACAGAGAAAGAGAACCATTTCGGGGAAAGTGATCTGGTTCAATTATTTTTGTTCATGGTCCTCTGGTACTGGTTTTAGGTTCTTCAGATTTCAAGTCTCTTCGTGGTAGCTGATTTATATTGCGTACTTGTTTGAGTTAACCACTTTTACACATTGAGTGTTTCGTCTTGACTAGTTCCTCTTGGTTTCCTATTCGATGGAGCTCGCTGTCTGTGTGTTTTGTATATTTCTCTCGAAGCTCCGTGAACATGTTTAGTTTGTTTGACAGCCTTTCCTTACTGGTTGAATATGGCTACGGAAACTTGGGTGCATATTCATGGTAGCTTTCAGATCCGCAGTTTCTTTCTTCATTCGGAATAGATCTAATCCACCACGTACCATTTTGGTACCTTTCAAATCGACAGTTTCTTATCTCGTCCAAGATAGATTCTATCTACCAATTTTTTTCAATTCCTTGCTTTTTAACCCATGGTAGCTTTCAAATCTACAGTTTCTTTCTTCCATAGTAGATTTAAACATCCACCATGTTTCTAAATCTTTACCTTTTGGTCCTGTTAACATTCAATTTCACCGTTTCATTCTTCATCCAAAATAGATTTAGTCCACCACCATTTTTTCAAATCTTCATATTTTTCTATCATGGGCATCGTCCTTCTTAGACTTCTATTAGACTGCGGTCCCAATCCATACTTGTCCGCACTTGTGTTGTTCTTGTTTTGTCGTCAATGTTTAGATGTCAATATTGTGCTTCATTTCCACTATTTTGGTCTCACCTTTTATATTTAATCTTCAGTCCCACATCCAAATTCATGAAGTTCATCCGGCGACTCTTTCTTTCCTTTGTATGTTGTATTCCTGAATCTTGAGAAAGTTTTTGCGTCATTATCTCTTAACTATTTATTATATATTTCAAGGAGTCAATGTAATGTGAATCCTTGTGATTTCTTATTGGTTTTCCAGGGTTGATGAGTGGAGCTCCTTTAGATTCAAAACAGGTTCCTGCTGAACATATAGAGCTGCTGAGTTATGGATACCACTGTCCTATCCTTTGGCGAGAAGGCCCGGATAGGCTTGTGGTTTGCATGACACGGGAGCTGCATTGTTCATGCTTCAACCTCATTTGGATTGAAGGGAGCTCTGCTCTTAAATCTTCTCTCTACGGCCACCATCTGTTCTCGACCACGGTCTTGATCTTTTAGGTTTCCGCTGTGATCAACGCGGTCGTGAGTTTGATCGCGAACGCCTATTCTTTGAAGGTTTTGAGCCTTTCTCCGAAGAGGACAGTAGTTGCTCTAATTCAAGATACAACAGTACTGATTGGATGCATTTCACTGGTATGTGCTTCGTCGCTTTCGTGAGCAAGTACTAGACTTCTAGTACAGTGAAGAGTTTTCACTAGATTTGGTTGTGTATATATATCTGCAACTTTGATCTCTTTTGAAAACTGCAATATAAAGTAGATCAGCACCAGTACATGGACCTTTATAAACTGCAATATAAAGCTGCGGTGCCGGTACATGGTTAACTGTACCGTATTGTTGCCCCAGTCTGTTTTTTATTTAAATTAGACGTAGCTGCTGTTATTTCGTTTAGGGCTTCTCGCCGCATCTAATGATATTTATTAGTCTTTCTTTCTTGTGACTTGTGAGTACTTTCATCACAGAGAGAGAGAGAGAGAGAGAGAGAGAGAGAGAGAGAGCTGAAAAAGAACTATAGTAAAGGAGACAGCATCCAAAGAAGAGAAATGGATGCAGAAGAGTTACAAATTAACACAACAAAGAGATGAGAGAGATAGATAGAGAGACATTCGGGCTGGAGATTTCATGCTGTTTTGCTAAGTAAATGCTTTGGGTTTATAAAAACGTTGAGTAACCATATTTAAGTCAGCTAAAACTATTATACACCTAGCTATGTCACATGAGCGTAGTTGCTTGCACCGCAGCTTCCAAGGACCTGTTGTAAGTGTTGCAAGAAGGAACCTACATGTATGAATTTAAATAAACTATGTTTTTTCGATTTAGAGTGCACAGTTCAAAATATCAACATCAACCCCCACAGGCCACAGTGCACGTCTGTTCTTCACCTGCACTCTGTATACTCCCGACCCCTTTAGCATCCTTTTGTTGGATCCATGTGAGATGTATAATTATATAATGGGGGCTTCAGCTCAGATCACTCTATATAATCTCATTCTTTTTGTTTTTTGCTAAATGTTTTCACAGATCGTTGCCAGCAGCCAGAAGATGGATTCAGATCACGCCAGTATCAAAACATATTTTTTGGTGCATTGTACAGAACTTTGGTGGTGATTTGTATCTTAGGTCTCAATCTGCAGAGGATTGAATATCTAATGCGGAAAGTCCTGGTTTATCGCTGTTTCTTCAGTACTGATTTCTGCCTTTGATCTCGCCCTCTTGTATACCATTGAAATTGTGTATTCCATGAGCTGCATCTGTCTCACGTAGTCTATATATTAATGGTGCGGAGATGATTATATTGAGGTTGGAGGAATTGTTACGTTAGGAGGTGTAGTTAGAATTGATGGTGTGAGCTTGTTGCAACAGAAGTTCCTGGTTGTGAAGAAGCACGTGTGTCGCTTGTAGTAATCAAATTGGAATTCTCAGTGTACGTATATGTTTGCTTGAAAATTCTTGACGGGTTTAGTTTCATTGTTTTTAATTGATTAGTACGTCATCCTTTGAAGACTTTATGTGATTGTAACATTATCAGTGCATGTGCACCTTTGTTGTGGACAGTAGTTTGTCTTATTATCTTATTATGTATATATGATTGTTCTTTCATGTTATAAGCTTTGTTTTTCGAGTTTTGACTGAGCTAGTTGCATTTGAAATCATGTTTTGAACATGGTTTTTTGTTGACTTGTATTTCTGAAAGAGATTTTAGTGTTAGCCAATAAACAGTCGGTGAATCGGAGTGTATATGTTGTTTAAAATAACTAATGTATTGTTTTTCACTTGATCAAAACCTTTTCAGTCATTATATATATATATATGTGTGTGTGTGTGTGTGTGTGATCTCTTGCTATTTTTATTCTCAAAGGAAAATGGTCTTTTGTATTTGTGAATTTTTATTTCATAAAGAGACGCTGTTTGGCCTGGGATGATAACAATCGATTTCTCGAACAACGCGTAATATGTTCTCTACTCGTTTCTTTTTCTTTTTTCGTCTGTCATTTTGGTTGCTCTGCTCATCACTCTCCATCATTGCGAACGTTTTTCCAGTAATCCGCAGCTTTGCCATTAGAAAAAAAAAAAACTTCTCTCTCTTATCGTTCAGCTCTCTCCGGAAAGATGTGCCGTGAATTTAGTGGTTGTCCTGTTTACTCCCCTTGCGGTATGACCACTCGATCGTAGTTTTCTTCTTCTGTTCGCTTTTTAACCAAACTCTTGATTCTGTGGAGCCTGTACGCCCCTTTGAAACGCGCCGGCTCGTCCCCATTCCTCCATGCTTTGTTCATTCTATGTCAAGGTCTGAGAATGTTTCGCCCGGACCTCCTAGATTTGAGATACATGCCTTTGAAATGTTTCTTCTCCTCCACATCTTCCTCCTCCATGCTTTTCTCATTCTATGTCAAGGTCTGAGAGTGTTTCGCTCGGACCTCCTAACTGTAAGGAACTCTGTCGTCTATTTATTACGGTCGTCGGCGGTTGTGTGTATTTATTACGTTCGTCGGCGGTTGTGTGTAGAAGACCGAGTAAACAGAGACGTGCCTCCATCATTCCTGTCGAATGAATGTCAAGTCGAGGTTCGTATTTGTAAGAACAGAAATAGAGACGTGCCTCTACTCTAACCGGCTACTCTACGCCTCTTACACAAAAAATGTTGCATCTTATCTTTTGTTTTTAATTTAGATGATCTTTCATACTCATTTTCTTTTTTCTCTTGGCTCACGGTAAAAATGGCCTGGTTCTGTGGCTTTTGCAGCTATCATGGTCGTTTCCCCTTGTCCTTTTCATCGAGAAGCTTTTCCTATTCCCGTTTCATCAATGGACTATGGACTCTTAGACTCATATGAAATTTTATGTTTCGATTCTTGTTAAAATTCCCTTGGACCTTTGCAACAAAAAGTTTCTAGCTCCCCACCCCTGGTTACTAGGCAGCTATGGAGCCATTTAGCTTCGCCGCTAGTAGTCTTTTGGGTCACCAAATAGAAGCATGTTTGATATCAAAATAAAAAATTAATTAATGGGACATGAATTAGCAAATAGGTTAACGTCTATTCTATCATTTTTTAATGAAACATAAGGAGTTTCTAATTTTCATCAGACATAACTTTTTATCTTTCAACAAAATGAATTGACATCACTTTTATTTTTTGAAGAGACATGTCCTTTTATCTATTTTTCATCTGTTTCTTGATATTCATAATTTTAGAATGTTTCTTAAGATCCATAATTTCAGACTGGGCATTTTCAGGAAAACGTGGGCAAGTTTTGGTTTATATCTAACCCAAGGTTTTCTCACCTGGGTGCCTCTTTGAAATATAAAGTTCGTCCTTGTTAGTGAATTTTGCACTTTGTTTTTGTGTTTTCAACTCATTGGTTTCTTCGGGCGATTTGGTTGCAACAGCATTTAACTCTTTAACTTGTATTTGACTTGGTAGTCAGTTGAAGTTGGTATATCACTTTGAATCTCAATGTTTCAATAATAAATTAAATTTGAAGGATATTGTTAATCTAGTTTCCTTCTAATTAAAATTAAACTAATCGGTTCATCTGGATTCAAAAATGATTTATGGACATGGTCTTTCCGAGCCTAGTTCTACTCCTTGTGAACTTTTACTGAAGTATAATGATCAAAGAAGGCGAAGAGCAAGAAGTGATGAAGAACACTTTTGAGGGACGGGTCACACATGACCAGGGTTGGACGACACTAAAATTATGTTAGGAGTATGATTTATATTGTCAAAACAAGGCTCTTTCTTTTGACTAGCT
Source organism: Nymphaea colorata (assembly GCF_008831285.2). Lineage (NCBI taxonomy): Eukaryota > Viridiplantae > Streptophyta > Magnoliopsida > Nymphaeales > Nymphaeaceae > Nymphaea > Nymphaea colorata. The sequence goes on from NC_045139.1 coordinate 3,192,096, forward strand.
ATGGTGCATAACTGGGATTATGTATCCTACGTTTGTGTCTCATAATGTGTAGTTTGATGCCATGAAAAATTTTGCAGTAACGAGCAAGAGCTCCACCTACATTAGCTATGAAAGATGGATTCAAAGACCTTTAGGTTGCGTTTGCTTACTGCAGATCTCAGATCCGTGGTGGTTTCAGATCACTGCACATTTGAAATTAGCACAAAAATCTGACTTCAAATCCACATTTTTACATTAAAGTGTGGATTTGAAATCCATATTTGGGGTAGAAGCTGAAATACACAGTTTAATACATATGTGTACTTCAGCTATCACATATTTGAGATTCCCTCGGATTTGTAGGGAATCAAACACCCTAACTTGTGCACGGCTTTAAGGCTAGCCAAAAACTGTTGCTGTCTTTTTCTTTCTTTTTTCTTTTTCTTTTTTTTTTCCTTATGCAAAAAGATAAGGATACAAAAGCCCATGATCTAAAATCCCTAAAACTTGAAAACCGTGAATCTTAAATTTGACCGTCCTCTCTCTGATCTTAAATCTTACTTAAAGGTCAATAATGATCTTAAATGTGTATTTTTAGATCTGACCTCGGCCTATTAATTCAATGAACCATGAATTTTACACTGAACCTTTTGCTACATTTGATATGGAGTAATCAGACGTCCCTAAATAATCAGACACCCCTAAATAGGGATCTCAATAGATCACATTCAAATCAAATATATTCTTAACTCTATCTGCTTTTTCTCGCATATTCACATATTGAGACTCTAATTCAGATTCCACTACAAACGAAAAAAGTCATATCTGAATCCAGATCTGAAATCCAATTTCATGATCTAAATCTCATTTTTATATTTATTTCCACATCTGAATCTGAATTTTGAAACAAATCCAGTCTATTTTCAAAATGTAAGGGCATTAGATATAAGACACTTATAAGATATTTATGACTTGTGCTTGTTCTGAAAAACTATCGAGGAATCTGCTAAATGCATGCATTTCGATCTGAAAACCATCCGAGATTTACTACTGCTTGATATGCATACTTTTTGCCTCAAGGCTGAAGTGATGGTGAGACTTTTCATCGCGGGACAAAAGATTTCACATCAGATTCACTGAGATTGACCTTTATTTTGTTGGGTACTTTTCTACAATTTAACAACATAATTTACTTTGGCATCAGAACATATATTGGTAACATAGCATGTAAGTTTCTTTATGTATCATAAATATGCAAAATATAAATTACGTACTTTATAAATATAGATGACATGTGTATAAAAAGAGTGTAGTATACACACAAAACATGCATATATTATAATATGTGTGAACTAGGTAGAATCTATATTAGTACATGTCCATCATAAACAGGTATTTTAACGAGCTGGGATCCCCTGAGAGGAGTTAGATTATGGGATTCTGTATTCGAAATATGCTCAATTTTAGGAGGACTAATTTAACAAAAGCTTGTCCAAGCTTCAAATTCATCTATTCAGCCAAGCCAGACATTCAAATGGGACCGAAAGAAGTTCAAAGTAAAGCGTATGTTTCAATTAAAATTCTTACATTTCAGTGCCTTTTCTACATAAGGCCCCGTTTGATTGTCGGGAAAAATTTTTGCCCGTTAGGGCTGCTCTTCTTCGACTCTCTGCGGCTGCGTTCCTCTTCGACCGCTCGCCGTGCTCTCTACCACCACCGCCGCTCAACTCCAGCCTTCGCTCCTTTACAACCATCATCGCCTACACGAAGGTTCGTACTCTCTCTCTCTCCCTCTCCCCCACCATCGCCCTTTGTCTGCGCGAGAGGCGACGTCTCCGTCGAAGGGCGACTGCTCTGTTGTGGTATTCCAACTTCACCGGCTTGACCATCACCTGATTTGGGTATTTTTCCAGTTGAAGCATCATATTTTCTTCTTATTGTTCGAGTAATTTCATTACCGTGATGCTTGACAATCCAAATCAACTCGTTTATCCAAATGTTTGCGATCTTCTTCTTCGGGATGAACTAGGAACAGAGAGATGCATGGATGCATAAACAAGTTCCTTTTCGTACAGAAGTTTTCTGATTTTACATCGTTGTAGCAGTAGAGAGTGCATTTCGCGTTTCTTCTGTTGGAGAAGAAGGGGGTCGTTTGATTATTAGATGTTATCTTCAACCATGAGATTCTAAATTAAATTGATAACATATTTTCTTCATTTTCCTGTTTCTTTTTCCAGGATTGGTTCTGTTTTTCTGACTATGGTGTTAACAAATGTCTCTGTTTTCATCTGGTTTTGCAGACAAGCCTATTGCTTATCTCAGTCGGTATTTAATGGCTTTTGTATAGTTAGAAAAAATACCGAAATAAGTGGCAACTACTGGTATTATTGGAATGTATCATGTTTTTTTCAGCGTTTTTTTCTTGAGATCATTGATTTTCATTTCCTATGTAATGCATCTATATGAAACACATACTGAATGTATACATGCATATGGGATGAAGCTCTTGGTGACATATTTATTCTAATTGTTTGTTAGAATTTATCTATGTGCATACTGCATACATGCACAAATGCGTGCACAGTTTTTATATAGTGCAGACAGTATTTCTGTTTACAGGACTCAGCAGTCATGCTAAACATTCAGATGATCTGGCTGTGTCTTGTCACTTGTCAGCTATTCTGGTGGTTTTTTTGGAATGTATATGTGTTCTACTAAACTTCATTGCCTTCTTCTTATTTTCTCCATTATCTGTTGTGTAATTTCTGCAGGGAACTGCTTCTGTGGTTCTTGCTGCGCTTATTGCGGCACTAAAATTAGTTAGCAGATCCCTAGCTGAGCAGACCTTTCTCCTCCTTGGTACTGTTAAGGTAAGTTGAAATTTAAATTTATATCCAATGACATTTCCGTTGATATGTAGTTCATATCAAATGGTGATGGGAAGGTATCTATGTTTCTTTTGCTTTTTGTTGCCTTCCATGTGAAGAACCTGATACTATTAAGTCTTTTTATCAATAGTTCAATCTGTAACTTCACGAACTGTAATTTGTTAATACTTTTCTGATTTAAAGCTGTCATTTTATCTTATCAACTTTGTTTTCATCACTTGCAGGCTGGGACTGGCACTGCAGAGCTGATTGTTCTTGGGATATCAGGACAGGTATCCTTGATCCGCATGTTTATCAGTTGAACTGATCTTCTGATAATTACCGAGTTTTGAATTTTGACGTCTAAAATCACATGTCAGATTCTCTTTCAGACCAAAGGTTGGATAGTCCCAAAAAGTTTGATCGTCTCAAAAATCTGCTGACCTTGTTATTAAATCATGTGAAGAAATGGCCCGACTAGCTCACCAACCTTGAACTATAGGTTATATCATGTTACAAATGTTTAAGCTATAAATTAGTAGCACATAGCTTATTGTGTTATCTGCTATAGTATGTTAGAAGTTGATTTTTCTTATATACTACTCTGTTTCTTACACAAATTAGCTGGTCACAATTTGTAAATAATTACCATGTTATTTGGATGCCCCATTAAAAATGCGAGTGTACCCACGTGAAAATGGAGGAGAACAAAAAAACCACATCTTCCAACAGTCACCTAAAAAGTCTTTCATTTATTTTACCCTGTGCACTAAACACAGCTAATTTTACCCTGCAAAAATCTACCCTCCCATTAAACAGGGCCTCTCTTTGGAAGAAGGGAATTTTTCCTTCTGTATTTTTTTCCAGAATTCTTTTCCATGGTAAATTTACCATTCTAATTTCTTCCCTGCCATCAAACAGGGCCTAAGTGTTTATTTCTGTATCTTTATGTATTTCATTAATATAATGTAACATTGCGATATTTTCAAAATGTCGATTACAGAGTTTCGCATGGCATTTCCACGATTAAATAATATTTCATTCCGGTTGTTGCCAACAAGTCTGATCCCATTTAAGATGTGGAAATGATAAACTCTTCTCCGTGAGGCTGATTTTTCTGATTAGAGAGGGAAAGAAACCGATAAGGAGAATCTCTCAGAGTGGTAAACACCTTGTTCTTCAATCTACCTTGTTTTCTCCTCTCGAGGTCGGTCTTCGATTCCGGAAAAGAGAAATGGGTCCTGATCTCTCATAGAACAACTGTTCAAGGAAACAGATTTCCTTGGTCATGATGGGGATAGAAACCCCACAAACTTGTGATTTTGAAGTGTAGGGGAAATGCAAAATCTTCTCTAGTTCTCTTCTTTCTGTTTTCTGTTCCCCTGATTTCTTGTTGATGTTGGGATGTTCTTTTTTATTGGTTTTGTGAATCTTGTTGTCTAGATTTGAATTTTTCTCTCAATCCTTACCATTTTCTTAGCAAATCCTGGTTGTTATCCGTGTGTTGTAATCCTACCAATATGTTAATCTGCAGAAGACAGGAATAGCAGCATTGCTGCCTTATTTGATTTTCCGAATTTTCTTCTTTCTTTGACTTTAATTAGTCAATATTTTTAATCAAATTGATTCACTAGTAGTTGTGGTTCCTTTTCGATTCACCAGACTCAATGAATCTGTTCTTTCCAATTGGATTCAAAAACTGATTTTGGTAGCCTTTCAGAAGTTAGCACTGCTGCTTCTGGATTTTTCAGTTTGGCTCAAATGATGATGGAAGTTGATACAATTGTATTTTGAAGGCCTATGAAGTATATTCAGTAAAAGGCAGGTTGATTGTGATTTGTAAAATTCAGGAGGCCAAAGGGGTTGCGGTTAAAGTAAACAGAATATGCATTTGAATTGTGAAAAAAACAACATTTTGCTCTAGTGGAGATAGTAGTGATTGTTCATTCTGCTTTCTTTGCAGCAGTAGTTCGCATGGTAATGTTATACCTTCCACCAATGGAATTGATAATTGAGTCCACAAAGATTGTGACTAGATAACATCTGTTGAAGACTTAGATGCGTCTGCTGTGGAACTTTAAAATTATTCTGGCAGATAGATAGGATGTAGGAGTATGGTCGCATAAATGGGAAATGTAATTCTGGGTTTTCTCCCAATAATGTACTGTCTTGCTTGGAGGCATTGCCTAAGAAAGCAGCTATGTGTGGATAACCTGTTCCTTGTGAATAGCATTGTGGCTGGTTGAGTGATCGTCTTTTCACTTCATATTCATTAGTTAAAAATTTTCTGTTAACTATCATGTTATCAGATAGTCAGAAGTAGGAACAGGATTGAAGGAATGTTAGTTTTACTAACGCAAGAAAATGGTAGCTAGCCTATGTGAGGTATGTTCAACTAAAGGCACACATGTTGCTTTTTTATGAAATTTCAAGACTTACAATGAGAGGAAATAGCATAGTATCGTGGGAATAATTACCAGTGGCAGAGCAAAAAAGCTTTGAGCTGAGGGCAATTATAGGAGCTTTGAACCTGGTCCATGAGCATCTCATACAACTGGGCCTGGCTCGCTATTGAAATTAACTGAGTCTATGTGGGCAGTTGCCCACACATGCCCTCTTATCCAAAAGGGGGAAGGAAAACTTCACATACATGGCAGGTGAATGCTATGAGCTAGGCGTAGAAGACAGGGTGTGTCAACAGGCCTAAGTCACATGGGTACCTAGGAAACCCTTGAGTACTAGTGTGCATATGCAGGTACAGGTATAACCTATAGCAAGACACCTGGGTACATTTTACATTTTTGACAATTTATTTTATTTTATTTTTTAAAAGCAAATTATGCTGTGTTGCTAAGTCACATGGTATGGGTACGATTCGGGCACAGGTATAGACACAACAACTTTAGAAAATATGGGTACGGGGTTACAGCAGGGTGTACATATATATATATATAAATTGAGTTGGAAAAAACTAAATCAAGCAAAATTAAGCAGTTTGGATTACTTACATTCTAAGAAGTATCCAAGTGTCCACTTTGGGTACTGGTATGGTGACACGGGTATGTGGATCTTACTAAAGTATTCATGTGATTTAACTTTGTTTTTTTTAGCTGCATATGAAATATGAACTATGAATGACATAATTTGAGATACAAACATAAATTTGCTTTGATCTTGAATTTTTTGCCCGATATGCCTATGTTGTTAAGGCCTCGCCTAGGCGTGGACTAAGCCTGAGTCCACCACTTTGGCAATTGGCACCTAAGCTGGTGCCTAGGCTCGCCTAGGCGCCAACATGCCTAGTCCATGAGAAAGTGAAAAGTCTCCTTCCCTTTCAATTAAAGATTTTTAATTGAGTATATATTGTTATGTACTTTATGTTGTATTGATTACATGTTTTTATCTATTTTTATATTGATTGTGTTGTTATATGTTTACTGTTATATATATGTATACTGTTAGTGAAATGGTCTTCCATGGAGTGGATACAAGGATAATGCTAGGAATGATATGGCATATTTACAAAATCCTTTTACTGGTAAGGCAGTCATTGATGGGATTCATACATCCTTGAAGGACTTCCTGCCTCTCTCTCTCACTCACTCACACTACTTTGTATGAGCATCTTTTTTTAATTTGTGTCCTACATTTAATTTCTTTTGTCTCCTGAATTTTCTTTTACCTGTGTTCTTCAGCCGTTTTCGTGATTTGATAGTGAAAATATCTACTGAATTCCTGCTTTCCTGTTCTCTACTTATAGTTAGTCTTCTATGTGTATTTGATATTCCCAGGGTATTCAAGTTTGAAAATTTAAATTCAACTCAACATGGAAGAAGCTAAAGCTCCCCTTGCTAATGAGGAACAATTAGATAATGGTGAGTACTGTCTGTCATGGTCGTACAGAATAATATGTCATGGCTTTCAGTTTGATTACTATAAGCAAAAAGCTGATGAGGCTTTTCGCAAATATTCTCTCTTTCTCCTCTGTTCCTTTCTCCTTTCCTGTCTTTATGCTTAGAATAATTTAACATTTTGTCTCCCTTTAGTTTTCTGTCCTGGGGATTCCTCTATGTATAACCTGCTATCGATCTGTTGTATGCACACAAATGTGCCACCTATGTTGGCTCAACTGCCACAATACAGCATGACGTCTTAGTCTTTCAGACAATATCAGACTTGCTTTACTAAAATTAGCATAATCGAACAATTGGCTGTCTATTTTTATGGCGTTTGATCTCCATTGTCAACAAGTTAGGTAGCATGTGATTGTACATTTATTTACAGTTTGAAAACCAGTTGAATCGCTATTTCTTGCAAACAGGGCATATCAAAAGCACGTAACTTAAAATTTCCTCTATAAAGGAGTTGCTGGAATATGTACAGTCACTTGGGTGTTTGCTTTCAATCTCAAAAGCACGTATCTCGAAGTTGCCTTCATGAGGAAGTGACTGAAATATCTATAATCATATGATTGTTGCATGATTCTCCGTCTCTGTCCCCCCTCCTCCTCTCTCACACACATGCAAAAGCACATGTGGAGCTGAATATTCTCTTTAATCTTGTTTCCATAAATTTAGTCCAGTTGATTCGGTTTTCACCTTTTCTCCATTGTATTTATTAATAGAAAGAAAAGCACGAGTAAATGCAATCTGGGAGCAGATGAATGGGAATAAATCTGTTAAGGTGAATCCATCCTCTCTGCAGAAGATCAGCTCTGTATCAAACAGCGTGAAGAGGAAAACATCTCATGTAAGGGTGTTGAGATCATGCAGCAATTCTATATTTGATAAATACTGTAATAACAGTTATACGATTTTATGTGTGCGTGTATTTGTAGAATTGGATGGTAACTCTTGGCCTGGGCCCAAAGAAGGAGGCGACTAAGAAGGAAGCACACGTGCCAAAGACTAGCTTGGAGAATGGCTCAAGCGATGAGGCCAAGAGACTTGCTGCTGCGGCTCTGGCTGCAGCCAAGGAAGTTGCTGTTTCAGCTGCTGGTAGAGGTAAAGTGGAGGTATGGACTTGAGATGTCCTTGCAAGCACTAAATGCAAGTAGTCGACCATTAGTATAAGCTGAATCTAATCCCCTCTTGAACACGACCTATATTTTCATAGTTATGTAGTAACTGGTAATCCATACGTGCAAGCTGCTAGGTAATTGACCATGTGTTAACAAACGATTTTACATAAAAAGATTATTTGGAAGCTGCAGGATTATTCTTACATGTCTGGATCTTCTAATATGGGGCACAGAGATGGATTCAACAAATTCCTTTTCCTTTTGGAAGATTCATAATGCTTCTCAGTAAAAGTTTTTGCTCTAGTGCATGGGAACTTCAGCCAATGAATCAAGTCGAAACTAGTTTTCTTAATCTTCAGTTGACAGCACGAATTTCCTTTTGCATTTGAAACCCATGTGCTGTCCTTAATTCTTTTGTTTGTTTCGACTGGCATCTGCATGTGATTTGTCACTTCAATGTCATGCAGATCACCGAGGTTCGGAACTTTGCTGGGGAGGAGATTGAGGTGAAGAAGCTTGTCGATGCCAATTCGAAGGAGGCATCTGAGAAGTCAAATGCTTCCGCTGCTCCACAATCTGGCCTGGATGCCATTCTTGAACAAATAAAGAAGAAACCAAAACTCAGTGTTCTAGACAAGACTAAGAAGGACTGGGGGGAATTTAAAGATGAAAACAGGGGCATGGAGGAGGAGCTTGACGCATACAAAAAAAGCTCCAACCAGTATCTTGATAAGGTATCGTTTCTAGAAAGAACTGACATGCGGGAGTTTGAACGGGAAAGAGAAATTCGATTGGCGTTGCAGGCGAAACGAAGATCTGATGCAAAAGAAGATTTGTAGGTTGCCTTGTGCCAAATTAGTATGATCATCGTGATTTTGTGCTAGCTTTGACCACAAAATGTGGGTCTTTTCCTGCGACCCGTGATTCTTGTGGAAAAATATTTAAGAGAAAGAGGAAACTCGGTCCAGGAAGATGGAGAGCATACGCTCAGGGAAGGATGAGGGCCTGTCTTCTCGCACCGCTGTAGTGCATTGTTCAATCATTCTGTTTTCTGGGCTGGTGGAGAACTTGCTTGCAATTAACCTATTGAAAAGAAATAGAATCTCTCCTCTCTCTTTCTCTCTCTCACTCTCTCTCCATATATATATATATATATATTCGACAATTCATAATCAATCAATATAGATATAGTTTTTATATTCTTATACATTTTTATATTTACTAAATACATTCATTACACACAGAGAGACTAGAATAATTTGTATATGCAAGTTCTCGTCTTATCGTTAAAGTTTGTTTTGAGCTGATTCAATGGCGTAAACGTGTTGTACAAAGGAGAAACTCTGTAAATGAGTTCCTTATTTGTGTTTTCCCAAAGAACGTACGTTTTGTCTATAAACTCTGATGTAATATTCTACAATTGGTTTTCAATTAAAAAAAAAAAAACCATGGTTACAAGTTGAACTCTGTTGACCTAAGTTGATCTCTACTAAACCAACAGTACAAGTTACATCTCAATGGCATGAAGAATCAAAGGTCGGCATTAAGAGACACATATAAGAAAACAAAATGAAATGCCTGAATATATGTAGTGCACTTTTAGTAGCTTTGAAAAATTACTCAAAAGACTTGTTTCTAATGTGAGTTGGAGGTTAACAACCTGCCGTGCAGAAACGATACCCGAAGCTCTCCTTAATTCCCCATGTCTACATGGTTCTGAGCTGCATCTGGTTTCAGGTGGGCAGTGGGCTACCTTCTGTTCGGTGGATCATCCCTCCCTTTTACAGCATGAAGGAGTAACACTCACAAGAATCAAAGTGAGGATGTACCGTAAGGAGTTATTTATGCGCCTTGAGGATGTACCATCTATGGTACCCCATCTAAACAAGTTATTTATGCCCCTTAGGCACCATGAGAGAGAGAGAGAGAGAGAGAGAGAGAGAGAGAGAGAGAGAGAGAGTTAGGTTATTTGATTCGGCCAAACTTGTGGTCTCCGACGAAGATTAAACATAACATCCTCAGTTCCAAACTATGGCTGAGTGAATTGGTCAGTTATTCGACAAGTGATCCAATTTATTGGTCGATAGGAGATGACCATGTTTCACCCACTCCAAAATGAAAGGGGTGACTGAGGGATCGTACCATTTGAGCCTGTTTTTTCATGTTTTTTCGGAGGTATGGAGAAAGCAACAATCAATAGGATTTTCCTAATCTTTCTTTTCCGAAAACGAAAGGAAGAACTTAAAATTATTTTTCGGTACGGACCAAGAGATTGGATCTAGCGGTAGGAAGAATGCTTGGTATAAATAACTCACTTTTTGGTCTCCAACCTTTCTCAGGAGTCTATGACTATTCATAGCTACTACCTTGACACCAATGAAGAGTTCGATCCAATGCTTTATTTCTGCCCTAGTTGATGCTGATTCGACATTAGAAGTATATTGATTGTTCCTCAATAACCAAATACTTTTTTTTGTAAACAATGTATATTTGATTCTATCTATAAATCTTTTTTTTTAAATTTAAGATATCTTTCGGTGATTTATTTTTTTAATTATTTCTAAATATATTTAAAATAAATATAAATATAAATTTTCATTTAAATAAAACGGATAATCCAGCAAATCAGCAGCCTGGCAGATTGTGTGCAATTTTTAAATTTTATGACACTGATCAGGTACATGACAGCTCTTGCTTACCATCCAAATGAGCAAAATTATTTATTCATTCCTCATGTGGTAGGCAACATAACTTTGTCTCTTTCTGGGCAGTCCTTCTGTTTAAAAAAATGAACAGCTCCATCAGATTCCTGAAAATATGAGCCATCACACCTAAATTTAATCACAGCTAAAGGTCCATGATAGTCTTTCTTTGGGTTAAACTTATCCTTTCTGGTTTTTTATCTTGCAGGAACGAATCTACATATTTCTTGAATGGTTTTCAACTTATTAAGTGATACTAATCTAGTTGTTGACAAATATATCTGATTTTTGAGAGAAATCAATGGAAATTAATGAACAGATGGAAAATCTATCATTTTGATCACTCCATTCATTCGATCTGAAATTGAACATAACATCAGTTCACATGACAAAAGACATAAAAGATGATCAATAACATAGAATGATGCTTTCCGTGCCAAAATTTAAGAGTATACTTTGAACCGTTAATTTATATAAAAAGGCCACGGATAGTGAACATGCATCGCACCAGACAAATCTGAGCTTCCAGATGCCCCAGTCGACCTATTGGGGACAAAATTAGAAAAGTTTGAAAGATTCTACCTGTCCAAGCTATGTGGGTGTAATCACAGGCTTTCCTGAATTGGATTTAGGAGTTATGAGTTATGAGTTAAAGAAGGTGCTCAAGAGTTTAATACATGGTCTGCGTTTCCAAGAACAATCTAGTGGATGTTTGCATGAATCTCAACTTGTTAATAAAGAAATCAAAAGAGACACAATTTAATCCGACCACTTGAGCTATTATATACATCATAAGGGATATGGTTACATAATATAGTGAGAGTGTATGAATAAGATAATAACTGTGACATGATTTCATAATTGCTCATGCAGCCACTTGAACTACTATATACACGAGTTTATATCATACATAAAAGGGTTACATAGTGGGAAACGGGAACACTGCTTCGTGTCGGCAACCATCATTCGATTTTTGTCGGCATCATAGGCAAATCCAAGCATGCAAATCGAAGCTATAGATGTTGAAATAGGGTTAATGAGGTAAATTGAATGAGTTTTAGGTGAGCATGAGGAGTATTTTATCTTTACCGAGAGCCGAAGCTCTCACTTTTTCCCTCATTCCTTCAAGGTCGCAGACTTAGTGCTTTTGGTGCTTCAATATTTCCAAGTGATGACTGCCTGCCAGTTCTCCTCTCAATACATTCCTCCAAACTTCTTGTCTATCGAAGTCAATTCGATTGGACTTTGAGTGGCCGACCAAAATATTCAAAAAAGGTTGGATATGAAAAAAAAAAGATTTAACATTCTGATTACAAAATCAGATCGGATTTAGATTTAAAAAATATCTAATCGGATTCATATTTGGTTAGAAATAAATATCCAATCAAACTCAAGTTTGGATTAAAAGTTAATTTCAACTAAGTATCCTAGATCCCATATCCATTGTGGAAGTCGGCTTTTAACATATAATAACGTGGTTAGAATTTAAGGGTAGTTGAAAGTCATATTTGGATTGGATTCGGTTGGAACTTAATAAGATTCAGATACAATAAATTTTTCTTCTTTCTTTCTTATTTGAATCCGAATATGTGAACATCTTATAAATCAAATACCATAAAAAACACATACTATTTGAATTTATCCATTGACATCCCTATTCTTGTCTTATGTACAGGTTTTGGTAAATATTCTAGTTAGTTCCATGATTTGGGGCCCAAAATGGGTTGGACACCAAATGAAGCCCACTCTGCAGAGGTTCAAACTTTGTTTTCAAAAGCATGTTATTACATCAGCATGGCAACTTCTGATTACAATATGCATGTGAAATTTAATAAGGAAATTTTTGTTTCTTTAGAGTGAAGATAGCAACGCAGATCTCAGTCCAGGCTGGTGCGGATTGTATTTTTTGCTTGTTGAACTTGCCTATAAGTAAGCTCTTCCCTCTCTTACATTCTCCTTAACCCTTCTCTTCTCTTCCTTGCATCCACCATGAGTCTGTGCCTGCAAGAAATTCTACTACCATATTTGTACATGTGTGTGCATTTTGTGTGGTGAAAAGAGAGAGAGAGGGAGAGAGAGAGAGGGGGAGAGAGAAAGATTTGGTTCAAGATGAGGCCAAGCAGATCTCTTCTGTCCATTTCAGAATGGTTTCTCTGCCGATTCTTGCTGCTGACCCTTTGAGATATAGCTCCGTTGGAGTTTGAGGCGATGGAGCTCTCTTCTGTCCATCTCAGGATGGTTTCTCTACCGATTCTTGCTGCTGACTCGTTCGTCTGTCAGCTTCTCCTTTAGGTTCGTCAGTGGAAAATCTGTCGATCGAACGATGCAGGAGCGAGGTCTGGTAGTGGTCTTCTTGGCTTGGACTGAAGGGAGCTCCCTCCATCTGGTGCCAACCAAAGACTGTCATGTTCTTTGAATTCTCTGACATGGTTCTCATCCAATCTGCAGGTACCACTGCAAGCAAAGAACATATATGGTCGCCAGCAGAACAATCTAAACTCACTGGTAACATATGGTCCAACCAGGTTTTCTGTTTGAATTAAACTGATGAATGAGCCAGATTTGGATGCGATACAGTAGCGCAAGTTTTCTGCAACTACAATTCAAAAGCTAAATTTCCATTTGTTAAAAAATTTCAGCTAGAGATGCCATTATCATCATGTTCAAGAAACAAGAAACATATCTCCAGTCAGTTCTTCGGGTTGCTTATATGAGATTCTATAATTTCTTGACTTTCAGAAATAATTTTACATCGGTGGATTTGTTTTAGTTTTCATAAATCCCATGCAATCATTACATAAATTGATTTTCACAGGTCTGTCAGTTCTTGGATGAATCATGCTGATTTCTCTCTCTCTCTCTGTGTCCGTGGGCCCAAGGAGAAATAATTCATGAGGACATGTTGGTGGGCCTCCTGTTGGTCAAAGCCTTTGAAATCTGTCCATTTCATTTTCAGTCGCAGCAAAAGATGCTTCTCATAAGCATTAAACTTGGGTAATGTGTACTTGGTGGCATTCATAAGTTTCTACTGCCATCTGAGTGGAGTTCTTTGGTCTATTTATCAGATTCTTCACGTACTATCAAGGTGATGATTAAATCCTCTACTTCATATGAGGCTTCATCCACTAGATCATTAAATATTTCAACAACCACAACTTGACCTGTACTTTCACTGAAGCAGAAGTAAAGCTATGTCTATTACTTTCTCTGGTTCCTGATCGTATTCCCATGGCACCAGCTCTCGTTTAAAAGTAATGCTCATGGGAATTGACTCATGAACAACACCAACCTTTTTGGTGCTTCGTTGGTTAATTGATTTGTGTTGTCTTTTGAGCAAATTTCTTCTGTATTGTTTTAGTGGCTCTTCAAAGACATGAGAAGCCAGCCGGGCCATGGACAAAGTATATGCTTAGCGCTGAAAAAAGGCATGTGCCATTAGGCAAGAATCTTGGAGTAAAATAGGTCTACGTTGAATAACTAGCCATGAATAACTATTGAGTTTGGTGTCTCCATGATTCCATCACCACTTGTCCAAGCCTATGCATAAGCTGGCTCTACTTTGTCCTGTTATCAACCATGATAAAAGTAAGTAGACTGCAGACAATACTTTCATTGTCGGCAAACTTTTGAAGTTTGAACTCAAATTTTATATTTGATTAGATGCGACCCTTCCCAGATACGAGAAGCCAAATCTCAACGTGGACAGTGGATTTTTTCTTTACTCGTTTTCAGTTCCTGCTTTATTTTCATTACCAAGGACTTTTAAGTTGGAGGGTGCTATCTTATCCAAGGCCCATTTCACAATCTGTGAATTTCAGGAAGCATGAATTTAAGACCTTCAACATGCTCTAAATTCATGAATTTCAAGTCAGAGGATAAAGGGAGATAAAGCTTGAGTTTCCAACTAGAAATTGAAAGAAATTGGATGCATGACTTGAGATTGACGGAATGGTTAGGAATCCATGGGATTTTGGATCCTTGCTTATAAAATTCTAAGATTTTTAAACTCGATCACCTTGAAACTTAAATTCAAAGTACTCAAACGCCCCAACGAGGGTAAGTGTAATGAGTCAGGCATCAATTGTCAGATGGACATGGTTCGAGATCTGCACGGTTTTTGAACAATCAGCAAGCAACTATGTCTAAACCCAACTATAATTTTCCTGCATAAAATGAAAAAGAAAAATTTTCAGATCCATTCTGTACACTTCAAATCATTCTCATAGTTTCACACATTAACGTTCGCGTTTGTGATTGAATAACAAGGATCAAATACTAAGGAGGACAAATTCAGCAGGCTCCGTTTAACTACGCAATGCACAAGGCCTAACAGAAAAAACGCAATGTGCACAAAGAGAATTAGCATCTTCCTCTTCTTCAGCTGGTTCATTATCTAAAAATGGCAAAGTGGACATGATTAGCTGCTCAAGTTGGAGAGCAATTTCACATTACCAAAAGCTGGAGAAACTTGCTCCCCAATCTCATGGGAGCGGAAACAACCATATAAGTACTCAATCACGAAAAGGACGCCCTTTCCCAACTTCGTTTTAAACAAAGAATCATGCCCAGAAAACATAAACAGCAACTGCCCATCAGACTGCCATAGCCTATCCACCAGTATATTGATGCGGGACCGTTAACATAATTTCATCTGGCTTGGAACAAGCAGAGGTAACCCTTGTAACCCATGCTGAACAGAATTCTCATCCACTTCCTAAATATTGTTTGTACATAATTTGGAAATCAATTTCAGACATTAAGCTTAATTCCAACGTTGCTCAAGGGACTTCATCCACAAATAATGAACTAAATTGAAGCAAAAAATCTAGTAATTTTACCATTTTATGCAACAAGCGGTGCACCAGCAAACAGGACTTTACAGAAGACGTCTAATTCTGGCAAACTCTGGATTCTGTGAATGAATGTGTTCTTGCTTGGTTCTTCCAAAAGGTGGTTGCACAACTCAATAATCCGCGGCACAAGCTTCACCAATGGGACCCCAGAAGAGGACGATGCAGCAGAAGCGTTTGCATAAACTTGCATTTCCATCTGCTCCATCAAGCCATTCACCATCTCTCTCAAAGAAATATCCACCACCTTAGAGAACTCATCACTATAATGAAAAAAAAGAGAGTTTGAACCATTTATAGATTAGGAGCACATATCAATAATGCAGGGAGCTTTAAAATCCAGAATCAAGAACAGCCTACAAAGGATACTCATCGATGAAGCAAGGGAACGATTCTGTAAAAACTAAGAGATTGTCAGAATTACCTCAGCCTGCAGTAAGCATGTCAAAGTTCTACAGTGGATTTGGCTTACAGACTTGAATAACCAAGGTTCACTAATGATCCTAGATTGATGCTAGCACATCCTTAAATACTAGGACTAAGCTCAGATTGAATTTTAAACAACTCGGACTTGTCCTTCTTCATGCAAGGGGCAGAGCCAACAGGTGGAATGTGCAGAGAGCTGGTCGAGTGTCCAATCAATGGAGCCAAGTTGGACTTGAATAAAGTGATGAATTCACTGGGTTCTCTTTACCATTGCCCAGTCTACTCAACCAAGCCTTTCCTCCACTTTATCCTACCAAGCCTGACTTACATACAGCTCTTAAGTTGGACAACAATGTGGTAATAACTCAAGATTTAGCAAGATCATGAGAATGCAGGGATGGGGGTGGTGGGTCTTCTAAGCCTGGGAGAGCAACTAAGCCCCTTGACCCAGGTGCAGAGCCTTTGTGTAATAAATCAGAAAAAAAAAAAATCATGCAATTTAGCACTACACAATGTAAAACCTAATTCAGACATTACTGATGACTCTTGTTGACCGTTGTACCTGGATAGGACACTGCGTGTCTCCATGATAAGTAGCTCAAGTTTTGTGGTGGGGCCAGAATCTGCATGAGATGATGTGGCAGAAGATGGGTCATCTGTGCTGGCATTGTCAGGCAGGAGATAGGGAACCCAGTGGTATGAGCTAGCATTTTCCTTTCTCATGGTGTCCAGCATCTCCATGATGGTGTCATGAAGCTGTGGCATGCTGAAAAGCTCAGTCAGCTGCCTCCTGCAGCATGTCATAGGATAAAAAGTTTAAAGTAAACACACACAAAAACAATTAAATAACCAAGTGAAATTCAAACTTGCATTCAGACATGGACATCTGACCATATTACTTGGTCCATAGGAAGTAGAAGAAGAGATCTTCAAGCCAGGTGCTAGGACGCAGTTTGGCAAATTAAGACTCAACTGCAAAATTTACCTTTTTACAAAGTTAGCTTGGTCATCTGAAGCTCATTTACTGTCCAAGTCAAAATAGAAAGCAATAAGGATCCCTGATAATGTAACAGACAAGATTGACCATACCTTCATCTAAGCCTGGTCATCTTGCTTCTGTCCAAAAAGGTGACTTGGATGAGGTGTATGTCAGGTGGCTTGAGGCAGTTACCTCTTCGGCTATGTCACATGGATTCAACTGAAAGGGCGCCAAACCCTTCTTGTCATGGCTGGACATGGGATGCAGGATGGGTCATGGCATGGATGCAGCAAAAAGATAGCAGGTATTTTTTTGTTTGGTTTTATATTTATGAATATGAAAAATGATATATCATTTGCTTTCTCAAAATCTCATTCTTGCTATATGTACAGATGTCTTTTGTGTGTGTCTGAATATATATATATATATATATATATATATATATAGAGAGAGAGAGAGAGAGAGAGAGAGAGAGAGAGAGAGGGAGAGAGGGAGAGAGATTTCTATCTGTGTCTAATCTGAACGTACTTTTATTTGTATCTATTGTTAACGTTGGGTGAAACTGTCCAAGTATAAAACCAAAAAGAATAGGCTTTACATGTGGTAGATACATAACTCTTTGTTGACATTCTTAAGACACTTAAATTAGAAAATCTTTTATCATCTTTATGTTGAAAATCATGGAGTACTGGTTTTCAGAAGGGTAAGATTTTGACACTTCAGCTCTCCAGAAGTATACTTATGCCTCCTTGCAAATGACTGCCGCATAAATTATCCATGTTTCCACATATTTGATATTAATATGGGGAATCTTGGGCTTTGGCATGAAAAGTACTCTCGGTGTCATATATCAACAATCACTAACTTTAATGGATGCCAGAAATTTGAAAAGCTTAGACATCTTTAGAATCAAATTCACAATCGCAGCATTGAACAGAAAAAAATCTGATTTACTCAGGAAAAGGACACACATCAAAATACAAGTTACCAAGCCTAGTGTTCTAACAAATTAACATGCACCAGAGATTCAGAACACTTAGGCAACTAGAAAATATTGCATTTACGTAGTTTGAACCAGTTCAAAAGAATCAACGAGAATCAATTCAACTTGGATGAACACACAAACGCTGTCTTATACTCTTATTTAATTAGGAAGGAGAGACTTTTGATGCTGAACTGAAGGAAGCTATAGCCTGATAGAGCTCAGAACAGATGCATCACTTAAAAAAAATCAGTGAACGAAGGTGCCAATGGTGACTGCCAGCATTAACAATATTTCGGACAAACCCTACATGATTTAAATTAGTGGGGCTTTGTGAAAAGAAAAAAAAAATGAACACAAGGAAGACATGACAATCAACTAACTGTCCTGGCTAAATGGGACACAGCAAGCATGAACATAGTAAGGAAGCCCAAATGGGCAGTACAGTGAACCATATCAAGTTTTCATGGTAGAGATCCCTACTTTTAACAGAAAAATCATGACTCCTTTGTCTCGACTTACCCATTGAGAACTTCAGTGATTGCCTTCTGCATATCGAGAATCAAAGCACCCAAGCTGTACTTCCACAGATAATCCGCAGAAGAAAGGAACTCGTGGTGACCAAGCGAGTCTAGGGAGTCAGCCTCACTCTGCAAACAGAAAACAACTGCAACCATCAGACAGAAATACTCATATGGACAAGATAAGGTAAATGAAGCAACAAATATAGTTATCATGAAAAAAAAAAAACTGGTAAGGTTCAATCACAGATAGGACACCAGAGCATGACATGAGATGTGCATCCTATCCAATAGCAATTGTTTCTATTATGGAATGGTCAACTTCTAATAATATACTGAGACCATTATTTCTATTCATAACATAACCTAAAGCCAAGTATAATATGATTCACAGGCAAGAAATGAATATAACACGTCCTACAGTGCTGCTACAAGGATGTGCATCCATGTCGATCACAAGAACACGTCCTACAGTGCTGCTACAAGGATGTGCACCCATGTCGATCACAAGAACATTGGAAGCTTACATCCAAAGGTTGCAGAGAAGAAATTTGCAATAGACTAGGCTCTATTGATAAAAGGGACTGCAAAATATCCATTTCCATTGACATTCTAAAGAATACTAACACCCACAACTTCAGCAATTCAATTAGTTTGGCAGATTTCTTTCCTTTCCTCAGAGAAGGATTCTTTCTACAAACATCAGATAGTTCCATGCACAGGGCAGTGAAGAATGTTGAAAAAATGCCTTTGTTTCAGGTCCTTTGCTGAATGTCATTGGTTTGATTTGCAAGTTTTCCAGTTGACTTCTTGAAATCCAGTCGTAAACAGAAATTTCTCAAATTCCACTACCTTTTGTGCTCCAACCGATCAAAACAGGCTTCAACCTTCTGTTCGTTACTCCATCCTTTACTAGAAAGTTAGAAACTATTATCTACTCCATGCAGAGGTGCCTCAGAATAAGAATTTCATGAGTGCATCTCCGAGATAAGCTTCAAATTGAAGAATTTGAATTAAAACAAATTAATTAACAGTCGAACTTTACACATCTGTGCAGCTGATAAAAGCACTGAAACAGGGCATGCATATAGAACAGGTATACAGCCATGCCATGAAGCAAGTAAAACCAAATGATACCAAATTCAATATCCAAAAACCATTCCCAACATTCACATACCTAATATCCAAAATTCAAAATAGTAGTTTCTTCAGACATCAAAACCCTAACAAATTCACAACCAAAACATTGACTCATTGAGTTAAAAGAAAAAAATGCTTGTACCAGTTGTTCGATGCTTCCAACACCCCTGGCAGTGTCGATGTACAGATGCCTTCCTAAGACATTATAAATAACTCTGACAAACAAAGTGAGCATGTTCACCGCCCATAATGATGTCATAGCTTTTGTGAAGCCTAAAAAGAAACAAGCAAGACAAAATAAGGTGAGTTTTTGTAAAACACAGAGCATATTCACTTTAGAACAGGACGACTGCCAACGTCTAATCAAAATAAACCCAATCAAGCCTAACTACCATCATTATAAATAGTGAGTTACTTGACAGTTGGGAATTCCAAAAAGCATCACACGAGAAACAACAGATTTTCAGTCTCTACCACTTTCGAAGGTTCTCATATTTCACGATCAAAGAAAGGAGGAAAATGTAAAAATATAGATGCAAATTACAAAGAGTAACTGCAAAATAAATGCAATAACTTACTAAGAATTTTCAGTCTCTCCCACAATTCCAGCTTCTCTCTTGCTGTCAGTCTGTTGGGTTGGCTTCTTCCTTGGTTTAGCCTATCTCTTAATTCTGACAGATGTAACTCTTCAGACATCCGAATCCTAAGATCGTTCATCACGGAAGGGAGGGTGGTCGTATCCGAAATCCACTGGATGCTAGCAAACGAGGCCTGCATTCTATCCAACAAAACCAAAAATAGATAAGCATATCTAATCCAATCACCCAAGGACCAACAAAAGAAGTGGAATACCAATGAATTGGGTAACTCCCAATTTCAAACCATGGAGAACATACTGTGCTTTAATCCTCTCATCGGCTTCATGCTGTTTTTCAAGCTCTCTCTCCAAGGCTGCGATTCTCTCTCTCTGACTGTCATAAAGCTTGTACAAAACATACCCACTCCCCAAAATCCCTATCGAAACGTACACCTTTCTCTTATGCTTCCTCCAAAAGTCCCTGATTTAGTAAACCCCTTTATCAATTTCCAATATAAAAAAGCAGAAGTGATGAACCAATCCTTAAATCAATAAAAAATGAGATTTACCTAAGAGGAAGCATAGCTGCAAATCATAACAGACAAGTCATGCCTCAGTGAACCCAGCCTGCATCAACATAACTGTTGGTATTGGGTACCAATAATAATCTAATATAACAGAAACATGCACGATTTTCACAAACCATATGCAGAAATTATTTCAATTGTCGAAGTCCCACAAACCAAATATGCAAATGAGAAGGGAATCCCTAACTGGGCATCTAAGAGTTTACTTCAAAGAAGCACAATAATCTTAACGAAAAAGGAAGGTACTGCTGAAGATCACCTGCACATCTGAGGAACAACCAAGCAGAGACTGAGTTCCCACCTGACGCAAGTGACCAAAAGCCAAAGGCGTCTTTCATCTGCCCTCTTCGTTCCACTCGCTCGAATCAGTAGAAAAGAAGGAGATTTTTGGTTCTCGAATTTGGGTGTTCTCGGCCAAGGGACGGAGATAGGGAAGAAACGGTGTCGCGCAAACGCACCGGCAAAGGAAGCACCAATGCGACACCAAAGTTGTCGGCCAGACAAAGTACAAAAAGAAGCTGCTTGGCGATGAAACTAACGAGAGGTCGCATTTTGGTGTCAATGCAGTATCAAAATATCTGCAGTTTTTTTCGGGAAAAAATCACGTGTTTTATATTTCAAATATTTCGGATCCGTCGATATATTACGAATCAGGCGCTAATGAATTTAGTAATAAAAAAACAAAATCTAAAATATCGTATCCTGTCTAAACCATGTTGTACCTTAATTTACCGGCAATTTAAATAATCGCATTTAATCATTGTCATATTCTTCATATTTTTAAATCAATTTAAAGTCTTTCAGATTAGTTTTTGGATTAAAAATAATGCATCTCATACATATTGTGTAAATAATCTCGGGATACATCATGAATGTCCGGTTTAAAAATTGTGAAAATATGTGATAAAAAACAATAGGGGACGCTTCGTTACTTGATATTTAAAATTCACCAATTTCATGCGACATACTATTATTAATATTGCAAATTTTTTATCATGAATACCTGGTTAGGCTAAGTTAGATTTAAAAATTCATATTTTTAAGTCCTTATTTTATCATTTAGCATTGAGAACAAACATAACATATTTGGTGAGACAGGCAAGTACTTTGAAGACACATAGCTTGTCTAATTCATGTGAGTGCTTAAAAGGTAAGTCTATGACACTTAAGTTGAATGATATATTTAATACTTTAATTAAGTTTCAATGTAACCCATAACCCTAAGATCCCGTTTGATACACAAGGATTTTACTATGCATTAGAGGAAACTTGTCGTTTTTGTATGGCTTTTCGTTTTCATTTCAAACACAAGAAAACAAATAGATAGATCAGGGTAATTTTACCCTCCAAAAAAGTCAAACTCTCTGGAGTTCGACTTTTTTACCATGAATTTTTTTTCACTATATATTGATCGTTCCAAATTTTTATCTGCCATCAAACTGACCCTAAAGGCAAGGGGAATAAGGAGCCTTTATGTATTTTTGGCGTTAAGTTGTGAACCTCATATTCACCATAATATAAAGGGAGGACGGTCTGATCTTAAATTTAAGATTCCTTAATGGTGAAGGTTTTAATTAACGACAACCAAAGTGTTCGGCTTCTCAGTTGTCCTTTATAAACAAGTACAAAGCATACAGTTATAGATCCTTAGATATGATATATCTCCTTATGTGTGAGTCACTAACTAGCAAAAAGCTGACAGTTTATTTACATGTGTTTATTTCATATTTGAAATCCATATATTTGACCTGAAAATGCTTTTGTTAATGCGATAAAAGATCTATAGCAAAATCTTTATTTCGTCAAATTAAGAATCTTAGATCAGATCTAAGATCTACAGTTGAAATCTTTATTTCGTCTTTTTAGACTAATAAAAGGTCTGTTTTATGATCTGATGGGAAGAGTCGCATAATAAGTCCACGGTTCTCTAATCTTGAGGATTTTAGATCAGGACAATCAAACACCTCTTTAGGTTTCAATTTTTTGATTATCCTCTCTGCTTAACATAACAGGTTATACCGAAGATGAAGTATCCGTCTTGATAGTTTCTTCCAATGCGATGGATGAAAATACTCCTCCTGCTCACCAAAAAACTGTCTTGAGAAGAGTTGACCTTTGTATGGAAATTGTTTGTATGGAAATTGTAGACGATGCAGTTTCATGAAAGAGGAACTTGAGAATTGTAAGTAGCTGACTTTTATTAATCATCCAAAAAATTTCAATAAGTAGAAGTTGTGTATGAGGTTTATAATATAAATATTTATCGACACATTAATTCAAAGAGGTGTGGCGCAGCTGATTGGGCCAATAGCTAGTACAAGGCCAGTCGTTGGTTAGATTAATCCTTTGGTGTTAACCTTCTATATAAGCCAAAGCAAGCATAGGCCATAGGAGCTAGAGCTACATTGTGGCTTCTGTGGGCAAATGCCCACACAGCTCACAAAAATTGCTTATATAGATACTTCATTTTGTTTATAATGTTTTATATATTAGTGTTCCTAAAAATTTGAAATTTAAAGACTAAATCCCTTGGCTAAACACGAAGATGATTGGAGATGGAAGACGAAGTGACCAATTACTTGGATGATCAAGCATTTGAAGTAGTTATTTTGTTTAAGAACAGTGGAAATCTTGAACCATAGTCCATATATATCACTCGAACGCATAATGTGGAAAAGCAAAGACAAAACTTAATATGAACCTTTTGTGTTTATAAACGTTAACTTTATGTAAATCATTTTTTAGTTTAAATTGCTTTATAAAAGAGAAAAGATAGCCGTCCATCTTTCGATTACTGAAAAATAATAAAATAATATTAAAAAAATAACAAACTGTTTCTCCCCAATCATTATATATATGTATAATCTGGATTTTCGTAACTCATTTTGTATCTTATAGTTTTGAACAGTATGATCCAAGATCTGTCTGGCCAAGTAAACTATTTCGTACTGACAACTGACTTTCCATCGAAACCTTGGCAAGTGGCTGGTCACGATTTTTTCCTCGTCGGAAAAATGGCCAAGAGACTGTCTACGTGTCCACCACAAGCTCTGCAAGAGCACATGCCAATGACGTTGATCCAAAGATTATATAAAGGACACTCCCCTTAGCCCAATGGAGCACAGCCGCAATGGAAGCCGTCTCTAGATGTCCAATTTTCCGGCGGCCGTTTTCAGGCCAAACTCTGAATTTCCCCACTAGACATCGACCGCGGCCACGCGTCCTCACAGTTTCATGCAAGGGTTCGGCCGGCGGGAGGTTCAGCGGCGCAGACGCCGACAGGAGACTGGCTGCAGTGAGGAAGAGGATCCACTAGGTGAGCATGGTGGAGAGGAAGGAGGAAGCTCCTTTGAATTGGATGGAATGGGAGAAGAAGTACTACGTCTGCTACGAGGAAGATAGTGAAAGGGTCAGGATCAGCACGATCGTGAAGAGATCTTTGAGGGGAATTACGAGCCGTAGGTTGGCCGTGGGCGTGTTGGGGCTGGTCGCCTTGTCTGTGCCTACCATGGTCCTTGTGGTTTTCGCCTTTCTGGTTGAGGTTTCCGGCGAAATCATGAATGTTCTTTGCCACTGTTTAGAAAGCTACCATCAGAAAATTAATTGAATCATGAATGGTGGGGATCGAGTCCTGTCATTTTTCATTTTTACTCTCTCTCTCTCTCTCTCTCTCTCTCTCTCTCTCTCTCACACACACACACACACACACACAAAAACACGCACAGAGACAGATACAGATACACAAGTAGAGGTTAACTAAATGTTAATTAACAACCAATTATCGACACAACGGAATCGAATATTATTTCCCAACATCCTGTTATCAATCAAAGAAAAAACAGAGATGCTTTCCCTCTTACCCAATTGCTGAACGAGCTTCGAGCGAGTGCCATCTTGCTTCTTCTCACAACCAGTTTTACGGCATTGCCAAGGGCAGAGCTAGGGTAGGGCTAGGGTAGGGCTCGTAAGGACTATGGCTAAAAAAAAACATGTAAAATTAAAAAAAAATTCACTTATTTTACATAAAATTTTTGAAAATGATATTTCAGTTCAAGTCAAAATTTAAAAACTTTAATTCAATCTTTCTCATGAAAATTTTTTGGCTCTGCCTCTGATGGACATTTTTGGAATTTTTTAGCCCTAGGCACTGAGTGACACCTACGTAATTTGTACGAAGTCTCCCCTCACTTGTTATTAAGAGGGCTAATCTCTTTTACGAAGTATGAACGCAATGAATATATCCCTTGAAACATACAATCACGGGACTGCACTCTTAATTTACATAATTTGACTCATGAAAAGGAAAGCTAAAATGTATTTCTTATTTACTATGAAAATTTTATTTGTTCTACTTACGTATCGAGTTCAAGCGTAGTAGGAGCAGTATCCCGAAGCACCGAAAGCAAGTTCTATATGTTAAGGTGATGAGATGTTGGGTGGGAGCTTCGATTCTCCTTTAAGCGTAAGATGAAACACTCCTACTCACCCAAAACAAAGGAACTCTGTTAAAGCCGATGGACATCGATCCAAAACAAACTACTTATTTGCCAAGATAATTAAACAATGCAGAAGGGGAATCAGACTTAATTTTTTGATAAATCATACTAAGTGGACATAGAAAATGGACACAACAAAATTAGGGTGGCAAGTTGTCCGGATCTGTTTTGAGAATTTTGTCAGTTCCTCATGTGCCAGATCTAATTTCAGTCTAACCACTCATGCACTTTGTTGCGCTGAATCCAATCCACTAATTTTGCATCCATATAAAGAAATGAGTTTAGCTGATATTTGCCTAAAATCCATGAATCATCCATGCGTGGATGAGGGAAATTGCCATGTCTTTCATACACAACTAATTAGGGTGAGGGTTTAATGCACCTTTCCTTCTCTTTAACCAAAAGTCACTTTCACCTGCTCATTTTGAAGGGCTACGCTATGCATGCCTAGCAACTCTCGATACATTAATGTCTGGTGGTCCTTCCAGGTTTAATTTTGACTCACCAACTCCAAAATTGAACGGCTTATGTGGATCTTAAACTTAGACACATTTAATAAGATGTCATATATATGAATGTGTGTATATATATATATGAAGGCATAGACAAGGAATATTCCTTGCTGGACGGCCAAGCTTGTGATTTTGAGTACATTATAGAACTAAGTTTGTGGTTCTCTTCATTAAAAGTTTATTGTTTAACTTAAATTATGTGAGGATGATAGACTCGGTTATTTCGACAGTGGGTTATATCTGACTCTGACTGTTAACAATATCACTAAGCAATATGCTATAGTTGGTCATTAAAAGAAAAATTAATCTGACACATGTTCATGAGTTGTTATTATTTTGTAGTTGTATCCGGATATAAACTATGACGATTTGATTGTAGGTGCTTTCATATTTACTTGATATTTTATAGCTACATTGAACTTTTTCATCATGTTGGTGCAAAGGGTATATGCAGGGGCGGAGGGATCTGACAAAAGAAAATTTACAAAAGAAAATTTTAGGTCTTAAACTTTAAGTCAAATGCGTAAACTAAAATTTTAGGAAATAGTGTAAATTTCCAGGTTGGTGTAGTAGTGGGAATTCAAACAGCGGTTTTTACTGTTTCACATGCTTATTCCATGTAATTTAAATAACACGATTTTACATATTATAGTTTTCAAGAATTTTCATTTGACTCCAGTAAAAATTTTGACAAAAAAATACTTAAAACATTGTGAAAAATTTTCTCCAAAATGAAACTTTGACTCTGCCAGGGCGAGTGTGTGTGGGCGGCTTCTTGGCAGACACGTGGCGTGCCGCCACGACCATTATTTGTCGGCACATGGCCGCCACATAGACAGTTTATTTCAACTGGCCGTGATCTGAGCATCACCAAACTCTACTTAAATTGATGGAGGAAGCCTAATTAACTACTTCAAAGTACCAAAAAAATAAAAAAATTTAAAAATGGAATTTAATTAAATAAATGTATAAAAGAATCTTACCAGGAAGCATCTAATACCTCTTAAGATTGTTCTTGATAATTTTTTTTTTCTTAGGTGTAAATTTCAGTTGGCTGACTTGTGGTAAACGGCTAAATCAGCAAATATTCAAACATAAGTTACCAGTTTTTGCTATTTATTCAAACTTTGCCTTCAAACCTATCAATGCATAATATTTACAAGGAAATTGATGAGTTATATTTACCTTTGAACTCACTTTTTTCAAGTCTACCTACATTTCTCAAGGCTATTTCTGATGGTTATCAACTCCTATTATTCAACCACAAGTTCACCGAGGCTCTGAAGCACTTGACTTTTGAGTAGAGAGGGAATTCTATATGCCACTCTGTGTAGAGAACAAGCATGTGCTGAGGGGTGGACCCTTCTACAACGAGTGTTTCGTGGATAAAGAGAAGTGGATGGTTTTGACTCTAATAAATTGCCAATTACCTTCTTGGATTATGGTACATTTTACTAGCTCTTTTCTTTTCCTGCACCAGCGATGACTCAAATGTCTTTTAGTGAGCTAAAAAATTTGTTATGACTAGGGGTGAACATGAGTCGAGTCGAGCTCGAGTTCAGTCAGCTCAAGCTCAGCTCGACTAATGAAACCTCGAGTTCGACTCCGCTCGAGTTTGAGAATAACTCGATTGAAGCAGCTCGAGCTCGATTCGGTAGTTACCTGTTGAACTCGAGTTGGATTCTATTAAGGCATGACAAACTCGTTTGAATAGAATTGATATTCATCATTACCTGTTGAGCTCGACCTCGACTCGATTAAGGCTTGACAAACTTGTAAACTCATTTGGATAGATCAACTTGATTAAGGCTCGACAAACTCGTAAACTCGTTTGAATATTTGGACTTGATTAAGGATCGACAAACTTGATTAACGTTCAAGCTCGACTTAGTAGTTACATGTTGAGCTTGAATTCAACTCGATTATTTGAATAAGTCCACTCATGAACTCGAGCTCGATTTGTTAAGCGAATGACTCTGCTCAAACTCGTTCACAAGCTAGCTGACTCACTGTTCACCTCTAGTTATGACGATGAAATGGGCACTTTTATGGAATAGTCTGGTATTTTTAAGGTGCCTTTGAATTAAAGGAGTTTTGTGCAAGGCATGCCAACTTATTTGCATTGGGTCCCTAGCTCACTTTTATGAGTACATGGCATGCACATGAACCTGTTCATTCATGATAGAAATATAACAATGTTCAATTCTCTTTGATGTGAAGAAGAGGATGCTTTTTTCTGAATTCATGTATTTTTGGAAGATAGGACTACTTCCATAAAGAACCAATCTTCACATTTAATTTCATGAAGTGGGGAAAATAAATTTTGACGTTGGCATGCTTACTCTATCATATTAATGCCGTAATGGACCAGCTAAGGTTTGGTTCCATTAAGAAGACTGAAGATTGCACGAGATTTTCACTCTTCTGAGGGCAAAACCTGCAACAAATCCTATCACAGTGACAACGACCTTCCACCATACAAAGTTTCAGCGTCGGAAAGCAATAAACATACAGGTACCATTGAAGAAGTCCTTAATTAATCTATGGCGACAAGCAGAAGCACCATTAAAGAAAAGGAGCCTTTGATGGTGAAGCTTCTTCCCCAATGTACACCTGATCTTGAGTGCAGGTAACAGAACAGCTCCATGTGGGAAGCTCGGTGAAGAACTAGTTGCCTTTGATGGCGAAGATTCTAAGATCGACACAGGATTTAATATGGCATGCATTTTTCCTTTGATGTTTGAAGAAATCCACACAAAAATGTATGTTTTTATCAAACTGAGAATCTCGATTCTGAGTTGAGATGGTCATTTGAGGTTCCCATTGTTGCTTAAATTAATCCATGAACTTCAATGATGAATTAAGACCATATCAGATCGAAGGTTATCGAACACACGGAAAAAATAAGCAGTTAAGCACCATCCTTTTTCGCATAAGGTCGTCTCTCAGAGTTTAATTCATCATGAAAAGAATAATAAACAGATCTGAGAATTCGTAACTAACTCCACCGATTTGGTTTCCTAGCGATGAAGAGGGAGACTGAGAATCCAGTTGCAGGCTCCGATCAAATTGAAGAGAACCACAGAAGCTGCAGTGGGTAGGCTCAAGCCCACCATCGCCAACATGCCCACACCCACACTCGGCCTTGTGCTGATCAAGAACCTCTGTAACAGCCCCACCCCTTCACATACTTGAGAAGCATAAGCAACATGGTATTTCTTCTCCCAATCCGCCCCACCAGCAGGGGATTCATAGTTCCTCTCCACCATCTTCATCTCATGAATCCTCCTCCTCAGCACAAACATGTTCTCGTCGACAATCCGGCCACCGAACTTCCCGTTATCCGCATCCCTTGATGCAGCAATAATCCGGCAACGCCGGTGACCGGACGGCGGCTTAAGAGGTCGGCCAGAAATGGGCAGCCTAATGGCTATAGGACTGCTGGAGCTTGTCATTTGCATGGTGCTTATACCTGGTGAGGAACAGTTCAGCAGATGGGAAGGAGAAGATGGTAGAAAGAGATCAAGAGCCTGCTATTTATGTAGGTCTGGGATGAATGCAGAAGCAATTGAGCACCTGCATATTCTTGGTGACGTGCTAATGAAAATCTTGGCCTCGTCGAAACGTGCCGTTTGCAAAGTGCGACAAAGGATTTGGATTGTTCTTGATGTGAGCAATCACCTAATTCAACTAACAAGGGAAAAGCAAATGCCAAACTTTGGTATTTTAATTAAATTTACATTGCAAAATCTTAGGAAAAGATATGCTTAAGGAAAGCTGATCTTCTGTTTCACTCTTTCTCTTTCTTTCTCCTTCCTGAGTAACTCAGTATCTTAAAAAAAACAACTTGGTTTGTTGTTTTGACCCCGGACCCCGAAGCAGAGGCTGTGGAGATGGTGGGCAATTGCCCTCACAAACCACAATTTTTATTTTTTATTTTTATATTGATGTATTAAGAAAATTTTATTCATTTATATGTTGGCATCTTTTAAAAATAAAAAAAAATATAACTAGTGCCACTTAGCCAGAATTTTTTAGTTCTGCCCTTGGTTTGACCTTCTTATAGCTGATGACTCGTGGGGTTCATATTAAGTTTGATATCAAGTTTGGTATACGAAGCCCTAGTAAGTAGTGGAGCTACAGCCCAGCTCTTCTGTGAAGCTAGACCTAAGTATAGTTAGATTCACGACTTTATTCCACAGTTTTCGTGAAAAATGTGACTTAATTTTAATATTGCAAAGTTGCAAAAATATTCTCGCTTCTGAAATCGTAAGAAAAAGGTGAGTCCAACAACCATATTAATTTCCCTAATCTTTTTGTTGAAAAATGTGGCCACTCCGTTGGCCATGCATGTCTCATTATTTGTCCATATCATATACGTATAACTTAGATTCAAACTCAAACAATTTATATAGAAAAAAACTGACAAGGACGTCTACAAGAATTCTCAATAATAAACTTAAGTGAACTTAACTAAGCAATAATGTAAAGTATGCACCAAGGAGACTTTAAATAATACACTTCCATAAATGGTTGACATGAAACTTATAAAAAAATGAGTATAAGAACTCACATCAACTAACTTACATAGTGAGCTACTATCCAAGCACCTAACGCCCTTGGAAAAACAGCTTGGGAAGTGAGCACGCAACATTATTCAACTTATTAGATTTGATGCATTACACAATGGCAGGCACTCTTATCTTTAGGGAGGACTAGTGGGTGGTGGAAAAATCTACCGAATTTTAAAAGGAGACTCACAGCCTCTTGAATCTTTTCGACTCTTTCAAGAAGTTATATATATATATATATATATATATATATATATATATATATATATATATATATAGTGTAGACGCCTACATGAATGAAGATAGGAAATCAAAGTCCAAGTTGTTCATGGCATGGACGGTCAGGAGGGCTCAGTATGAATTCATCAAAAGTGCAAACTACTACAGCTTTTGGACCTTCCCTACCTCTCCACTGGTCTCAAATCGAACCGTGTGTAAGTGGTTTTTCTATTATGTCACGATTTATAGATCCACTAAAGAATATAACATATATATACCTTTTACCATATGCAATATTTATTTATCATATGTTCACATATTTGTGATGATATCTGGACCGTCTGATTGCGCTGAAATCTGACGGTTCAGATGAAATATGATATTTATGTGAATGTATTTACTTGATGGTTATTTGTCATTTTATATTTATAGATGATGACCTTTTCCATGATTTCATTTCTGCGCGCCCCCCTGCTCCTGTAGAGGGAAATGCATCGAACAGGAGGTACAACATGGCGAAGAGAACATGTTGTTCTCAGTTTGACGGATGTGGCTTGAATACTGCGTCAGGCTTTAGAGCAGGATCAAACTCAATATCAGACATCAGACATCGCATATGCTTTGATCAGGTTTTTATCCACATTATGCACAGAGTGGATCCAGAAGAAGGACTAGATATGTGGATTTCAGTAGAACAATGCAAATAAACTTTACTTGGTGAATCATAGGAGAGCTAGTGGACTAGATCTAGGATAGAAGCAGCTTCACTATTCTTTGAACTGTAATGAATCTTGCCTTCTATGTATTAGCTGAACCATTGCATCCTTAGAAAGGGAATTTGAATTGAAAGGCATGACAACTCCACATGGCACCATTCCAAATCAGGTATGAGCCGGGCCCGGCTAGCTTGATTCAAAGCAGGGCTCACACACACACATATAATTGAAATATGTCAGATGAATAACTGAAAATTAAAAATCTATCACTAAAAATACCAATGTTGTAAAACGCGTATCATAAGCCGTATCGGTCGGGCTTTAAGATACGTCGTATCGTAACCGTATCGTAATTTTTTTAAAAAATTATTAATAAATCAGATTTTTTTTTTTAAAAAATCAGAAAATTCATAAAAAAATCAGAAAAAATTAAAAATAATAAATTCTTCATAGAAAACATGTTTGAGATAATGATAGACTTATTATTGCTATAAACTTACGCATTCATCATTCATAGACATCAAAATTCATAACAATATCATTCAACAAAACATAAGCCATATAGTGATAAAACATTCAAGTGTTCAACAACCATAGATTCACAACTCTTAAGTCGTTCGACACATATAAAATGAAAACACTCTTGACTTGACTCTCATTCATGATTCATCATTCATAATCTTCATCTTCATCTTCATCATCAAGAATTGGAAGATCATCACCAACATATTCAACACCAGCATTAGCAGACTCTCCTTCATCGACAAAGCTTTCTGTTGCTTCAGCTTCAAGGTTGAAGCATTTAAGATCTTCATCATCAAATATTGTAGCTGGTTCTTCTTCAATCCATGGCTCTAGATCGTCAAAATTTTTCAAGCTGATAGGATCGAACTGAGATGTATGCTTCCTTGCTAATGATTTTTCTAATTCTCTACGTTAAATAAGAGAAAACTTGTTAATATATAATTTCATATACACATATTGTACAAAAAATGTAAACATTAAGCTATATGCCTATATTACCATTGTTTCAACCTCATATTATATCGAACAAAGAAGTCGAACAAGTAAATCTCGAATGGGTCTCTGCGAAATCAGCCTGTATCGTACGATACAGGGTGTATCACCCCGTATCGTACGATACGAGCCCTGTATCCCACGATACGTGCAATACATGAACGACACACCACCTATAAATAAATAAATAAATAAATATATATATATATATATATATATATATATATATATATATTTATTTAACTTGTCCGATGGCCTTACATCAAACGACTGAAGCGATCAGTCGAAACTGGTGATGAGCGGATGAGACATTCAAATACACCACATGTAGACATGAAGACCCATCCTTGCCCAATCAAGGTTCTCCATTATCTATGGTACTTCTAATATGTAAAAGATTAACAAAAGAAAATTTTAGGTAGTAACCTCTAAGACAAATGCATAAAGAAATTCATAATAATGAGAAGAAAGAAGCATACTTGGCGAGGGATGAAGCAAATGGGGCTCGCAATAGTCTTCTCTTTGTTGTCGATACAAAAGTGACGAAACATCGCATTCTTTTTTGATATTATCCAATACCTTTTTACTATTCTCTTTCTGAAATGGTGTAAATTTCCAGGTTGGTGTAGTGGGAATTCAAGCAGCGGTTTTTAAAAACACAATTTTACATATTATAGTTTTCAAGAATTTTCAATTGACCCGTATAAAAATTTTGAAAAACATACTTAAAACATTGTGAAAAATTTTCTCCAAAATGAAACTTTGACTCTGCCAGTGCGAGTGTGAGTGGGCCGATTCTTGAAATATATATTTTTCTTCTTTCCATGAAAATATATGCAAAATTTCAAATTTTCTTTCCACATAAACCTTATAACCTTTTTGTGAAAAAAAAAAGTACCACACGATAGAAAAAATCCTAGCTGTTTGTTCTGGTTCAGCCATCATGAAAATGAGGCCCCCAGCTTTGTGAATCATTTTTCCAAGTTTATCTCAGGTAAGTGTTAATTTTAAAAAAATTAACTAATTTTTAAGCTGCTGAACGTGGCAGAGTGAGAAATTTAAAGTAGAAGAAGCACAAATAATGAGTGAGAAAACATACATAATATCTTGAGTAATTGCATTTGGAAATCTATATATTTACAACGAAATTGAATACTTTAGAATTTTGATTATACTTTCTATGGAAATAAAATTAGCAAGATACCAATTCTTAAGGACATTTCCTCTCATAATTGTGCATAATCATATATAGTGCATGCTAGCAGCATAAATAATTAATATATACATAACATTCATACAATAAATGCTCATGTCTTGCAGCAATATATATATATATATATATATATATATATATATATATATATATATATATATATATATATATATATATATATATATATATATATATATATATATACACCAAAACTCATTTAAGATTTACCAACCCTGCTCTACGCAATTTAAATAACCACCAAAGTTAAATAATTTTCCTTTAAAAAGCTAAACGCGGTCAGCATAAGCGTTAGATATAATACATATTCTCGAACAGTTTTTTTATATATACTAAATTGACAAATTTCAAATAAAATATCGTTTACAAAATTAAAGTGCATTTTACAAAAAGTGGAATCGACCATAAAGTCCGTGGTCTGATGAGGAAGGCAGCTTCATCAGTTCATTCGGAGGAAAAGGAAAGCACAAGTGCCCAAAGGCGAAGGAAGGTATATTGAAAAGCGGAGTCCAGAAAAAAGGGTTGCTAGATTTCTTACCAGATCAGCAAACTACGCCACGTCAATCCATAGATTTAAAATTTCCAGCATTAAAAATGGCATTAGAATTTAGATTGGAAGTTTATTTGGGATTTGTTCTTGGAGATACGTGTTGGTTAAACATCCCGTAGATCTCAATGCACAGTTTCAAATCCCTTTTATGATGAAAAATAAAAACCCATATACTATAAATTTAATCGCTAATAAAAATCACCTTGAATCTTAGATCCAAAGAGCTTCAATGGTGACTTCTTAACTATCTTCAAAATATCTTAAATATATCCATTAAAAGCATACCCTAATGAAAAGGAATTCGACGCCACAAGCAATTATTAAATTTTTGTTACATAAATTTTTAGTGAAAAGACTGATTATGGTTTCTCATTTTAATTTTTAAACCAATTGGGTGAACTAAACCGGTCTTCCTATATTTTTCCTTACACCTACTCATGTTTTCTCAATTTCATTTTAAAATAAATTTTTTTAAAAGAACTTTGTCCTTTGGGAAGCCCCTTCGGAGTTCAAACTTTATTAGAAAACCTCACTTTTTTTTTTCATTTTCATCGAGGAAACGACTCCATGGCTGGCTTGTATTCAAAATTTTCAATTTCAAAGTGCTTATATTTTGACATTTTCTGTGCGATATATAAGAAAAATAAGATATATTTTTTTGTTTCAGATTTGGAAAATATGAAAATGTTTATAGACAGTTGATCCGAAAAATATCCGTTTCAGTCACTATCTCTCTATCTGGGTCTGGAGTAAACGGGCAGCAGCGACAGAGAGGAGGCGTCGGCGATAATTTGGACTTGGAGTGAAGAGCGGTTATCGAATCTGCAGCTTCCTCGATCGACAAGGAGAAGAATAAGACTCTCCGGAGAAGAAGGCGGTTGGACTCGCCTAGTGAGAGAAAGCGTCACTTTCGTTTTCCTGCTTGCGGGAGGAGAAAAATGATGGTGATTCCAGCATTGATGATCTTGCTGATCCTGCTAACTGTTATCTTTCTCAAAGTAAGAGTTTGCTTCAAGGCCGAGACGACATCAGATATAGTTATTAGCCCTCAGAATGATGAGATTCATGTGGAAAACATAGGGCCAGAGGAGCCAAAGCCATCAACACCTTCCTTACCCTCCCCAAGGACCATGGTGAGTTCTCAATTTGATGTTTTCCTAAGCTTTAGAGGTGAAGACACTCGGAAGAGATTCACTGACCATCTATATGAGGGCCTTCGGTTGCGTGGTGTTTCCACCTTCAGAGACAGTGAGGGCTTGAAAAAGGGTGAGAAGATCGGGGAGCTGCTTGGATATATTGAAAAATCTAAAATCTGTATTCCCATCTTTTCCAAGGGTTATGCTAATTCGAAGTGGTGTTTACGAGAGCTCACCAAAGTAGTGGAGTGCAACAAAAGGGTGATCCCTGTGTTCTTTGATGTGGATCCCTCTGATGTTAAGAGTCAGAGTGGTGACTTTGCTTCTGGATTTAAGAAGCATGAATCCGATGAGACGGTGATGCAGGAGACGGGAAAGTGGAAGGAAGCGTTAAGAAAAGTGGGAAATATCTCTGGCTACACTCTAAAGGAGACAGATGGGTATGTGTGATAGTAATTCTTCCACTTTAAACATTTGATTATGCTCTCATGGTCTCTCTCTTTGACCTTTTCTTGTTGATATTTTGTTGATGATTAGTTTTGGTTTCCTTCTTTTTTGAAAATTTTGTCGGTTAATTTGATGATCTTTTTCATTTTCCTCTTCTCTTTGTTTGGTTGTGCACTCTCTCAAATTATATTTTATCATGGCCAAAAGGTAAACAATATTAATCACATTTCCAAGAAATTTTTATGTGATGTTACCCCCATTCTCAATTAGAGGGCTTAAACCTAATATTATTGGCGCTCTTTAGCAACCAAAAAGATTTCATGTGAGGTTACCACCATCTCTAATATTTATGGGCTTAATGATTTCACATAGATTCAGAAAACAAATATTAATCTTTGATTTATAAAACAAAAGGCATTATTGCTCATGAATAAATTAATTTCTCATCTCAAGCATAAACGTTCATAGTTTCTTATAATTTAATTTTCTGTCCCATATATTATTTAATTTCTGTTGGTGCTCCAACGCTTTTGGTCAATATATTTGACGGAACAGTTCCTCTCTCCAGTAAATGACCTTTGAAGTTTGAACCACCCACACTCAGTAGGAGTGCCAGAAGTTTGCATTTTTAGTTCTGTTACCATACGTACCGCATCTTAAATACCACATGTTGAACTGGTAGAAAACAGTCCCCTTTTTATTACAAAAGAGAAAAGCAGAAATTTGATAAAAATGTTCTTTCAATCGACTTAAGTGAATGGGCCAAACTTTTTCTATGCTTTAGTAGATGACGATGTTGATAATACAATAGTTTCATTAGGCTGACCGACTTGTGATGTAAAAATTCCTTTCAAGATACACACGAACTTTTTTCTGCAGACTGATTTCTTTAATTTCTTCCTTTCCCCTCGGTAGGTACGAGGCCAAGCTTGTACAAATTATTGTCAAGAAGATTTTAGATGAAGTGAACCCATGTCATCTTGATGTGGGTGAATATATCGTTGGACATGAATCCTTCCTAGAGGAGCTTGAGAGTACCTTGGATTTGGATATGAAGTCTAATGATGTTAGGATGATCGGCATCCATGGAATGGGCGGCATAGGAAAGACCACCCTCGTCAAAGCTCTCTACAATAAAATTTCTTCAGAGTTTGAGGCTTGTAGCTTCATTTCCAATGTCAGGGAAGCGTCCCAGCAATTTAACGGGATTGTGTCACTTCAACAACAGCTGCTTAAGGACGTATTCAGATCTGATGGACAGTACTCTATTACAGATGAGAGCAAGGGAACTCAACTCATCAAAGGAAAAATCGGCACGAAGAAAGTTCTTATCATTCTTGATGATGTCGATAGCAAGGTTCAGCTTCGTGCATTGGTTGGCAGCCGAGATTGGTTTAGAGAGGGAAGCAGGATTGTAATCACAACAAGAGATACAGAACCCTTGACTAAGCATGGAGTGAAGGATGATGAGATTTATGAGCTTCCGGGATTAAGCCATGATGATTCTATGAAGTTGTTCTGCTACCACGCCTTTCGGAGTGAGAAACCACCAAGTGAGGAATATGTGGAGTTGTGTCAGAAGGCTGTGTCGAGTACGCAGGGGTTGCCATTAGCTCTGGAAGTCTTTGGGTCACAGTTTTTTGACATGGAGGCTCCAGAAAAATGGAGAGAGTTTTTGAAACCGTTGGAGGATAGCCAGCACAAAGGAATTTTTGAGAAGCTGAAATTGAGTTATGATAGCCTCAATGAAAATGAGAAGAATGTGTTTTTAGATATCGCATGTTTTTTCATTGGTAAGAGGATGAGGCATTTCCACTTCGATGTGAAGCAATTTCCCTTTCAAGTGGATGATGTGAAGCAATTTTGGAAAGAATGTGGTTTTCACCCAGAGCATGCAATTAATGTCCTAAAGCATAAGTCTCTCATAAAAATTAATAAATGGAAAAGAGACTATGATTCTTTGCAGGCAGAGGTTGGGGAGTGGTGTTTTGAAATGCATGACCAGATAAGAGATATGGGACGGAAAGTTGTTGAAGATGAAGAGAAAGAAGGGAAGCCATGTAGCCGGCTGTGGAACAATCCCAAAGTAATAAAGACTTTGCGAAAACAGAGGGTATATAAGCTTCTTTATTATTTGAACCGTTGTGTTGCATACCAGCTTTTACTTTAAAAACAAGATACTTTTGCCCTTTATTCTACATAGAAGAATTTGAGTACTGCTTCTCTACCATTTTTTTGAAGCTTGTAGCTAGAACCCAAAATTGAGCTTGAGAGACACAAGTATGATTGAGCCAAGGTTGCTTGTGTCAGGTACCAACTGCTACAAGCATTGAAGGGATCATGTTTCAAGGAGGAAAAAGTGCATCTGATATTAGTGCTCCACGCCTCCAAGAAATGGATCGGTTGAGGCTGTTTCATGTTCAAGATGAAATATTTAAAGGTTTCCTACATTTACCCGAGGACTTGAAATGGTTGGGATTGCCAAACTGCCATCATTTCTGGATGCCGACATCTGTCTCTATACCTAAGGAGGTTACTGTCCTTGATCTACATGATAATGACGATAT
The DNA here is from genome assembly GCF_008831285.2 of Nymphaea colorata. Taxonomy (NCBI): domain Eukaryota; kingdom Viridiplantae; phylum Streptophyta; class Magnoliopsida; order Nymphaeales; family Nymphaeaceae; genus Nymphaea; species Nymphaea colorata. Next base: position 3,230,188 of record NC_045139.1, read on the forward strand.
GGCTAATGTTCTACTTGATAAATGCATTTCAAGAAGCATGGTGATCAATTTTTTTTTTTTACCGTCATAGAATATTCATTTGAAGTTCATATGACCAATTTCCTTCTCTTGGTCAATCTGCTTCACCAGGTCTTTGATAACTTGAAGGTTCTTGACCTCAGTTGGACGAGAATAACCATAACCCCTGATTTCTCCGTGATGCCTTGCTTGGTGAAATTGACATTTGAAGAATGCAGAGGGTTGGTTGAAGTTCATGAATCGGTGGGGCAACTCAAGAGTTTGGTATGGATAAGCTTGACAGGTTGTGGGGAGTTGGAGAAACTTCCTGACACCATTTGCCAATTAACTTCCCTCGAGTTCCTTTCTCTTCATAATTGTAAAAAGCTTCTTTATTTGCCAAAGCAATTAGGGAACATGACATCTCTAAAACACCTTGACCTTCGCACCACGTCGAGACATATTAAAAGCTTGCCAGATTTCGTGAGAAAGTTGCACATTTTGGAACACTTGCTTATTGGAAAAAATATTAGAGAGATTACAATTGCCTCACATCCAAATGACATAGTGGTTGTAAGTGAGCTAATATGTTGGTCTGCCTATGTCCTTGATGTGTTGCCTGATCCATGTTGCCGAAAGAAAACTCAACTCAAGTTGATTGACAACACAGTTGACGAGTTGACAGAGACCTTCAGAAGGTGGGATAACCTCGAGTCATTGATATTGAATTGTAGGTCCCTCAAATCATTGCCTACTGGGATTGGGCAACTTCTGAAACTGAAGGTTCTCGAGGTGTATAGCGATAACCACATATTAGTTGATGATGCTCTACCATTGGCAAGTATTGAAAAATTGGTATTAAAATGTGCTGTCCTTGAATATGTTTCTTCCTTTAACAAAAAGACACAAAATCTAAAGCACCTAACTTTAAAGTCCAAGAAAATGCAAGTCCTACCAGATTGGATTGGATCGTCGAGCAAGCTTGAGTCTTTAGAACTAAGAGGCTGCAAAATTATGGAGTTGAAGGTTCCTGCTGATCACTTTAACACTCCGAGAATTCCATTCGTAAGTTGAATCAATACCTACTTGTTTTCTTAAGCATGTACATCTATGCTTTGTTTTTTTTTGTGGTTTAAGAACCTTGAAAACAATTCATAGTAATAAAGAATTTTCTCTTTTTAGGTGTTTGAGAATTTGAAGATCCTCAATCTTGATGGTGACCCAATGAACGTCACCCCTAGCTTCTCTTATCTCCCTTGCTTGGAGAAGTTGGTGCTCATGAATTGCAAGGAGCTAATTGAAGTCCATGAGTCAATTGGGAGCCTTAAGAAGTTACAATTTCTAAAGATAACAGGATGCACTATGTTGGAGAGATTACCAGACAACATATGTGAATTACGTTCCCTTAAAAGTCTTGATCTCATGGGATGCATAAAGCTTTCATTTTTGCCTGAACAATTGGTAGATCACATGGAGTTGCTGGAGGAGCTATGTCTTGATAGAACTGGAATTAGGAGCTTACCTACAGATTTGATGGCCAAATTAGCGACCAGCCTACGGAGTCTATCCATAAAGAACTGCCAATCTCTAAAGAGCATACCTGAGTCACTTATATGCAGCCTCTTCAATGGATTGTCTAATAATGATTTTTTTGAGCTGAAGTCCATGGATGCATTGCCCAGGAGATCATTGAGGGCATCAACATCTTGGGAGTTCATGGATGCATTGCACATATCTTGCTGTAAATCAGTACATAAGCTTTGTTTCACAAATGAGAGAATTGAGAAGTTGACGGATTCTATTGGACGGTTCGAGCATGTTAAGTTTTTGACACTAAGATGCAAGATGTTGAAAGCTCTACCCGATTCCATTGGGCAACTAAAAGACCTTAAGGATTTGACACTAAAATGTCATACTCTCGCATTATTTGACTGGATATATTTGTTGGAGAGCCTTGAAAGCCTGAAGGTAGAGTGTCTTGAGTTTGAACCTCTACCTTTTCCGTCTACAACACTTGGGACTTCAACAGCAGGTAGCTGCAAGAATGTCAAAAAAGTGCCTTCTATCACTGGACAATTGCGAAGCTTCTCTAAGGATCAGAGCAGCAAGAGTACTGTAAGCAATGAATCGTGTTTCAATTTTTTTTTTTTTTTTTGCCTTTCTAACATAATCCCCCAAAAGGCCTAATATTTTTTCAAGATATATATAATTCCACCTTTGCCTAAAATTGCAAAATAGGGTACAACATTTGTGTCATTTTGAAACATTTACAAACCTTTATATTTTCACTTGCACAACTAAAATGAAGTAGCAAAATTTTAGAAAGCATACAAGAGGTTCATTAGTAGCCAAAACGGAAAATGACCGAAATACCTAATAGCTAAACTCGGATCGGATCATAAATGACTGAAATACTAATAGATCTCATGGTCAATCTTAATACCAAATAATATCATTAATTCGATATTTGCTTTTATTATTGATGCTAGAAAGTTAGATTGAGGACTCTGTATTCAGAAAAATAGGTACATTTTCCAAGACCAATTATTTAGTGTGTTATGGTAATTATTCACTAGCTAATTGAATAATTGCCTATTAGGAACATACTTATGAATATTTTTAATAACAACGGAAAAGGTTTAAGTTGCTTCAATAAAATTAAAATAATTATATAATAATTATATTTGCGGTTGGGTGTTGCTTGTAAATCTTTAAATACTTTTGATTTCCTTTTTTTTGAAAAAATAAATATGATTTCCATTCGATTCACTTGATTGATCTTTTAAGTTTCCCTTGTGTTTTGGGGATTTAAACGAGACAGCGAGGCATTTTTTATAAAATTATGGCAAATATACAGTTGGGAATTTATAATTTGCAGAACAAAAAAAAAAAAAGATAAACAGTGATTTATTTCGCCCACTTATTTTCATATTTATTTTTATTTGAAGAAAAATGAAAAAAGGAAAAACTAATAGGAGTATTGTGCAGGTGATGAAGAAATTAAAGAAACTTGATCTCTGTGCCAAGCAAATAACTGTTATGCCAGATTTTTGTTTTGCCCCTTACTTAGAGGAGTTGACTCTAAGAAATTGTGAGATGCTGACTGAAGTTCATGACTCGGTCGGGACTCTTGAGAACTTAAAGGTTCTACTGATAACAGGATGCAACGCATTGGAGGGACTTCCCCACACCATATGTCATTTAACTTCGCTGCAATGGCTTAAGCTTAGTCAGCATTTCGACCTCTCCTCTTCACCGGAAAAATTAAGGAGAATGGAGTTGCTCGAGAACCTTGGTCTTCGTGAAACCGGAATAAAGAGCATACTGACTTCAATAGAGAAGCTGCCTCAACTATATTTTGAATTAGAGAAGTCCTGCCCCGGCAGGGGCAAATTGACGGTGTCTGAGTGGGAGATTTCAAGCTCATGTTCCGAGTTGGTGACAGCTCTGTCGTCTTCTCATTTACATTCAGTGCAAAGACTTGTTATCACGGATGATCAAATTGAAGCGTTGCCAGATTGTATAGCACAATTGCAAGAGCTTGAGTGCTTGGAAATAAAATGTCTGTCCCTCAAAGCCCTGCCTAAGTGGATTGGACAATTGAAACAACTCCGCACCTTTGCATTGGACTGCCACAATATTCCCCCATACATTGATGAGATGTGCTCATGGGAACACATTGAGATCTGGTTAAGGGTAAGATGCATTCAGTTGGAGCCAGTGACTTCCTCCATCCATGAACAAAAAAATGTAAAGTCCATCGACCATGATGCATCATTGGGAGGACTTCGGGAGTTATCGCTTAGCAGATTCAAGAACATCAGGTGCAGCTTGGATCTTTCGGAAACAGGAATTGTAGAACTCCCTCCATGGCTTGGGTGCTTCACAAATCTGGAGCATCTGAAATTGAGCAATATTACGCAAAACGATGTTCTTCTCTCTGGGCTGTCACACTTGACATCATTGAAAGAGTTGGACTTGTCAGGGAGCAATTTCAAGAGCCTTCCTTCATGTATAAGCAGCTTCTCTAGACTTAAAATGCTTAATGTATCCGGATGCAAGCAGCTTCACACTATTCCTCACCTTTCCTCCTCTGTTCTACGAACGCTTAATTTTTCCAACTGCACCAATTTGAGAGCCTTACCAGACTTTTCAAATTTGCAACATCTAGGGAAATTATCTCTTGGGGGCTGCAACTCGCTCGAATGCATTCCTGGCTTTGAAACCATTGCAGAAAATATTTGGGATCTGGAATTGCCAGGGCCAAGTGGTGGGATACAGTGCAGCATCCTTAGCAATGATTTCAAGAACAAAGTGTTTATGGTACGTATGTATATATATATATATTATATATGCCCGATATGCCCTTTCTTTGAAGTTTTGTCATGTGTTCCTTCATAAGCCAATGCGTCATTTGTTAAGGGCATTTTAATCTTTCTAAAAAGGCCATTCTTTCCCCTTGTTTAATTTATTTTCTTTTTTATTATACGACTGTGTTTTTTGTACTTGTTTTGTGCGATGGTTTCTTGACTTGTTCCGACTGTCTCAACTTGCTTTTCACTTTGTCATCACACACGACAGAGTTTTCAACATTTGTTAATATACTAGAGCATTTTTCACTTGGATTATCTTTTTATCAGTCGGTCATTTTATTGCCTTAAGGAGAATATACAATAAATAATTAAGTCGTCTTCCTTCATTTTTGTTTTTGTTTTTGCTCTTTATTTACTTCTCATTCTTAAGGAATAATGAGAGGCAGCTTTCGGTTGTTTCTGCTAGCACTGTTTCGACGCTTATGGAGATTCAAGATGGGAGGGAATATCCTTGGTGGGCCTCATAGCGGTCAGCAAAGCATGTCTTTCTTGTTTCCAGACGTGAGATTTTGCTCTCGGGAAAGGTGCTCCTCACTTAAACTGATTTTAGATGGCACCATCTCATCACCAGTAGACATGACAGCGGTCATGGAAGACGACCATGTCCTCTTTGAGACGAGGCTCGCAGAAGATGACTTTGATAATGATGATGGAAGCTCCAAAAGCTTTTCTTTTAAAGGACGAGATGCTGGGGAGATACTAGAGCATTTAGAGAAAGGGTCTGGAACAATAATTGTATCGACGGATGTGTCCAAGCTGTCCAGAGTTGAACTAGAAGCAATGTATGAGTAAGAAAGGGTAGCCTTGATTTTTGTCTCTTTTATAAATGCAATAGTAGATCCAGTAGCCTCCCATTTCTCCCTTTCTTTAAAATTTTTAATGCAATGCTAAATCAACTAGAAACTCCTTATTAGAAAACGTCACTTTCTCTTGCCTTTTCAAGACCAATCCACTACTACGTTATGACGCCTTTGCTGTATTTCAAATTGGATTTGCTTCAAATCCAACCAGCACCATATATTGGGACCAATTCTTCTGTTGATATTTGCGAATTGCGATGGTCAGATCCGACCAAATTCTTCTAAGTCGGTTGGCTTTAAAGCAACGTTAGATGGATCTCTTGAAGGAAAACAGATGGTTGAAATGGACAATGACAAATAGAATGAAGAAATTGAACAAATTTTCCAATTATGCAAGCCATCTATGTATACAATAATTAATCAAATATTATCGTTTACTCAACAAAGCGGCATCTAAACAATATATACTACTTTACAAGACTAACCTAATATTCGAAAAAATTCACACATCGAAGGGAGTGTTAGATGTTTAGGAAAAAGCTTTCCAGGTTTTGTTAGTTGGAAAATTTGTTTTTCACCGTACCCCCTTGCATCAAACATCGATCAATAAAAAGATTCTTGAAATATTTTTTCTTTTTCCCATGAAATATTCACAAATTTTCAAATTTTCTTTTGGCAAAAACCATATAACATTTATGTGGAAAAAAAAATTAAGCGCCTGTTATCACCCTAAATTTTCCAAAAAAAGAGTATATTTTATTATTTGGATTTAAATCCTAAACCCAGTACAAGTTCGCAACTATTCGAACCAAAATGAATCTCTAAACCTTTATCCGATCCCAAACACAAAACTCAAATTGAAAGCCAACTTTGGACGTGAGAATCAAATCTAAACTCTAAATCTCGGATCCAAATTTGATTCAAAACCCAAGGTCAGATCCAAATCAAGAATTTCAAACTCAAAATCCAAAATCAACTTCAAAACGACAAAATTTAAATTTATGAGCGCCGCACGCGTGTGCACAATGCTTCCCTTTGTTTTATGTTTCGTTATCACACCAAAATGTGTTTTTAAGCCTAAACTGCATGCTAGAACACATCGTCGACCAATTGAACCCAATTCGAATTTAAAACGAGTTCGAAGTTACTCGAAATGGTGTTGACCACCCATTTGTAACAAAAACCAATTTCATACCCATTTTAAACAAAATATATAAATATAAATATATATATATATATATATATATATATATATATATATATATATATATATATATATATATATATATATATATATATATATATATATATATATATATATATCTGCTTGTATGCTTTTTAAATGAACAACCCTTTTTATTCATTCATCTACTCATTTTATTTTATTTTATTTCGTTTCGTACTACTTTTATATCATACTATTTTGTTTAAAAAGAAAGGGTGCTCGTGCGACAAGATGTCATGTGACCGTGCGATATAAAATCACATGCAAACGTGCACTACACAACGCTGTGGGCCTGCACATAGTGCAGGCCCCATTTCCATGCTAAAACCGCCTCCCAAGGTGCGGTTTTGGGCATGTTGGTGGGCATTAGCCCAGCCCACACCCCAAATGGGTATTGCAGGGCTAATGGTCAATCTCACTTCGTCAAAACCTATTTTTCTTAAAAAAATTTAAAAAATAATTCAAAAAAATTTGAAATTACATGAAAATCTTGTTATAAATTCAAAAGAATTGAAAAATTTTGAGTTTTAGCTTCAAAACTCTCTATAAATACCCCTACAATCTTCTCTATTGGGGAGGAGCCAACCCTTGGGCAACCTTTTGTGCTTTCTCACTTGAAAATTTAAATCTTCTTTTGTTTTTGCTTTCCATTTCTCTCTTCTTCTCCAACCTTGAGAGCAAACATTTTCCAAGTTCAAATTTTTCAAAGGAGCACAAAGAGATTTCTTGAGGGGTTCATCATCTTGGAGCTTCATCCAAGGCAATTCCAAGATCATTCAGAAGAGGGTTAATTTCTCATATCATTCATATTCGGGTATGTAGTCCTCCTCTTACTTTCATCTATTTTCTTTTTCTCTTGCCACCTCCTTATGGCCGTAAAAGAAAGGTGAGAATGAATGGTGAACAAATGCATGGTGAGAATGAATGTTTGGGTTAATATCTTTTTGTTATTATATTGATTTTGAGGTTGATATTTGTTCAACTCGAGAAAGTATTTCACAAATATGTACATGTTAATATACATTTTTATGTTATTCTTGTACTTAGTTTTTCTCTCAATCACCCGATTAGGAACCCTAATGAGTACCCTTTTACGTTGCTCTTTATTTCATGTATGTTTCATTTTCTTTCATACCCATGGTGGAAGAAATATATTTTGATGTCGCAAACAAACTAATAATGCTTTTTATGTTCATATACAAAAATATTTAAATCCATATTTTCTAAAAGATTTTCGAAAGCACGAACCATCTTTAATGCATGTTTGAAAATTTAGCTTACGCCCTTGCATGAGTCCAAATTTCTCTCCGGCCTACATAAACATCGAAGTTGGATATTTTCAAGTCATTTCTTGATTTTCATTATCATAAAGACATACATATATATATATATATATATATATATATATATATATATATATATATATATATATATATATATATATATATATATATATATATATATATATATATATATATATATATATGTTATATATGTTTTCATTGTTTTTTTCTTTTTATGATTTAACATGTTTTTTTTCAAATTCTTATACACATACATTTATAAATGAATACACATATGTGTGTTCCATTTTCTTTTTTTTTTTCTTTTTAAAATCTCTTTCTTTCTCTCTCTTTCTAAAATCTCCTTCTCATATCTATTTGATTTAAACCTCATTTTCATAAGCTTTCATATACGTACCCATATGTGTGTGAGTATATATATATATATATATATATACATACCTCTCTCTTTTAAAATATTTGATTTTATGATTTCAAGATGTCTTTCTTTTCCTCTTTTTCTATATCACTTTTTAGATCAAGTCTTTCATTTTTTTTCATTCTCTTGAATATTTTTCTTCAAAATCTTTATATATATATATATATATATATCTTTGAAATCTTTGATTTTGTAATTTTTAAGATCTCGTTCTCTTCCTCTTTCTTTATATCACTCTTGTGATCAAGTCTTTCATTTTTTTCATTCTATTGAATATTTTTTTCCAAAATCTTTTTATTTACTGACTTCATCAAAACTAAAACTCAAGTAATGATACAATATTAGATTCATGTTTGATGTTCTACAACCTTATTCTATTTTAAAAAACTTTTCTTTTTCTTTAAAAATATTCATGACAATTATAAAATAAAATACTTATATATATATATGGTGATAGGAATGCTCTTAAAGGAATATCATGATATGAATGAATGATTTCCTTTTAATAATGTAGGATCAATGCATTTATGCATTCATATTCACTTAATATCACAAATGATCATGAACACATCTTTAAAAAAATTTAAGCAAGATGAAATGAAGCAATAATTAAGTAGTTACCAAATTAGAGTAAAATCTCAAACTTACTTAAAGTTTTAAGTAAATACTAAAGTGATTTTCAAAAGTGATCTTCAAAGGTTTCCAAATGATATTTATAAAGATGTTTCAATTCAAAATTACTCAAATCAAAATGTTTTACATTCTCCAATTATTCTTCAAAAACTTTCTTAAGAATTTAAAAGATCAAGTCTTCAATATTTTCTTAAACACAACACTGTATTTAGAATAAAAAAGATGTTTAAGCCAAAAAATATCAAAAATAGACATTACTCTTGAATTGATTACCCCGGATAAAGATGTCGAGAACAATCGATTCTCTGGCTTCACTATGAAGGACATAGATGGGTATGTGTGAGCAACACCAAACTCAACTAAAATTGATCGAGGAAGCCTAATTGACTACTTCAAGGTACCAAAAAAAATCTAAAAATTCAAATTAATTAAATAAATGTATAAAAGAATCCTACCAGGAAGCATCTAACTTTTATTAGTGAAACAACATGCCCGATCCAAGGAGTTCTAATACCTCTTAAGATTGTTCTTGATAAAGTTTCTTTTCTTTAGGTGTAAATTCCAGTTGGCTGACTTGTGGTAAACAGCTAAATCAAGAATATTCAAACATGAGTACCAGTTTAAAGTATTTATTCAAACTCTGGTTTCAAACCTATTAATGCATAATATTTACAAGGCAATTGATGAGTTCTATTTACCTTTGAACTCCCCTTTTTCAAGTGTACCTACCATGGTGATGGCTATTTCTCGTGGTTATTATCAACTCTCGTTATTCAATCACAATTTCACCGAGGCCCCGAAGCAACCATTGACTTTTGAGCGAAGAGCGAATTTATGTGCCACTCCATTGACTTTTGAGCGAAGAGCGAATTTATGTGCCACTCAGTTTACATAACAACCATGTGCTGAGGGTTGGACCCTACTACAACGAGTGTTTGGTGAGTAGAGAGAAGTGGATGACTTTCGCTCCAGTGAACTGCCAATTACCTTTTTGGATCATAACATTTTACTAGCTCTTTCCTTTTCCTGCAGCAGCGATGATTCAAGTGTCTTTTAGTGAGCTAAAAAATTTGTTATTGATGGTGAAATGGGCAGTTTTATGGAATAATCTGGTACGTTTAAGAAGCCTTCTAATTAGAGGAGTTGTGTGCAGGGCATGACAATTGTACCACCAGCCTACTTTTATGAGTGCATGGCATGCATAGGAACCCATGCAGGATGCGAATATAACCATGTTCAATTATGCTTTCTCTTTTATGTGAAAAGATGCTTTCCTGAATTAGTCCTTTTGACCAAAGATAAGATCACTTCCATAAAGAACCAATCTTATCATTTAATTTCATCATGTGAGAAAAATAAATTTTGATGTTGGCATGCTTTCTCTATCATATTAATGTCGTAATGGACCAGCTAGGGTTAGGTTTCATTAAAAAGACTGAAGATTGCTTGAGATTTTCTCTTCTGAGAGCAAAACCTACAACAAATCCTATCACAGTGACAACGACCTTCAGCCATACGAAGTTTCCGCGTCGGAAAGCACTAGACATACGGGTACCATTGAAGAAGTCCTTAATTAATCTATAGCGACAAGCAGAAGCATCATTAACGAAAAGGAGGCTCAGATGGTGAAGCTTCTTCCCCAATGTACACCTGAGATCTTGAGTGCAGGTAACAGAAAAGCTCATGGGAAGCCTGGTGAAGAACTAGTTCCCTTTGATGCCGAAGATTCTTAGATCCACACCGGATTTAATATGGCATGCATTTTTCCTTTGATGTTTGAAGAAATCCACACAAAAATGTATGTTTTACTGAACTGAGAATCTCGATTCTGAGTTGAGATAGTCATTTGAGGTTCCCATTGTTGCTTCAAATTAATCCATGAACTTCAATGATGAATTAAGACCATATCAGATCGAAGGTTATAAAACACACGGAAAAAATGAGCAGTTAAGCACCATCTCTCAGAGATTGGTTGTCTCTCAGAGATTAACATACATCAAGAAAAGAATAACATATAGATCTGAGAATTCAGAAGTAGCTCCACCGATTTAGTTTCCTAGCGATGAAGAGGGAGACCGAGAATCCAGTTGCAGGCTGCAATCAAATTGAAGAGAACCACAGAAGCTGCAGTGGGTAGGCTCAAGCCCACCAGAGCAAACATGTCCACACCCACACTCGGCCTTGTGCTGATCAAGAACCTCTGTAACAGCCCCACCCCTTCACATACATGAGAAGCATAAGCAACATGGTATTTCTTCTCCCAATCCGCCCAACCAGCAGGGGCTTCATAGTTCCTCTCCACCATCTTCATCTCTTGAATCCTTCTCCCCAGCACAAGCTTGTTCTCGTCGACCATCCGGCCGCCGAACTCCCGGTTATCTGCATCCCTTGATGCAGCAAGAATCCAGCAACGCTGGTGACCGGACGGCGGCCTAAGTGGTCGGCCAGAAATGGGCAGCCTAATGGCTATAGGACTGCTGGAGCTTGTCAATTGCATGGTGCTTATGCCTGGTGAGGAATGATTCAGCACATGGTAAGGAGAAGATGGTAGAAAGAGATCAGAGAGCCAGCTATTTATGTACGTCTGGGATGAATGCAG